>NC_074665.1:88780946-89123446 GCF_029448725.1 Salvelinus fontinalis | reverse complement strand
TGTCATCATACTTGCAGATGTAGCTGAGGTGTGCAGCGAAGGCCTCCACAGCCAGCGGACAGGGAATCTCACCACTTTTCCTCTTGATGATCACCCCTGGAACCCAACACATGACTCAGAGAAGGATAATGGGAGCTGGAACCCAACACATGACTCAGAGAAGGCTAATGGGAGTGGGAATCAAATTTCACTGAGTTAAAAAAAGAAGTATTATGTAAACTGATGTTCAGACTCGGTGACAAAGTACAATACAAGTGACATTTGTGGCATAATATCTTAACAGTAAAGTATAGCCCAACTGTAACTGGATAAAGAGTGATGCTGTACATAACTAAAAGGCAGGCCTCAAAATCCAGTTTTGATGGTTTCTCACTATAGCGCCAAAATAACCAATATATTCTGCAGAAAATACCTTGATCTGTAACAAGAAAAACAGGACTGAGTGCTTACTAGTGTAGCTAGGAGAAACGCATTTTTAAAAGTATCAACCCAATACCTAAAATAAACTGATTACAGGTGAAGCACCACATGAAAAATAGATGAACATGAGCAGTTAGTGTAATTATGGAGGTCGCTGCGAGGGAACAAGTCTAGTAGTCCCCTGGATCCCAATTGAACCATTAGCAGGCCTTTGATACGGTTACTGACTGAACCTCCATCTGTAGCTTCCATAAAAATGATCCTCAGGTAGTTTATGCTAATTACACTACAAATTGGAAAGTTACTGGAGGGTAATTTGAAAAATAAATGCGAGATCAGAGTAACCTCATTTCAGTCAGGAAACACAATGGATTTTTTTCTTGACAGAATTTAAGAATATAATTTAGCAGCAGACTTGGTAAGGTCTCAATTTGGAAATATTTCTGACTCTCCCTCACCATTGCCTCAGCTTCAGTCGTTCACATGATTACTTCATTTCACAGCCATTTCACCAATGATACAGTGTTATATTTATTCAAAGGTCAGATGGCTTTCTCTGTAGCTATAATGAAATGCTATGACCACCACTTAACCATCCAAAGAAAATAATGACTAGTATGTATAAGAAACGATTGGAGGGGAAACAGAAGGTTGGGGTGGGAGGGGGTTGTGTTTTGCTGTATTTTGGGTTTTTATATTTTCAGTAGTGAGATCATTTGTACTGGATTAAGGGACAATGAAAAATACCTACATCCTCTCTAGGATTCATTCAGATTGGGTGGATTTTCCTCATTGAATACAACACTAATAATGCAGCTTTTGTTTATTTGCATGTTTTTATTTTATTTAACCTTGATTTAACTAGGCAAGTCAGTTAAGAACAAATTCTTATTTACAATGACGGCCTACACCGGCCAAACCCGGACGACGCTGGGCCAATTGTCCCTATGGAACTCCCAATCACGTCCGGTTGTGATACAGCCTGGAATCGAACAAGGGTCTGTAGTGATGCCTCTAGCACTGAGATGCAGTGCCTTAGACCGCTGCGCCACTCAAGAGTGGAAATATGAACTCTCCATCGATTCCACTCATCTACTCTGGATCCATGCTGTTTATCTATCCAGATATAATGCATTTTCTCACCTCTTATTTTACAAATGGAATGAAATGTGTCTGAGGTGAGAGACCTTTTCACATGCCACACAACAGGGATTTTCTCATTATCTCTGATCATCACTCCATCCTCATACAGGGAGAGAGAATGATGAGGTGTTTCATGACGGTTCCCCAGCAGTCTACAGGGTAGATTATGAGTGCATTAACACCTAGGAGTTACTTTGATCTGGGAAATCCACATCATGTCAATGGTGGGTGGTGACTCATTTTGTATCAGTCAGCCCTAAAGAGCTTCATAATGATGCTCCATTTCAGAACATTCTAGTGATGCAGTAGGTTGACATGATCAAAATAAGTATCAACGTTTTGTTTTAAAATTGAAGGCAGTTCACCACAAATATATGCCCATGATTGAACACAGTTTAAACATCCACCTAAACACATCTGAATGAAAATGTATGAAAAAGAAAACGTTATTAATATAACACTGGTTGCAGAGCGGGAGTACTCACCTTCCTTGGTAGGTGAATAGGCGTTGGTAAGGAAGCAGAAGTGTCCCTTGTTATACCAGCTGATGAGGGAGGTGTTGCCTCTCATCATGCTGCGGGACTGGCCTCTCTGCTGTGGGCTCTCAGGGTTCACCAGCATGCACTGGGGCAGGCCGGTGCAGTCACTCTTCCTGGTGCTCAGCAGCCCACAGCAGTAGATCTCTGGCAGAGGACAAACACACACCTTTAGACATTTGGGACACGTCAGGATGGTACAACATACAAAAAGGATTTTCAGCTAAATGTTCCACCGCACTGCTAAATTTACTTCTGTGTGCACAATGTAATGTACTTGTGAGAGTTTTGATCCTGATGTGTGCTGAATATAACCCTCTTCTTTCCTATAACCCACCCTCCTGCTAAATGAGAGATGGCCCAGATTAAGCTGGACAAAGTTGAATTACTGATTAACGGATGCCCCGCCTCACTTTTCGCCACACACCGAAAGAAAAAAAACAACTAAAAATCAGATGTTATTTTTTGGCCAATATCATCTCTTTGTTTATAATGCACTGTCCGCTCTCCCTTGAGGCTTTCCCAAGTTGATGCCCAAGAGACCAAGCAGCCTCAGACCACACGCTCAGATCATGTGCAAGCCTCGGATTGGACAGTGAAACACACACGCTCACACCTGCAGATGTTTCATTTCTCTCTCATGCAGTCATGGCTGAAGCCAGCGCAAATTCCAACTATCTGTGTCCAGATTAAACGTGGGACGTATCTCATTATAAACAAATAGTTGTTTAAATGCATTGTTATTGCATCATTTTCAGATCTATTAGAAGGGAATAATAGACGAAACAAAGTAATTTCACCAATTAACTGGCCAGAGATCAGGGCATTCATCAGCAAAGACACAGTGCAAACTGATAGTATTGTAGCGACCCGCACAGACATCTGTGTGTTATGTGTTAGTCTAGTAGGTGGTTGTGTTGTACTGACCAGTACCCAGTGTTCGCGGGGTCCGACATGTCAATCAACCTGCTATCTGCCAATCACGGGAATGCCTGGAATGTTCTGATGCCGGGCATCCTGGCGGTTGGCGGAGTGGCGTGGAGGGGGGTTGGGCAGGGGGATGGAGCATTGGAAGTTAAGACCAGGTTTCGCCTTTGTTCTCTCTCTTACGTCTGGGCTTCACAAGAGAAGGTCACGATTGGCTTGTGGGTTATCTTTCATTTATTTGGCGTGGGCTACGGCCAAACAGTAGCCTGTGTAAAGTTGGTTTAATAAACCGTCCATTCGTAAACTCAATCCTCTGTCTGTACAGTTGTTCTTTTATGATCTAGTCAGGTCATTACATTGGTGTCAGAAGTAAAAACGTTGATAAAAGTTAGCCAGCTAGCTAGCTGACTTCTGTGGCTAGCTACCGTAGGTGAGAACGGGGGTTGAAAATGCTTCGAGGGAATCCGAAAGTGAAGGTGGAGGTAGGGTACGATTATGGCCAAGGAGATACGTGTGAATGGACGTCGGAGGTTCTGGCTGAGGAGATCGCCAGGGCGTCGGAGCGCAGAGGCCGCTTGAGGGAGGACGCTAGAGTGATGGCGGCTGAAGAGGGCATGAGCGCCTCGTCGACTGTGTTTCGCGCGGATTCTGGTGGGCGGGCCGAAGTGGTGACGTCGACGCGGCGGGACGAGGAATCTGGGGCTCAGGATGTAAACAAACATGGCGGCGCCCAGTTCCCGGCTGCGTCCGTATCTGTTAAGACCCCGAAGTATTCCGGTAAGGCGGATTGGGAAGCTTTTCATGCTCAGTTTGAACTGTTAGCTCATTTTAGGGGGTGGTCGGATGAAGAAAGGGCACTGCAGTTGGCTTTATGCCTCACGGATGAAGCTCTGTCTTGTTTGATATTGATTAGCCCCGAGGACAGACATGATTATGGTGCTTTAGTCGGAGCACTGAGGAAGCGCTATGGACAGTGTGTACAGCCCGGGCTACTGCGCTCCGAACTGAGTAATAGACGCAGGCAGCCTGGAGAGCCTCTACGGGTGTTAGCTAATGACATTGAGAGCCTCTCTCGGCGGGCATATGCTCACATGCCCCCCTCCGTGCAGAGCGAGCTAGCACGGGACCAGTTCATACAGGCGCTCTCTCCTACGGAGCTGCGCATACAGACCCAGCTGGCTCATCCTGAGTCATTGCAGATAGCCTTGGAGATGGCTTTGGAGAGGGAGCTGGTGTGGGCTGGGACTTCAGCTGGGGCTTTGGTGGGGGTGCAGGGAGACACACCCTCAGTGCGAGCTGGGGGGCAGAGCAGCCCGGAGCCGGAAAAGCCTGCATGGGTGGCTGAAATGACAGAACTCATTCGTGCTGTGTCGCTACAGGCGGCACAAAACACACACCCTGGTCCCAGGGTCTGCTGGGGTTGTGGCCAGCCAGGCCATCTGCGCCGAAATTGCCCCATGTCCCCCAGAGCTCAGGGAAACGGCTCGGGGTCCGCATAGACCGGGTAGTGCGGACCCCTGGCTTTCTATCCCAACCACCATCTTCTTCAGGAGGAGCCCACCGGCACAGACGGGGAAGCAAGGCTCCACTTCCCCCAGAAGCAGACGAGGGCAAGCGGATGGAGCCTGTTGTTGTGGTGGGCCGGACCTGTGTTGGGGACTTTTGTCATGTCCCTGTCACTGTGGAGGGGGTGCCCTGCTCTGCCCTGGTGGACACTGGGTCCACAGTAACCCTGGTGAGGCCAGATATTGTGCCAGGTTGGACTCAGTGTGAGCCTACAACTGTGCAGCTCCGCACAGTCACAGGTGAGCTGGCACCCATGAAAGGGAAGGGAATAATGACTCTGACAGTAGGGGGCAGGACTGTGCGTCATCCTGTGTGGGTGGCGGCTGTGCAGGACCCTTGTATTCTGGGGTTGGACTTTCTTAGGAGCACAGGCTGCCAGTTAGACCTAAATAGGGGCACACTGAGCTTCCAGGGAGGGCCGGAAGTCACCATGGCCCCCCCTAATGTCACATTCACTCAACCCAACAAACCCTTTACTCCAACAGTTAAAGCAGCAGAGACTCATGGCTGCCCCCCCTCCCCCACAGCTGTGTGTGACTTTTCCCCAGCCCCCCTGTCACCTACTGCGGTGTGTTACATTCCCCCAGCTACCTCCATGACACAGCCCTCTGTGAGCCCAGGCCGCGCCCCCCCAGCCCAGCTACCCCAGATGGGAGAGGAGAGGACACTGTCTGCAGTGAGGGAGATATGGGGGAGGAACTGTGTTGGTCTTGACCCCGAGCAGCAGGAACGGTTGTGGCAGTTGCTGTTTGAATTCAGAGACAGCTTTGCGCTGAGCGAGGAAGAGGTGGGTCAGACTCATCTGGTGCAGCATGAGATCGACACAGGTGATGCTCGACCCATCAAGATGCGTCCCCGCCGTATCCCGCTGGCACGCCAGGAGGCGGCAGACAAGGCTGTGTTGGAGATGCAGCGGGCAGACTTCATTGAGCCCTCAGACAGCCCCTGGGCGGCGCCAGTCGTCATGGTTCCGAAGAAGGGGGGCAAGCTGAGGTTCTGTGCGGACTACAGGCGGCTGAATGAGGTAACCAGGAAGGACTCATACCCCATACCACGTATCGATGAGTCGCTGGACCTGGTTAGGGTTCCTCCTGGTTCTCCTCACTAGACCTCCGCAGTGGCTACTGGCAGGTGCCCCTCTCCCCAGAGGCCAGAGCCAAAACTGCATTCTCCACTAACAGAGGACACTGGCAGTTCAAGGTCCTGTGCTTTGGCCTGTAAAACGCTCCAGCTACTTTTGAGCGTTTGATGGACAGGGTGCTGGATGGCATCCCCAGACAGCAGTGTCTGGTATACCTCGATGACATCCTGGCCCATGGCAGCTCCTTCCAGTCAGCCCTGGGGGCGCTACGGCGTGTGCTGGAGAGGGTGGCTGCCGCAGGTCTGAAGCTCCACCCCGAGAAGTGCCACTTCGTGAGGAGAGAGGTGTCCTTCTTGGGCCACCGAGTGGGGAAGGAGGGGATCAGCACCATGGAGGACAAGGTAGGGGCTGTCAGAGACTGGCCCACCCCCACCGACCAGCGTCAGCTGAAGAGCTTCCTGGGCCTGGCCTCGTACTACAGGAGGTTTGTACGGGGCTTCTCAAGCGTTGCTGCTCCACTGAACCGCCTGCTGCCGAAGGACAAAGCTTTCACTTGGACAGTGGAGTGTGAGGAGGCGTTCAACACCCTCAAACGTGCACTGATCGAGGCCCCCGTGCTCTCCCCCCCTGACCTCACCTTGCCCTTTATCCTGGACACAGACGCGAGCAATGTGGGCATGGGTGGGGTGCTGGCCCAGGTGGGGCCAGCGGGGGAGAGAGTGGTGGCGTACTTCAGCAAAACATTTGACAAACATGAGCGCCGCTACTGTGTCACCCGGCGGGAGCTCTTGGCTGTTGTGGCTTCCGTCAAACACTTCAAGTACTACCTGGGTGGTCTGCCCTTTACTGTAAGGACTGACCACTCTGCTCTCCAGTGGCTCATGTCTTTCAGAGAGCCAGAGGGCCAGGTGGCACGCTGGTTGGAGGAGCTTCAGCCGTATGACTTCACGGTGTTGCACAGGGCAGGGGCACGCCACTCCAACGCCGACGCCATGTCCCGTCGGCCCTGTACTGCAGACGGCTGCCGCCACTGTGAACGGAGAGAGGGACGGGAGAGAGAGCTGTGTGCAGAGGGGGTCTGTGCCACAGTGTGTCGGGCGAGCGGGCCTGTCTGCTGTGAGCTGCAGACTGTCGACGTGGCTGAATGGCGGCAGCAGCAGGGACGGGACACAGACCTACAGCCAGTGCTACAGTGGGTAGAGGCGCAGGTGAGGCCACCATGGGAAGAGGTGACAGCGCTCTCACTCGCGACCAAAGGGTTGTGGTCAAAGTTTGAGAGACTGCGGCTGGCTGATGGCGTGCTACAGCGGGCATGGAAGGAGTCAGCTACGGGAGAGGAGAGGTGGCAGGTGGTGGTCCCAAAAGCATTGCGGGAGGCTGTGCTCCAGAGTACTCATGGCGGGGTGGGGACTGGACACTTTGGGGTCACAAAAACACTGCGCCGTCTCCGTCAGGGCTTCTACTGGGGGCAGCACAAGAGGGATGTGGAGGACTTTTGTCGCCGCTGTGACAACTGCACAGCGAGAAAGGGCCCCCCAGGCCGCTCTCATGCTCAGCTCCAACAGTTCCCCGTGGGGGCTCCCATGGAGAGGGTGGGAGTGGATGTAGTTGGGCCGTTCCCCACCACAGACAGTGGAAACCGCTGGGTGCTCACGGCCATGGACTATTTCACAAAATGGCCCGAGGCCTATGCTCTGCCTGACCAGGAGGCAGAGACCATCGTCGACGCCCTGACAGCGGGGATGTTCAGCAGGTTTGGAGCTGCAGAGTCCATCCACAGCGACCAGGGCAGAAACTTTGAGTCCCGTGTGTTCGCCACCATGTGTAAGAGGCTGGGTATGCACAAGACCCGCACTACTCCTCTCCATCCTCAAAGTGATGGCCTTGTGGAGCGCTTCAACAAAACGCTTGGACAGCAGCTGGCCATCGTCTCTTCCAAACACCAGCGTGACTGGGACAAGCACCTGCCTATGGTCCTCATGGCATGCCGCTCCGCTGTCCAAGACTCCACCACCTGCACGCCTGCCCTCCTCATGTTGGGGAGAGAGATCCGCACCCCTGCGGAGATGGCGTTTGGTCGGCCCCTGGATAGCCCTCATGTTCCCCCGGGGCCGGAGTATGCCCGGAGACTCCAGGACCGCCTGGAGACAGCCCACACCTTCACCAGAGAGCAGCTGGTGAATGCAGGTGTGAGGCAGAAGAGGAACTATGACGTGCACACCCGGGGAAGGCACTTTGTGGCTGGGGAGCTGGTCTGGGTCTACAGCCCGCTAAGGAAAAAAGGCAGATGCCCCAAGTTGGACAGTCACTGGGTGGGACCCTGCAGTGTCCTGGAGAGGGTAGGGGAGGTTGTTTACCGGGTGCAGCTTCCTCCCAGGGGGAGAAAGGTGGCACTGCACCGGGACAGGTTAGCCCCATACAGAGGGGCCTCTTCTCCCCAAACCCCAGGAACCCCCACAATTCCCCTCTCTGGCAATGCCATTCTCCAGGCACCCACCCCCAGGTGCCGCAGACAAGGCTCCAGACAGCCCACTCCCCCTGTCTTCCCCCCTGTGTCACCGCGTGGTTCCCCAGAGCCACGGACTGTATTACCCGTTCCCGCTTCCTTGTCCCCCATATCCCTGCCTTCATCCCCTGGTTCCCAGAGGGGCACTCTGCGACCATCACGGCCACGCAGGCAAAGGAGACCTCCGGGTCGCTTCAGAGACTTTGTTTGTTCCCTCGGGGACGAGGGACTTTGTGGTGGGGGGGCTGTGTAGCGACCCGCACAGACATCTGTGTGTTATGTGTTAGGCTAGTAGGTGGTTGTGTTGTACTGACCAGTACCCAGTGTTCGCGGTGTCCGACATGTCAATCAACCTGCTATCTGCCAATCACGGGAATGCCTGGAATGTTCTGATGCCGGGCATCCTGGCGGTTGGCGGAGTGGCGTGGAGGGGGGTTGGGCAGGGGGATGGAGCATTGGAAGTTAAGACCAGGTTTCGCCTTTGTTCTCTCTCTTACGTCTGGGCTTCACAAGAGAAGGTCACGATTGGCTTGTGGGTTATCTTTCATTTATTTGGCGTGGGCTACGGCCAAACAGTAGCCTGTGTAAAGTTGGTTTAATAAACCGTCCATTCGTAAACTCAATCCTCTGTCTGTACAGTTGTTCTTTTATGATCTAGTCAGGTCATTACAGTATTTTGGACAACCAAATTGAACTCAAAATGATTAATGAATTGAAGTGTGTAAGCTGTATGGTGATTTGCGATTCATAACTTACATTTTACCGGTACGACCAGTAGTAGTAAACCAACTGATAACACCAAGACGGAATGCGTTTGAAGTGAAGATGCGCCGCGGAGAACAGCTAGCAAGTACATCGCCAGTGGCACGCACACACTTCGTACAGATCAGCAAGTGGGGCTTTTCGTGGCAGCCAGACCAGACAATCGAAGGAGAATGCGGTGAGCAAAGTTACTGGGCTCGAATTTAGTCACTCTTCGGAACACAAACCGGCTACGCGATCACGACACGCAGGTTATAATATCAAAACAAACTCTGAACCAATGACATTAATTTGGGGACAGGTCGAAAAGCATTAAACATTTATGGCAATTTAGCTAGTTAGCTTGCACTTGCTAGCTAATTTGTCCTATTTAGCTAGCTTGCTGTTGCTAGATAATTTGTCCTGGGATATAAACATTAGGTTATTTTACCTGAAATGCACAAGGTCCTCTACTCCAACAATTAATCCACACATAAAAACGGTCAACCGAATCGTTTCTAGTCATCTCTCCTCCTTCCAGGCTTTTTCATCTTTGAACTTATATGGTGATTGGCATCTAATCTTTCATAGTATTACCAGACAACCGGCAACACAGTTCTTCTTTCAATCACCCACGTGGGTATAACCAAGAGATGCTTCCTGCTTCTATAAACCAATGAGGAGATGGGAGAGGCAGGACTTGCAGCGCGATCTGCATCAGAAATACGAATGACTTCTATTTTAGCTCTTGGCAACGCAGACTCTCGTTGGCGCGCGCGAGCAGTGTGAGTGCAATAATTGAATAACATATATTCCTAAATTTATTTTGTAACGCTTTATGATTAAGGGTTATACGCTATGGCTGGATTTATGTATTTTTTCCAATGCTACGTTAATTTTGCAGACCTAACTTGATTGATCCTCTTTCTACAAGACCTACTAGTCTGAGAGACCTAATCATATTTGTATGAATATTTTGTTAACGCCTAGGCTATAGAGATGCATTCACGTAATTAACTCGTTATTATGCAACATTTTACATTTGATTACAATTATTTATTGTCAATCATTCTTGAATTTGTTAGGCTATACAATTAAGTAGATTAATGAACTGATAAAAAATAAAATTATGTATGAATGTATTATCATTTTTGAATATGATAGGATGTATAATAGAATGCAATATTCTATGTGAATAATGTTCATTACTGTTCATTTGTGTATTCATAATAATAATAATCGGAAAATCAGTCTGAAATTAAATATTTCGCCTATTGTTCATGTCCATATAGCCAAGGACAATGTTGTAAAGTACTGTTATTCCTTATCCAACTCATGAACAAATTCGATTTTTTTGTGATTTTTTTTGCTCGCTCGCCTCACTTTTCTGGGGGGAAAATCTGTTAAACAGTGAATCAATTTTGTCTGGCCTTACAGGTGCCCAGTCAGTGTTGAGATTGAGATCAGAGGATAAAGCCTAGAGGAGGGCACTGAGGACAGACTCTCCCTCTACCACCTCTTACTCAACAAGGGGTGAAAGAAAGACAATGGCATTTCAAATTTTTATGGAGTTTAAAATTATTCATATCTCACTAGGCTGTTTGCTCTGTTCATTAACAGTAGGATATACTGGTGCTCTCGGTTTCCAAAATAAGAATCAGGAGAATTTAATGTACGTCATCTTCACAGTTTACTGTATGGCCAGTTACGCAGCTTAGTGGGTGGTAGGCATGGAAGCAGAATACACACAATTTACATCTTGGTTCTCAGGGGAGTCTCAAGGTGAACTTCAATTGACAGTCTTCAATTTCAGTGCTACAGTAGCCGGAGGTCGTTTATGGCAATTAAAAACGGCAGAGGATGAGCAGGAAGGAGATTACAGTACTGTAAAGAGAGAGAGAGAGTGAAAGAGAAGAAAGAGGTGGATGGAAAGAATGAGGAGTAAAGAGATAAATGGGATGAAAGATTAAGATCTACCCTGTTTCTCAAACTCCTGGTACAGGTTGAGGCTGGTGATGCTGGGCCCGGTGAAGATGATGCTGTTGCGGCCAGAGAGGTTCTGACACAGCTGCTTGGCCACCATACTGTGGAGCTGAGGCTTGTTCTTCAGGGTGGCCAACCCATCAGGACCCTGGCCCTCCTTCAGATGCACATAGATCTGGAAGAGAGACAGAGACAGTCAATACCACCACAACGTAATCAGGTATCCTAGCGTTTAAGAGCATTGGGCCAGTAAACAAAAGGTCGCTGGTTCGAATCCCTTGAGCCGACTAGGCAAAACAAATCTGTCGATATGACCTTGAGCAAGGCACTTAACCCTAATTGCTCCTCCTGTAAGTGGCTCTGGATAAAAGTGTCTGCTAAATGACTAAAATGTCAAATGTAAAATGTCATACACTGACATATACAAATGAATACATAATGATCTCAGGAATGGTCTGTGTAGTGGCTAGTGTTCCAATTAGCCACATTGATGTGGCTCCTACAATCTGAGTTGCTGGCTTAGCTCCATTGACTACCATTTACATTTAAATACTTCTGATCAGACAAGTTGATTGATACGCTAGTTCTCATCACACAATGTAGTTGACAATACTAACCCTGTAGTTTTCCATTGACAATAATACTAACCCTGTAGTTTTCCATTGACAATAATACTAACCCTGTAGTTTTCCATTGACAATAATACTAACCCTGTTGTTTTCTATTGACAATAATACTAACCCTGTAGTTTTCTATTGACAATAATACTAACCCTGTTGTTTTCAAGTAAGAGAAAGCTACACAAAAAAAGGACATAATCGATTTATTCTTCTTCCCACCAACTGGGACACGGCCCGTGCATATCCATACATTCTCATGTCTTCCTGGATCTGTTTGAGGCATGGGGCAGCAGTCATTTGACGTATCATACTCTCACCAAGAACAGAGAGCAATTATACTAAGTGGACTGGCGCCTTCTCCTGGGAATCAGTAATAAAACATTTGTTTCTGGAGACTGATTGAGGCACTGGATGTCCCACATCAGTCATCCAATCACAGTTTGTCTGGATCTCTCAGCTGTGTCTGAGTGAGGGGGAAGGGCATGGTCTGATTGTCCTGTCCTGCAGTGTTGGTGTCCTCTACAGTCTAGACCAATTGCAACTAGTCTTGTGAAAGCCCCAAGGTGGTTGTACTGGGCGTAATTGAAGGTGGACAGTCTTTGTCACAAATCTGGGCTAGCTCCCAGATATAAGAGTAGAAAACCAAGAGGCTGCAGTCCCTCCCTCCCCTCATTCTTCCTCCAGTGCTCTCGCCATCTCCCTTTCTTCTTTCATGCGCCCACACGCACGCACACACAGTACCTGACAGATGAAACCAGTGGATGTGCACTGGCGGACCCACAGACTGAACTTCCTCTTTTTCCTCTTCCTCAGCTCTCTCTCCGTACAGGTGGTGATGAACACCGGGTCCTCGTCAATAAGGGGCTCATGGAGCACCTTTGGGACAGAGGGAAAGCATCAGTATTACGTCATGGAGTACCTTTGGGACAGCATCACCTCTCCAACATGTCAATCTTTCCCCTAGCAGTTTGTACAGTTCATATTCAAAGGCATCCTCAAGTTTATTAGTCGTACAGTATGTCCAGGATACACATGGTATACATCGTCCAACAAAATGCTTACTTGCAGGTTCCTTCTGGACAATGCAACAACAAAACATAAAGGAAACCTCTCCTTCAGCCAAGAGCAGGTGTATAACCAGGGATGTCTCCTTCAGCCAAGAGCAGGTGTATAACCAGGGATGTCTCCTTCAGCCAAGAGCAGGTGTATAACCAGGGATGTCTCCTTCAGCCAAGAGCAGGTATATAGCCAGGGATGTCTCCTTCAGCCAAGAGCAGGTATATAGCCAGGGATGTCTCCTTCAGCCAAGTGCAGGTATATAGCCAGGGATGTCTCCTTCAGCCAAGAGCAGGTATATAGCCAGGGATGTCTCCTTCAGCCAAGAGCAGGTGTATAACCAGGGATGTCTCCTTCAGCCAAGAGCAGGTGTATAACCAGGGATGTCTCCTTCAGCCAAGAGCAGGTGTATAACCAGGGATGTCTCCTTCAGCCAAGAGCAGGTGTATAACCAGGGATGTCTCCTTCAGCCAAGAGCAGGTATATAACCAGGGATGTGGGGGTACTGACCCATTAAATGCCTGAGGGTGGCAGCATGGTAGCTGTTGCTGACTGATCGTACTCTATGTGTGTGGACTACAGACAAAAGCTAGGGAGCATCTTAACATCCTACTGTTAATGAAACAGTGTGTCTAACCCCTCTATCTGTCTGGCTGGCTTTCTAGTCTGCAGAATGTCAAGTTGGCTGGACGGCCCCGGCATGCGTCGCCACAGTGATTTTGCACCAGACCAAGGAGCCACTACGAGGCACAGGTGGTGTTTGTTTTGCCCAGAACAGAACAGGCCATATTGAGTACTGTAGATGTGCTGCCTGCTACATCTCTGTTAACTCACACCTCCTACCACTGGGGAGACAGACACACGGCAGGCCGCCTGACTGAGGAAGTACCGAAAAATGGTTTCTAGGTCTGCAGGAGAACCTGAACTGATCAGGGAGCAGGTATTTCAGACATGTATTGAGCACTGTAGAGAAGGCATGATGTGACTGGTTGTTCCAGGTTGTTTTTCCCCTATAGTGATTTGTTTTGTTGATGCAATGTCACGTTGGTGATAGAAACACCTGGATCCTTTACATGGAGTCCAATAGGTCAATAAGACACAGAGACATGGTGACAGTTGACCAGAGGAATTTGTTATAAGCACTGTGTTTGAGATATTAATTATTACGTTGGAAACAAACAGCAGCTGTTGATAGTTATCTACAGGTCTCCCTCATTAAACAGATCTTGAGCATCAAAAGGATTCACAGAAGGATTTTCTAAATTATTCAGTTATTCCTACATGGGTAAAATCAGTCACAAATCTGTGTATTGTCTGACTTTTCACTGCTGCCTGAAATATGACAGTATGGCTATAGACCTGTCCTTTAGACCCTGTACTCTACTGATAATACTACCATCTGTTAATGCTCTGTTAGTCTTTGTCCTGTGGAGGATGGATGGGTATCAAACCCATTTCTCAACCCCAATGACTTCATCTCAGTGGAGGCCATGACAAAGATGAATTCTATCTGTCTGACAGCTACTGCATTAGCGAAGATAGGTGGCATTCTGAGAGCCATGACCTACCTGAGAGAGACACACAGTGTCTGAGAAGACAGAGATGGAAACAAAAAGGTACACCTTCTATTTGCCAGACGTGCTAGATCTCTAAACAGAGGTGTTTGTGTTGTGTACGTTAATGAGAGAGAGTAGCATTGGACCTAAGCAGAATTGTTAGTGCCACAAAGCTCAGCAATTTGAATGTAATTTCCAAAGAACCCCTGCTATGCCAGAGATGCACTGGAAGGCTTTGACATGCACCTTTTCTTTCGTCTTAAAGTAGAAACTGCACTTAATGAGCTGTCTAAAAGGGGGAAGAAAAAACATTTCTAAAAAGGCTTCTGTTATTCTCATTATAACAGGCAGAGGCGGAAGGAGTTAGGCTTCACAGACAGAAAAAAACACTACCTGGAACATTTTGGTAGACACTTTTTCTTGGCCACAGCCAGGGAAAAGGCATTCATTATTCAGACAGAACATCCATCCCCAGGCTGTGCTGATCAGAGCCCCAGACAGAGGCAGCCCAATCAGAGACAGGATATCACCAACCCCCCACTGTGGAGCTATGGAGGGCATATTTCACCTCATACCTCTACAGCTACTGGACTCAGTGATATAAATGTCCCTGGAACTCAGCAGTAAGTGCAGATAATGAAGTGAATGTCTGAGTGAAAGTATTTGCATTGGAAAATGATGAGGGTTTTGAACAATGCCTGCTGGTTTTTACAGAGATATATATATTAATATACACTGCTCAAAAAAATAAAGGGAACACTTAAACACAATGTAACTCCAAGTCAATCATACTTCTGTGAAATCAAACTGTCCACTTAGGAAGCAACACTGATTGACAATAAATTTCCCATGCTGTTGTGCAAATGGAATAGACAAAAGGTGGAAATTATAGGCAATTAGCAAGACACCCCCAATAAAGGAGTGATTCTGCAGGTGGTGACCACAGACCACTTCTCAGTTCCTATGCTTCCTGGCTGATGTTTTGGTCACTTTTGAATGCTGGCGGTGCTCTCACTCTAGTGGTAGCATGAGACGGAGTCTACAACCCACACAAGTGGCTCAGATAGTGCAGCTCATCCAGGATGGCACATCAATGCGAGCTGTGGCAAGAAGGTTTGCTGTGTCTGTCAGCGTAGTGTCCAGAGCATGGAGGCGCTACCAGGAGACAGGCCAGTACATCAGGAGACGTGGAGGAGGCCGTAGGAGGGCAACAACCCAGCAGCAGGACCGCTACCTCCGCCTTTGTGCAAGGTGGAGCACTGC
The DNA here is from genome assembly GCF_029448725.1 of Salvelinus fontinalis. Classification (NCBI taxonomy): domain Eukaryota; kingdom Metazoa; phylum Chordata; class Actinopteri; order Salmoniformes; family Salmonidae; genus Salvelinus; species Salvelinus fontinalis. The sequence continues at coordinate 89,108,048 of NC_074665.1, read as the reverse complement.
CTGAGTCCTGCAAAATGACCTCCAGCAGGCCACAAATGTGCATGTGTCAGCATATGGTCTCACAAGGGCTCTGAGGATCGCATCTCGGTACCTAATCGCAGTCAGGCTACCTCTGGCGAGCTCATGGAGGGCTGTGCGGCCCCACAAAGAAATGCCACCCCACACCATGACTGACCCACCGCCAAACCGGTCATGCTGGAGGATGTTGCAGGCAGCACATGTCACATGTGCTCATGTGCTCAGTGTGAACCTGCTTTCATCTGTGAAGAGCACAGGGCGCCAGTGGCGAATTTGCCAATCTTGGTGTTCTTTGGAAAATGCCAAACGTCCTGCACGGTGTTGGGCTGTAAGCACAACCCCCACCCGTGGACGTCGGGCCCTCATACCACCCTCATGGAGTCTGTTTCTGACCGTTTGAGAAGACACATGCACATTTGTGGCCTGCTGGAGGTCATTTTGCAGGGCTCAGGCAGTGCTCCACCTTGCACAAAGGCGGAGGTAGTGGTCCTGCTGCTGGGTTGTTGCTCTCCTACGGCCTCCTCCACGTCTCCTGATGTACTGGCCTGCCTCCTGGTAGCGCCTCCATGCTCTGGACACTACGCTGACAGACACAGCAAACCTTCTTGCCACAGCTCGCATTGATGTGCCATCCTGGATGAGCTGCACTACCTGAGCCACTTGTGTGGGTTGTAGACTCCGTCTCATGCTACCACTAGAGTGAGAGCACCGCCAGCATTCAAAAGTGACCAAAACATCAGCCAGGAAGCATAGGAACTGAGAAGTGGTCAGTGGTCACCACCTGCAGAATCACTCCTTTATTGGGGGTGTCTTGCTAATTGCCTATAATTTCCACCTTTTGTCTATTCCATTTGCACAACAGCATGTGAAATGTATTGTCAATCAGTGTTGCTTCCTAAGTGGACAGTTTGATTTCACAGAAGTGTGATTGACTTGGAGTTACATTGTGTTGTTTAAGTGTTCCCTTTATTTTTTTGAGCAGTGTATATATATATAGAGAGAGAGGGGAGGGAGACAGGGGGAGAGAGAGAGAACAAGGAAACCAGATGTGCAATGCTATGCTCTGACTGAGTGGGTCTGCCTCATTTCCATCTAGACTCCTAGGAGTAGAGTGGAGGGGAGCAGAGTGGAGGGGAGCAGAACAGAGGGGATTGAAGTTGAGGGGAGTGGAGGAGAAGGAAGGTGCCCAGTCAACACTCCTTTCCTCCCCTGTCAGCTCTGGGAGGCAGCAGCGTGCTGATTTGATCCGCCATGTCTGACAGGGAATTTACATGCCATGCGGAACGCCTGATGGTCACCAGGGAACACGCCGAGGCAAACTGTCAGCCTCCTGTACACTATGTATATAGTTGAGAGTACACTACACCTTGACTGACACTTTGGGCACATCCCAGAGTTATTCAATTTAGAACATTTGAACAGGCATTTCAAATAAGACAATGCAGCCTTATTATTGCCTTACTAAAATGTTATATTGGTTGTTGTATTGGTTGTTATATTGTTGTACTGGTTGTTATTTTGGCTGATATATTGATTGTTATATTGGCAGTTATATTGGTTCTTATTTTGGTTGTTACAGTGCCTTCGGAAAGTATTCAGACCCCTTTACATTTTCCACATTTTGTTACATTACAGCCTTATTCTAAAATGGGTTAAAAAAAAATCCCCCCAAAAAATCACAGCAATCTACACAAAATACCCAATAATGACAAAGCGAAAACAGTTTTTAAATTTTTGCAAATGCATAAAAAATAAATAACAGAAATACCTTATTTACATAAGTATTCAGACCTTTTGCTATGAGACTCAAAATTGAGCTCAGGTGCATCCTGTTTCCATTGATCATCCTTGAGATGTTTCTACCACTTGATTAGAGTCCACCAGTAGTAAACTCAATTGATTGGACATGATTTGGTAAGGCACACACCTGTCAATATAAGGCCCCACGGGTGACAGTGCATGTCTGAGCAAAAATCAAGCCATGAGGTGGAAGGAATTGTGTCGAGGCACAGATCTAGGGAAGGGTACGTAAAAATGTCTGCAGCATTGAAGGTCCCATCGAACACAGTGGCCTCCATCATTCTTAAATGGAAGAAGTGTTGAACCACCAAGACTCTTCCTAGTGCTGGCCGCCCGGCCAAACTGAGCAATTGGGGGAGAAGGGCCTTGGTCAGGGAGGTGATTGTCATTCTGATAGAGCTCCAGAGTTCCTGCAGCACTCCATCAATCAAGCTTTTATTGAAGAGTGGCCAGACGGAAGCCACTCCTCAGTAAAAGGCACATGATAGTCCACTTGGAGTTTGTCAGAAGGCACCTAAAGGAGTCAGACCATGAGAAACAAGCTTCTCTGGTCTGATGAAACCAAGATTGATCTCTTTGGCCTGAATGCCAAGCATCACGTCTGGCGGAAACCTAGCACCATCCCTACGATGAAGCATGGTGTTGGCAGCATCATGCTGTGGGGATGTTTTTCAGCAGCAGTGACTGGGAGACTAGTCAGGATTGAGGGAAAGATGAGTGGAGCAAAGTACAGAGAGATCCATGATGAAAACCTGCTCCAGAGTGCTCAGGACCTCCGACTGAGGCGAAGGTTCACTTTCCAACAGGACAACAACCCTAAGCACACAGCCAAGACAACACAGGAGTGGCTTCGGGACAAGTCTCTGAATGTCCTTGAGTGGCCCAGCCAGAGCCTGGACTTGAACCCAATTGAACATCTCTGGAGAGACCTGAAAATAGCTGTGCAGCAACACTCCCCATCCAACCTGACAGAGGTTGAGAGGATCTGCAGAGAAGAATGGGAGAAACTCCCCAAATACAGGTGTGCCCAAGAAGACTCGAGGCTGTAATCGCTGCCAAAGGTGCTACAACAAAGTACTGAGTAAAGGGTCTGAATACTTCTGTAAATGTGATATTTCCGATTTTTGGGGGGGTGGGGTTTTGAAAAAAAATCTAAACATCTGTTTTTGATTTGTCATTATGAGTATTGTGTGCAGATTGATGAGGGGGAAAACTATGTAATCCATTTTAGAATAAGGCTGTAACATATCAAAATGTAAAAAAAATCAAGGGGTCTGAATACTTTCCGAATGCACTGTATATTGTTATATTGGTTGTGATATTACTATATTAGTTGTATTGGTTATATTAGTTGTTATATTGGTTGTAATATTGTTGTATTGGTTATTAGTTGTTATATTGGTTGTAATATTGTTGTATTGGTTATTAGTTATTATATTGGTTGTTAAATTGTTGTATTGGTTATTAGTTATTATATTGGTTGTTAAATTGTTGTATTGGTTATTAGTTATTATATTGGTTGTTAAATTGTTGTATTGGTTATATTAGCTGTTATATTGGTTGTTAAATTGGTTGTGATATTGGCTGTGATATTGGTCATTATCTTGTTATATTGGTTGTTGCATTGGTTGTGATATTGGTTTATTGGTTGTGATATTGGTTTATTGGTTGTGATATTGGTTTATTGGTTGTGATATTGGTATATTGGTTGTAATATTGGTATATTGGTTGTAATATTGGTTTATTGGTTGTAATATTGGTTTATTGGTTGTAATATTGGTTTATTGGTTGTAATATTGGTTTATTGGTTGTAATATTGGTATATTGGTTGTAATATTGGTATATTGGTTGTAATATTGGTATATTGGTTGTAATATTGGTTGTTATGTTGGTTGTTATACGGGTTGTAATATTTTATTTTGGTTGTTATATTGGTATATTTGTTGTGATATTGGTCGTTATCTTGTTATATTGGTTGTTATATTGGTTGTTATATTGGTTGTTGTATTGTTGTATTGTTATATTGGTTGTTGTATTGGTTGTAATATTGGTTGTAGTATTGGTTGTAATATTGTTATATTGGTTGTAATATTGGTTGTAATATTGTTATATTGGTTGTAGTATTGGTTGTTGTATTGGTTGTAATATTGTTATATTGGTTGTTGTATTGATTGTTGTATTGGTTGTAGTATTGGTTGTAGTATTGGTTGTAATATTGGTTGTTGTATTGGTTGTAATATTGTTATATTGGTTGTAGTATTGGTTGTTGTATTGGTTGTTGTATTGGTTGTTGTGTTGGTTGTAATATTGTTATATTGGTTGTTGTATTGGTTGTAATATTGTTATATTGGTTGTAATATTGGTTGTAGTATTGGTTGTAGTATTGGTTGTTGTTGTAACGGTCGTCTTTCGGTGAGAGAGTGGACCAAGGCGCAGCGGGTGATGAATACATAATGATTTATTTGACAAGACGAACACTGACACGAAATACACTTGATAATTACAAAATAACAAACCCACGTAGACAGACCTGAACTAATGAACTTACATATACACGAAGAACGCACGAACAGGAAAACTGACTACACAAAACGAACGAACGGACAAACAAACCGAAACAGTCCCGTGTGGCGCAACATAGACACAGACACAGGAGACAACCACCCACAACAAACAATGTGAAACAACCTACCTTAATATGGCTCTCAATCAGAGGAAACGGCAAACACCTGCCTCTAATTGAGAGCCATACCAGGCAACCCATTAACCCAACATAGAAAACACATAACATAGACTACCCACCCAAACTCACGCCCTGACCAATTAAACACATACCAAACAACAGAAAACAGGTCAGGAACGTGACAGTTGTATTGGTTGTTGTATTGGTTGTTGTGTTGGTTGTAATACTGTTATATTGGTTGTAGTATTGGTTGTAATATTGTTAAATTGGTTGTAGTATTGGTTGTAGTATTGGTTGTAGTATTGGTTGTTGTGTTGGTTGTAATATTGTTATATTAGTTGTAGTATTGGTTGTAATATTGTTATATTGGTTGTAGTATTGGTTGTTGTATTGGTTGTTGTGTTGGTTGTTGTGTTGGTTGTAATATTGTTATATTGGTTGTAATATTGTTATATTGGTTGTTATATGTTGTATTGATTGTTGTATTGGTTGTTATATGTTGTATTTGTTGTAATATTGTTATATTGGTTGTAATATTGTTATATGGGTTGTTATGTTGTATTGGTTGTTGTATTGGTTGTTGTATTGTTATATTGGTTGTTGTATTGGTTGTTGTATTGGTTGTAATATTGTTATATTGGTTGTTGTATTGTTATATTGGTTGTTGTATTGGTTGTTGTATTGGTTGTAATATTGTTATATTGGTTGTTGTATTGGTTGTTATATGTTGTATTTGTTGTAATATTGTTATATTGGTTGTAATATTGTTATATTGGTTGTAATATTGTTATATTGGTTGTTATATGTTGTATTGGTTGTTGTGTTGGTTGTTGTATTGGTTGTAATATTGTTATATTGGTTGTAGTATAGATGATAGGCTTTCTTTTAAAAAACATGTTACTGAATTGGGAAAAAAGCTCAAATTTAAGATAGGATTCCTTTACAGAAACAGGGCTTGTCTGTCCTCTGTAAATAGGAAAAACATTGTGCAGGCTACTTTTATGTCCGTTTTAGATTATGGTGATATTATCTATATGCATGCATCGGCAAACACATTAAAACCACTGGATGCTATTTACCATTGTGCACTCAGGTTTATCACGGGTGATAGTTACAGAACTCATCACTGTATCCTATATCAACATGTGGGTTGGGTCTCTCTATCTGTGAGGCGAGAGCAACATGCTCTCTTGTTTATTTATAAAGCACTTCTTTTAAAACTACCTCCATATATATCATCATTAATTTCCACAAGATGTACTAATTTTAAAACCAGATCACAGATGTGGATTACATTAGAGACTCCTGCGGTCTCCACAGAGTTGGGTAGGACTGCCTTCAGTTCCTTTGCACCTTATTTATGGAACAAACTGCAGATCCAACTTAAGTTAGACACTCTGGTGTCCCTTGCCCATTTTAAAATGTTTATGGAGGATCAATATGATGTTGTCTGTGATTGTTTCTGTTGAATTGTGTATGTTTTGAAATGTTCTTGTCTGTATGTCTAAAACTGTACATGTCAACATGTTTACACAGGGCACAGCCGTAAAAGAGATCCAGGTCTCAGTCTGTTTTCCCTGTTAAAATAAAGATTAAAAAAAAAAAAAAGTATTGGTTGTTGTATTGGTTGTTGTTCAATTGGCTCATTCATCCCCCTCCTCTCCCCTGTAACTATTCCCCAGGTCGTTGCTGCAAATGAGAACGTGTTCTCAGTCAACTTACCTGGTAAAATAACGGTAAATAAAATAATAAATAAAATAAATATTGGTTGTAATATTGTTGTATTGGTTGTAATATTGTTATATTGGTTGTAATATTGATATATTGGTTGTTGTATTGGTTGTATTTGTTGTAATATTGTTATATTGGTTGTTGTATTGGTTGTATTTGTTGTAATATTGTTATATTGGTTGTTATAGGTTGTATTTGTTGTAATATTGTTATATTGGTTGTTATATGTTGTATTGGTTGTTGTGTTGGTTGTAATATTGGTTGTAGTATTGGTTGTTGTATTGGTTGTTGTATTGGTTGTAGTATTGGTTGTAGTATTGTTGTATTGGTTGTAATATTGGTTGTTGTATTGGTTGTAGTATTGTTGTATTGGTTGTAATATTGGTTGTTGTATTGGTTGTTGTATTGTTGTATTTGTTGTAATATTGTTATATTGGTTGTTATATGTTGTATTGGTTGTTGTATTGGTTGTTGTATTGTTATATTGGTTGTTGTATTGTTGTATTGGTTGTAATATTGGTTGTTGTGTTGGTTGTTGTATTGTTATATTGGTTGTTGTATTGGTTGTTGTATTGTTATATTGGTTGTTGTATTGGTTGTTGTATTGTTATATTGGTTGTTGTATTGGTTGTTGTATTGGTATATTGGTTGTTGTATTGGTTGTTATATGTTGTATTTGTTGTAATATTGTTATATTGGTTGTTATATGTTGTATTGGTTGTTGTATTGGTTGTAGTATTGTTATATTGGTTGTTGTATTGTTGTATTGGTTGTAATATTGGTTGTTGTATTGTTATATTGGTTATTATATGTTGTATTGATTGTAATATTGTTATATTGGTTGTAATATTGTTATATTGGTTGTTATATGTTGTGTTGGTTGTTGTATTGGTTGTTGTATTGGTTGTTGTATTGGTTGTAGTATTGGTTGTAGTATTGGTTGTAGTATTGTTGTATTGGTTGTAGTATTGTTGTATTGGTTGTAATATTGTTATATTGGTTGTTGTATTGGTTGTTATATGTTGTATTGGTTGTTGTATTGGTTGTTGTATTGTTATATTGGTTGTTGTATTGGTTGTTGTATTGTTATATTGGTTGTTGTATTGGTTGTTGTATTGGTTGTTGTATTGGTTGTTGTATTGGTTGTTGTATTGGTATATTGGTTGTTGTATGTTGTATTTGATGTAATATTGTTATATTGGTTGTTATATGTTGTATTGGTTGTTGTATTGGTTGTAGTATTGTTATATTGGTTGTTGTATTGTTGTATTGGTTGTAATATTGGTTGTTGTATTGTTGTATTGGTTGTAATATTGGTTGTTGTATTGTTATATTGGTTATTATATGTTGTATTGATTGTTGTATTGGTTGTTATATTGGTTGTAATATTGTTATATTGGTTGTTATAGGTTGTATTTGTTGTAATATTGTTATATTGGTTGTTATATGTTGTATTGGTTGTTGTGTTGGTTGTAATATTGGTTGTAGTATTGGTTGTTGTATTGGTTGTAGTATTGTTGTATTGGTTGTAATATTGGTTGTTGTATTAGTTGTAGTATTGTTGTATTGGTTGTAATATTGTTATATTGGTTGTTATATGTTGTATTGGTTGTTGTGTTGGTTGTAATATTGGTTGTAGTATTGGTTGTTGTATTGGTTGTTGTATTGGTTGTAGTATTGGTTGTAGTATTGTTGTATTGGTTGTAGTATTGGTTGTAGTATTGTTGTATTGGTTGTAGTATTGGTTGTAGTATTGTTGTATTGGTTGTAATATTGGTTGTTGTATTGGTTGTTGTATTGGTTGTTGTATTGGTATATTGGTTGTTGTATTGGTTGTTATATGTTGTATTTGTTGTAATATTGTTATATTGGTTGTTATATGTTGTATTGGTTGTTGTATTGGTTGTAGTATTGTTATATTGGTTGTTGTATTGTTGTATTGGTTGTAATATTGGTTGTTGTATTGTTATATTGGTTATTATATGTTGTATTGATTGTAATATTGTTATATTGGTTGTAATATTGTTATATTGGTTGTTGTATTGGTTGTATTTGTTGTAATATTGTTATATTGGTTGTTGTATTGGTTGTATTTGTTGTAATATTGTTATATTGGTTGTTATAGGTTGTATTTGTTGTAATATTGTTATATTGGTTGTTATATGTTGTGTTGGTTGTAATATTGGTTGTTGTATTGGTTGTTGTATTGGTTGTAGTATTGGTTGTAGTATTGGTTGTAGTATTGTTGTATTGGTTGTAGTATTGGTTGTAGTATTGTTGTATTGGTTGTAGTATTGTTGTATTGGTTGTAATATTGTTGTATTGGTTGTTGTATTGGTTGTTGTATTGTTATATTGGTTGTTGTATTGGTTGTTGTATTGGTATATTGGTTGTTGTATTGGTTGTTGTATTGGTTGTTGTATTGGTATATTGGTTGTTGTATGTTGTATTTGTTGTAATATTGTTATATTGGTTGTTATATGTTGTATTGGTTGTTGTATTGGTTGTAGTATTGTTATATTGGTTGTTGTATTGTTGTATTGGTTGTAATATTGGTTGTTGTATTGTTATATTGGTTATTATATGTTGTATTGATTGTTGTATTGGTTGTTATATTGGTTGTAATATTGTTATATTGGTTGTTATAGGTTGTATTTGTTGTAATATTGTTATATTGGTTGTTATATGTTGTATTGGTTGTTGTGTTGGTTGTAATATTGGTTGTAGTATTGGTTGTTGTATTGGTTGTAGTATTGTTGTATTGGTTGTAATATTGGTTGTTGTATTAGTTGTAGTATTGTTGTATTGGTTGTAATATTGTTATATTGGTTGTTATATGTTGTATTGGTTGTTGTGTTGGTTGTAATATTGGTTGTAGTATTGGTTGTTGTATTGGTTGTTGTATTGGTTGTAGTATTGGTTGTAGTATTGTTGTATTGGTTGTAGTATTGGTTGTAGTATTGTTGTATTGGTTGTAATATTGGTTGTTGTATTAGTTGTTATATGTTGTATTGGTTGTTGTATTGGTTGTTGTATTGTTATATTGGTTGTTGTATTGGTTGTTGTATTGTTATATTGGTTGTTGTATTGGTTGTTGTATTGGTTGTTGTATTGGTATATTGGTTGTTGTATTGGTTGTTATATGTTGTATTTGTTGTAATATTGTTATATTGGTTGTTATATGTTGTATTGGTTGTTGTATTGGTTGTAGTATTGTTATATTGGTTGTTGTATTGTTGTATTGGTTGTAATATTGTTATATTGGTTGTTATATGTTATATTGGTTGTTGTATTGGTTGTTGTATTGGTTGTTGTATTGTTGTATTGGTTGTAATATTGTTATATTGGTTGTTATATGTTATATTGGTTGTTGTATTGGTTGTAATATTGTTATATTGGTTGTTGTATTGTTGTATTGGTTGTAATATTGGTTGTTGTATTGGTTGTAATATTGTTGTATTGGTTGTAATATTGTTGTATTGGTTGTAATATTGTTATATTGGTCATTATATGTTGTATTCATTGTTGTATTGGTTGTTATATTGGTTGTTATGTTGTATTGGTTGTTGTATTGTTAAATTGGTTGTTGTATTGGTTGTTGTATTGGTTGTAATATTGTTATATTGGTTGTTATATGTTGTATTGGTTGTTATATGTTGTATTGGTTGTTATATGTTGTATTGGTTGTTATATGTTGTATTGGTTGTTATATGTTGTATTGGTTGTTATATGTTGTATTGGTTGTTATATGTTGTATTGGCTGTTGTATTGGTTGTAATATTGTAATATTGGTTGTAATATTGTTATATTGGTTGTTGTATTGTTGTATTGGTTGTAATATTGGTTGTTGTATTGGTTGTAATATTGTTGTATTGGTTGTAATATTGTTGTATTGGTTGTAATATTGTTATATTGGTCATTATATGTTGTATTCATTGTTGTATTGGTTGTTATATTGGTTGTTATGTTGTATTGGTTGTTGTATTGTTAAATTGGTTGTTGTATTGGTTGTTGTATTGGTTGTAATATTGTTATATTGGTTGTTATATGTTGTATTGGTTGTTATATGTTGTATTGGTTGTTATATGTTGTATTGGTTGTTATATGTTGTATTGGTTGTTATATGTTGTATTGGTTGTTATATGTTGTATTGGTTGTTATATGTTGTATTGGCTGTTGTATTGGTTGTAATATTGTAATATTGGTTGTAATATTGTTATATTGGTTGTTATATGTTGTATTCATTGTTGTATTGGGAGTTATGTTGTATTGGTTGTTGTATTGTTAAATTGGTTGTTGTATTGGTTGTTGTATTGGTTGTAATATTGTTATATTGGTTGTTGTATTGGTTGTTATATGTTGTATTGGTTGTAATATTGTTATATTGGTTGTTATATGTTGTATTGGTTGTTATATGTTGTATTGGTTGTTATATGTTGTATTGGTTGTTGTGTTGGTTGTTGTATTGGTTGTAATATTGTTATATTGGTTGTAGTATTGGTTGTTGTATTGGTTGTTGTATTGGTTGTATTGGTTGTAATATTGTTACATTGGTTGTTATATGTTGTATTGGTTGTTATATGTTGTATTGGTTGTTATATGTTGTATTTGTTGTAGTATTGGTTGTTGTATTGGTTGTAATATTGTTATATTGGTTGTTGTATTGGTTGTTATATGTTGTATTTGTTGTAATATTGTTATATTGGTTTTAATATTGTTATATTGGTTGTTATATGTTGTATTGGTTGTTGTATTGGTTGTTATATGTTGTATTTGTTGTAATATTGTTATATTGGTTGTAGTATTGGTTGTTGTATTGGTTGTTATATGTTGTATTGGTTGTTATATGTTGTATTGGTTGTTGTGTTGGTTGTTGTATTGGTTGTAATATTGTTATATTGGTTGTTATATGTTGTATTGATTGTTGTATTGGTTGTAATATGTTGTATTTGTTGTAATATGTTGTATTTGTTGTAATATTGTTATATTGGTTGTAATATTGTTATATTGGTTGTTATATGTTGTATTGGTTGTTATATGTTGTATTGGTTGTTATATGTTGTATTGGTTGTTGTGTTGGTTGTTGTAATATTGTTATATTGGTTGTATTGATTGTTGTATTGGTTGTAATATGTTGTATTTGTTGTAATATTGTTATATTGGTTGTAATATTGTTATATTGGTTGTTATATGTTGTATTGGTTGTTATATGTTGTATTGGTTGTTATATGTTGTATTGGTTGTTGTGTTGGTTGTTGTATTGGTTGTAATATTGTTACATTGGTTGTTATGTTGTATTGGTTGTTGTATTGGTTGTTGTATTGTTATATTGGTTGTTGTATTGGTTGTTGTATTGTTATATTGGTTGTTGTATTGGTTGTTGTATTGGTTGTAATATTGTTATATTGGTTGTTGTATTGGTTGTTGTATTGGTTGTTGTATTGTTATATTGGTTGTTATATGTTGTATTGGTTGTTGTATTGGTTGTTATATGTTGTATTGGTTGTAATATTGTTATATTGGTTGTTATATGTTGTATTGGTTGTAATATTGTTATATTGGTTGTTGTATTGGTTGTTATATGTTGTATTGGTTGTTGTATTGGTTGTTGTATTGTTATATTGGTTGTTGTATTGGTTGTTGTATTGTTATATTGGTTGTTGTATTGGTTGTTGTATTGTTATATTGGTTGTTGTATTGGTTGTTGTATTGGTTGTTGTATTTGTTGTAATATTGTTATATTGGTTGTTATATGTTGTATTGGTTGTTGTATTGGTTGTAGTATTGTTATATTGGTTGTTGTATTGTTGTATTGGTTGTAATATTGGTTGTTGTATTGTTGTATTGGTTGTAATATTGGTTGTTGTATTGTTGTATTGGTTGTAATATTGGTTGTTGTATTGTTATATTGGTTATTATATGTTGTATTGATTGTTGTATTGGTTGTTATATTGGTTGTAATATTGTTATATTGGTTGTTATAGGTTGTATTTGTTGTAATATTGTTATATTGGTTGTTATATGTTGTATTGGTTGTTGTGTTGGTTGTAATATTGGTTGTAGTATTGGTTGTTGTATTGGTTGTAGTATTGTTGTATTGGTTGTAATATTGGTTGTTGTATTAGTTGTAGTATTGTTGTATTGGTTGTAATATTGTTATATTGGTTGTTATATGTTGTATTGGTTGTTGTGTTGGTTGTAATATTGGTTGTAGTATTGGTTGTTGTATTGGTTGTAGTATTGGTTGTAGTATTGGTTGTAGTATTGGTTGTAGTATTGTTGTATTGGTTGTAGTATTGGTTGTAGTATTGGTTGTAGTATTGTTGTATTGGTTGTAGTATTGGTTGTAGTATTGTTGTATTGGTTGTAGTATTGGTTGTAGTATTGTTGTATTGGTTGTAATATTGGTTGTTGTATTGGTTGTTGTATTGGTTGTTGTATTGGTATATTGGTTGTTGTATTGGTTGTAGTATTGGTTGTAGTATTGGTTGTAGTATTGTTGTATTGGTTGTAGTATTGGTTGTAGTATTGTTGTATTGGTTGTAGTATTGGTTGTAGTATTGTTGTATTGGTTGTAATATTGGTTGTTGTATTGGTTGTTGTATTGGTTGTTGTATTGGTATATTGGTTGTTGTATTGGTTGTTATATGTTGTATTTGTTGTAATATTGTTATATTGGTTGTTATATGTTGTATTGGTTGTTGTATTGGTTGTAGTATTGTTATATTGGTTGTTGTATTGTTGTATTGGTTGTAATATTGGTTGTTGTATTGTTATATTGGTTATTATATGTTGTATTGATTGTAATATTGTTATATTGGTTGTAATATTGTTATATTGGTTGTTGTATTGGTTGTATTTGTTGTAATATTGTTATATTGGTTGTTGTATTGGTTGTATTTGTTGTAATATTGTTATATTGGTTGTTATAGGTTGTATTTGTTGTAATATTGTTATATTGGTTGTTATATGTTGTGTTGGTTGTAATATTGGTTGTTGTATTGGTTGTTGTATTGGTTGTAGTATTGGTTGTTGTATTGGTTGTAGTATTGGTTGTAGTATTGGTTGTAGTATTGGTTGTAGTATTGTTGTATTGGTTGTAGTATTGGTTGTAGTATTGTTGTATTGGTTGTAGTATTGTTGTATTGGTTGTAATATTGTTGTATTGGTTGTTGTATTGGTTGTTGTATTGTTATATTGGTTGTTGTATTGGTTGTTGTATTGTTATATTGGTTGTTGTATTGGTTGTTGTATTGGTTGTTGTATTGGTATATTGGTTGTTGTATGTTGTATTTGTTGTAATATTGTTATATTGGTTGTTATATGTTGTATTGGTTGTTGTATTGGTTGTAGTATTGTTATATTGGTTGTTGTATTGTTGTATTGGTTGTAATATTGGTTGTTGTATTGTTATATTGGTTATTATATGTTGTATTGATTGTTGTATTGGTTGTTATATTGGTTGTAATATTGTTATATTGGTTGTTATAGGTTGTATTTGTTGTAATATTGTTATATTGGTTGTTATATGTTGTATTGGTTGTTGTGTTGGTTGTAATATTGGTTGTAGTATTGGTTGTTGTATTGGTTGTAGTATTGTTGTATTGGTTGTAATATTGGTTGTTGTATTAGTTGTAGTATTGTTGTATTGGTTGTAATATTGTTATATTGGTTGTTATATGTTGTATTGGTTGTTGTGTTGGTTGTAATATTGGTTGTAGTATTGGTTGTTGTATTGGTTGTTGTATTGGTTGTAGTATTGGTTGTAGTATTGTTGTATTGGTTGTAGTATTGGTTGTAGTATTGTTGTATTGGTTGTAATATTGGTTGTTGTATTAGTTGTTATATGTTGTATTGGTTGTTGTATTGGTTGTTGTATTGTTATATTGGTTGTTGTATTGGTTGTTGTATTGTTATATTGGTTGTTGTATTGGTTGTTGTATTGGTTGTTGTATTGGTATATTGGTTGTTGTATTGGTTGTTATATGTTGTATTTGTTGTAATATTGTTATATTGGTTGTTATATGTTGTATTGGTTGTTGTATTGGTTGTTGTATTGTTGTATTGGTTGTAATATTGTTATATTGGTTGTTATATGTTATATTGGTTGTTGTATTGGTTGTTGTATTGGTTGTTGTATTGTTGTATTGGTTGTAATATTGTTATATTGGTTGTTATATGTTATATTGGTTGTTGTATTGGTTGTAATATTGTTATATTGGTTGTTGTATTGGTTGTAATATTGGTTGTTGTATTGGTTGTAATATTGTTGTATTGGTTGTAATATTGTTGTATTGGTTGTAATATTGTTATATTGGTCATTATATGTTGTATTCATTGTTGTATTGGTTGTTATATTGGTTGTTATGTTGTATTGGTTGTTGTATTGTTAAATTGGTTGTTGTATTGGTTGTTGTATTGGTTGTAATATTGTTATATTGGTTGTAATATTGTTGTATTGGTTGTTATATGTTGTATTGGTTGTTATATGTTGTATTGGTTGTTATATGTTGTATTGGTTGTTATATGTTGTATTGGTTGTTATATGTTGTATTGGTTGTTATATGTTGTATTGGCTGTTGTATTGGTTGTAATATTGTAATATTGGTTGTAATATTGTTATATTGGTTGTTATATGTTGTATTCATTGTTGTATTGGGAGTTATGTTGTATTGGTTGTTGTATTGTTAAATTGGTTGTTGTATTGGTTGTTGTATTGGTTGTAATATTGTTATATTGGTTGTTGTATTGGTTGTTATATGTTGTATTTGTTGTAATATTGTTATATTGGTTGTAATATTGTTATATTGGTTGTTATATGTTGTATTGGTTGTTATATGTTGTATTGGTTGTTATATGTTGTATTGGTTGTTATATGTTGTATTGGTTGTTGTGTTGGTTGTTGTATTGGTTGTAATATTGTTATATTGGTTGTAGTATTGGTTGTTGTATTGGTTGTTGTATTGGTTGTATTGGTTGTAATATTGTTACATTGGTTGTTATATGTTGTATTGGTTGTTATATGTTGTATTGGTTGTTATATGTTGTATTTGTTGTAGTATTGGTTGTTGTATTGGTTGTAATATTGTTATATTGGTTGTTGTATTGGTTGTTATATGTTGTATTTGTTGTAATATTGTTATATTGGTTTTAATATTGTTATATTGGTTGTTATATGTTGTATTGGTTGTTGTATTGGTTGTTATATGTTGTATTTGTTGTAATATTGTTATATTGGTTGTAGTATTGGTTGTTGTATTGGTTGTTATATGTTGTATTGGTTGTTATATGTTGTATTGGTTGTTGTGTTGGTTGTTGTATTGGTTGTAATATTGTTATATTGGTTGTTATATGTTGTATTGATTGTTGTATTGGTTGTAATATGTTGTATTTGTTGTAATATGTTGTATTTGTTGTAATATTGTTATATTGGTTGTAATATTGTTATATTGGTTGTTATATGTTGTATTGGTTGTTATATGTTGTATTGGTTGTTATATGTTGTATTGGTTGTTGTGTTGGTTGTTGTAATATTGTTATATTGGTTGTATTGATTGTTGTATTGGTTGTAATATGTTGTATTTGTTGTAATATTGTTATATTGGTTGTAATATTGTTATATTGGTTGTTATATGTTGTATTGGTTGTTATATGTTGTATTGGTTGTTATATGTTGTATTGGTTGTTGTGTTGGTTGTTGTATTGGTTGTAATATTGTTACATTGGTTGTTATGTTGTATTGGTTGTTGTATTGGTTGTTGTATTGTTATATTGGTTGTTGTATTGGTTGTTGTATTGTTATATTGGTTGTTGTATTGGTTGTTGTATTGGTTGTAATATTGTTATATTGGTTGTTGTATTGGTTGTTGTATTGGTTGTTGTATTGTTATATTGGTTGTTATATGTTGTATTGGTTGTTGTATTGGTTGTTATATGTTGTATTGGTTGTAATATTGTTATATTGGTTGTTATATGTTGTATTGGTTGTAATATTGTTATATTGGTTGTTATATGTTATATTGGTTGTTGTATTGTTGTATTGGTTGTAATATTGTAATATTGGTTGTTGTATTGGTTGTAATATTGTTATATTGGTTGTTGTGTTGGTTGTTGTATTGGTTGCTGTATTGGTTGTAATATTGTTATATTGGTTGTTGTATTGCCTTTTATAGTGTTATATTGGTTGTAATATTGTTATATTGGTTGTTGTATTGGTTGTAATATTGTTGTTATATTTGTAGTTATATTGGTTGTAATATTGTTATATTGGTTGTTGTATTGGTAGTTATATTGTTGTATTGGTTGTTATATTGATTGTAAAAGTGTTGTTATATTTGTAGTTATATTGGTTGTAATATTGTTATATTGGTTGTAATTGTCACGTCCTGACCATAGAAAGCCTTTATTTTCTATGGTAGAGTAGGTCAGGGCGTGACTAGGGGTTTAGTTTGTTTTTTCTATGTTGGTGTTTTAGTATGATTCCCAACTAGAGGCAGCTGGCTATCGTTGTCTCTAATTGGGGATCATACTTAAGTAGCATTTTTCCCACATGTGTGTTATGGGATATTGTTTTGTTTTGAGTAGTGCACGTTGCACCTCTGTAGTCACGGTTTGTTGTTCGTTTATTGTTTGTTTGTTTGGCTAAGTTTCACTTTCTAATAAATTATGTGGAACTCTACATTCGCTGTGCCTTGGTCAATCTCTATAAATGAAAGCGACAGAATATCCCATCAACAAAGGACCAAGCAGCGTGCCCAGGAGGAGGAAGTATACTGGACTTGGGAAGAGATTCTGGATGGGAAGGGATCCTGGACTTGGGAAGAAATCCTGGCAGGACAGGATCACCTTCCATGGCGGGAGACGCAAGTGGTGAAGGAAGGACAGCGACACACGGGGTAATCGGCGAAGTTGAGGGGTGAGTCAGAGACCGAGGAGGAATATTGGGATAGATTGAGTGAGAAGTGGTTGGCGAAAGTTGAGGAGAGTGATGAGAGAGAGCCGTTGGTTTGGCGTAGTATGCACGGCATTCGCCCTGAGGAGCGTGTTAGCCGTCCGATGCCACCTGAGTCATCTCCCCGTACTCGTCCTGAGAAGTATGTTAAAGTTCTGGTACAATTGATGCCGGCTATATGCACCAGGTCTCCAGTGCGCCTTCACAGCCCAGTACGTCCTGTGCCTGCTCCTCGCACTCTTCCACCAGTGCGCCTCCCTAGTCCAGTACGTCCTGTGCCTGCTCCTTGCGCTAGCCCTGAGGAGCGTGTCACCAGCCCGGTACCACCAGTGCCGGCCCCACGTACCAGGCTTCCGGCGACGGTTCCCGGTCCGGAGCTTCCGGCGACGGTTCCCGGTCCGGAGCTTCCGGCGACGGTTCACGATCCGGAACCTCCAGCTCCATGGCAGGAGCCCTCCTCTGCGCCGATGCCCAGTCCAGACACGGCATCCAGTCCCACTCCATGGCAGGATTCTTCCTCTGCGCCGATGTTTGGTCCGAACACGGCGTCCAGTCCCGCTCCATGGCAGGAGTCTTCTTCTGCACCTAGATCCAGTCCAGGCACAGTGTTCAGCCTGGGCCCATGGCTGGATCTGCGGGTACTTCGCCCCGCACCAGAGCCGCCACCGACACTAGACACCCCCCCCCCCTTTTTGTTTCAGGTTTTGCGGTCCGCACCTTTGGGGGGGGGGGGGGGTACTGTCACGTCCTGACCATAGAAAGCCTTTATTTACTATGGTAGAGTAGGTCAGGGCGTGACTAGGGTTTAGTCTAGTTTATATTTTCTATGTGGGGTTCTAGTTTTTTTTTTATGTTGGTGTTTTAGTATGATTCCCAATTAGAGGCAGCTGGCTATCGCTGACTCTAATTGGGGATCATACTTAAGTAGCATTTTTTCCACATGTGTGTTATGGGATATTGTTTTGTTCTGAGTAGTGCACGTTGCACCTCTGTAGTCACAGTTTGTTGTTTGTTTATTGTTTATTTTGTTTCACTTTATAATAAATTATGTGGAACTCTACATTTGTGCCTTGGTCCATCTCTACAAATGAACGTGACAGTAATATTGGTAGTCCTGACATTTAATCCTAGTAAAAAGTCCCTGTCTTAGGTCAGTTAGGATCACCACTTTATTTTAAGAATGTGAAATGTCAGAATATTAGTAGAGAGAATGATTTATTTCAGCTTTTATTTCTTTCAACACATTCCCAGTGGGTCAGAAATGTACATACACTCAATTAGTATTTGGTAGCATTGCCTTTACATTTCTTAACTTGGGTCACATGTTTCGGGTAGGCATCCACAAGCTTCCCACAATAAGTTGGGTGAATTTTGGCCCATTCCTCCTGACAGAGCTGGTGTAACTGAGTCAGGTGTGTAGGCCTCCTTGCTTGCACATGCTTTTCCAGTTCTGCCCATAAATTTTCTATAGGATTGAGGTTAGGGCTTTGTGATGGCCACTCCAATACCTTGACTTTGTTGTCCTTAAGCCATTTTGCCACACCATTGGAAGTATGCTTGGGGTCATTGTCCATTTGGAAGACCCATTTGCGACCAAGCTTTAACTTCCTGACTGTGGTCTTGATGTTGCTTCAATATATCCACATAATTCTCCTTCCTCACGATGCCATCTATTTTGTGAAGTGCACCAGTCCCTCCTGCAGCAAAGTACCCCCACAACATGATGCTGCCACACCCGTGCTTCACGGTTGGGATGGTGTTCTTCGGCTTGCAAGCCTCCCCCTTTTCCCTCCAAACATAACGATGGTCATTATGGCCAAACAGTTCTATTTTTGTTTCATCAGACCAGAGGACATTTTTCCAAAAAGTACGATCTTTGTCCCCATGTGCAGTTGCAAACCGTAGTCTGGCTTTTTTATGGCGGTTTTGGAGCAGTGGCTTCTTCCTTGCTGAGCAGCCTTTCAGGTTATGTCAATTGTAGGACTCGTTTTACTGTGAATATAGATAATTTTGTACCTGCATCTTCACAAGGTCCTTTGCTGTTGTTATAGGATTGATTTGCACTTTTCGCACCAAAGTACGTTCATCTCTAGGAGACGGAACGCGTCTCCTTCCTGAGTGGTATGATGGCTGCGTGGTCCCATGGTGTTTATACTTGCGTACTATTGATTCTACAGATGAACGTAGTACCTTCAGGCGTTTGGAAATTGCTCCCAAGGATGAACCAGACTTGTGGAGGTTTTAAAATTTTTTTGGAGGTCTTGGCTTATTTCTTTAGATTTTTTGCCATGATGCCAAGCAAAGAGGCCCTGAGAATGAAGGTAGGTCTTGAAATACATCCACAGTTACACCTGCAATTGACTCAAATTATGTCAATTAACCTATCAGAACCTTCTAAAGCATTTTCTGGAATTCTCCAAGCGTTTTAAAGGTGTCATGCACAAAGTAGATGTCCTAACCGACTTGCCAAAACTATAGTTTTGTTAACAAGAAATTTGTGGAGTGGTTGAAAAATGAATTTCAATGAGTCCAACCAAAGTGTATGTAAATCTCCGACTTCAACTGTATATTGGTCATTCTATTGCTATATTTGTTGTGATACTGGATGTGATAGTGCTTGTTATATTGGTCATTCTATTGCTATATTTGTTGTGATACTGGATGTGATAGTGCTTGTTATATTGGTCATTCTATTGCTATATTTGTTGTGATACTGGATGTGATAGTGCTTGTTATATTGGTCATTCTATTGCTATATTTGTTGTGATACTGGATGTGATAGTGCTTGTTATATTGGTCATTCTATTGCTATATTTGTTGTGATACTGGATGTGATAGTGCTTGTTATATTGGTCGTTCTATTGCTATATTTGTTGTGATACTGGATGTGATAGTGCTTGGTATATTGGTATATTTGTTGTGATACTGGATGTGATAGTGCTTGTTATATTGGTCGTTCTATTGCTATATTTGTTGTGATACTGGATGTGATAGTGCTTGTTATATTGGTCGTAATATTGGTATATTTGTTGTGATACTGGATGTGATAGTGCTTGTTATATTGGTCGTAATATTGGTGTATTTGTTGTGATACTGGATATGATAGTGCTTGTTATATTGGTCGTAATATTGGTATATTTGTTGTGATACTGGTTGTTATATTGGTTGGCTATTTTACAAAGTTGGGTCTGTCTGTGTCAAAGTAGTAACTTAAAACTGAACTAGAACAGATGACAGGTGGAGAAATCCCTGACATGGCTACGTTGACATTTAGTGAAAATACCCTGTGCAGTAACTAGTAGGCTTAGGGACACATTCTAAATCAGTTAGAAATACACTTTGGGCTCAGAAATTGCAGTCTTTAGTCACTATGGATAAAAAAAATGGATCACTAATCTGACCCTCTCTTTGATACCAAAATACAGCATAACCTTCTAACATGTAACACAGAGGCAGTCATATGTCATTATTTCTGTGAAGGCAACAACATTTCGACTTCGCATCCTCCCAGCCCACTTCTTCCTAGCACAGAAAGAGAAGACAGGTTGTCCTCCTTTCAGGAAAGTTCACATTGCCAAGATTCTGAAAGAGTTGGTGGAATTCCCATGGGAGGGTGCAAATTGGCTCATGTCAATCAATTCAAATTGCAGCAAGGATATTCAGTGTGCATTGGCTTGTTTCTGAACTTAATCTTAACCAATCCCTCTTAATTAAATGACCCAAATACACGTTATTCAGCTGCTGCCAGATATCAGATTAACATTTGAATAGAGTTTAATTAGACAAACAAGTTTACTCTTCACAGATAAATATTCAGCTCCCAAAGAAGTTAACTATGAGTCTGTTCTAAACTAGAACAAACATGAACACAACGTACTGTGTTCCAGAAATGTTTGTCCAAATGACAACCTACCTGAGTCTGGTCTAAAAGTACCCAGAGCCGAACACACCAAGCTGCCCGCTGGGCACAAATGTCAACACATTTGAATTGAAGGCAGTCACTTCAGGAAGTGATTTTTATTTTATTTTAAATAATTTAAAAAAGGAAAAACTTTAAATAAAATTCAAGTTTACTCAAATTGACCCCAGCCCTGTCATCTGTACTAAACATGTCCAAAGCTGAACAGTACACACAGCAGCCTACTGCCATACCTGAGTCTGTGAGGGGCGGAAGGTGCTGCAGCCGAATGACTGCTGCAGTGAGTCCAGGAAGGGCTGGATCTTGTAGAGGCCATGGCTGCCGTGGCTGGAGCGGAAGGCCACGATGTGGAAGTACTTGAGAATCTTCTCGAAGCGCGCCTGGCTCATCTTGAGTGCGATGCTGCGGTTGCTAAAGAAGCCACTGCTCCAGATGCTGAGCACTGACTCACAGCGGTGAACGCTGGTGGAAGTCACAAAGCCCAGGAAGGCCTTCATCTCGGCCGCCGTCACGTTTCGCCAGCCCTCGTCGCTGCCGAAGCGCTCCTGGTACTTCTTGGCGTACATGTTGGTCTGCGTCACCATGTTCTGGATGGCGTTGTCGGGCACAAAGAGCTGGAAGAAGTCCATGCAAGTGGCTGTGGCTGGCATTCTCTGGGTAGGGCCTGGTGACAGGGAGAGAGACAGACAGATGATGGAGCTGCAGTCAAAGCATCACTCGCTCATTAAAACCTGCCTCTCAGATTGTTATTTTCATTTGACAGCATCAAATCACACATTACTTGTAAATTGAGTCTTACTGTGTAAACGACTATGATTTCTAAAAAGGGAATTACATTACTTTGACAGTATGGAGCTATTTTGTGCATTGAGTTATTTAGTAAATTAAAAAAGCACAACGTGTAGCATTTCTTTCCAGTCTTTGTTATTTGGATTGTGCTGTCAACCCTAGGGCTGCAATCAACTTCTATTCAACATGACAGTAACCATAATGTAATCGAAACAAGAATCAAGCTTTTTGGGCTTGAGGGAAGGGTTCATTATTGTCATGTGCTACACTATAGTGGATAGAAAAAGTCTTGTCTCGAACGTGTCAGATGAACATTCCCACTTATGCAAGCCGACAACTATAACCGTTTGGAAAAGCCCACTCATCGACATTGACATACTGTAGTTTCCAATGCATTGTAATCCGCACCTCCAAACTACTCAAGTTTGCAGATGACACCACTCTGGTCGGTCTCATCACCGACGGCAATGAGTCCATGTACCGTGGAGAGATCGACCGGCTATCCACTGGGTACAGACGTCAGTTAAATTTGGTTGAGTTGTCAACTAACGTGAATTCAACGCGAAATCAACAAAAAATGTTACCTCGTCAATGGATTAGGTTAAAAGTTGGGTGAAAAAAAGACAACATTTTCTTACGTTGATGACTTTTTTTGTAATCCAATCAGTTTTCCACATTGATTTATTTATTTATTTATGACATGGAAACAACTGATTCAACCAGTTTTTGCCCAGTGGGTAGTGGCCTGGTGCAGTCACAATAACCTAAAACACAGATAAAAGCGTGGAGATGGTAGTTGACTTCAGAAAACGCCCCTCACCATCTCTCCCCATCGAGATTGATGGCTCAAGTGTTAGCACAGCTGAATCATTCAAATTCCTGGGGACCATCATCTCCCACAGTCTCAAGTGGGAGGACAACATCACATCACCAACCAGCCAGTTTCTTCCCCCGGGCTGTGGCCCTCACCAACCAGCCATCTGGCCCATAGAGACTATGCACTCTATGCTACAGTTTATTAGGTATACCACCCCATTCACGAAAATGGTTCGCTCCTACAGACATTTGAGCCACATGGCAGTGGCTTGCTATATAAAGCAGGCAGACGGGCATCGAGGCATTCAGTTACTGCTCAATTGAACGTTAGAATGCAAGCTAACAGGCGGACCAAACAGGCAAATAACGGCACAGTACAACAGTGGTGTGCAGAACGGCATCTCGGAGCGCACAACTCGTCAGTCATTGTCATGGATGGTCTATTGCAGCAGACCACCACACCAGATTCCACTCCTATCAGCTAAAAACAAGAAGTGGCTCCAGTGAGCATATGATCAACAACACTGGACAGTTGAGGAGTGAAAAACATTTGGTCCGACACCTGGTCTGACGAATCTCGGTTCCTGTTGCGTCATGCTGATTGCAGAGTCAGGATTTGGCGTAAGCAGCATGAGTCCATGGCCCCATCCTGCCTGGTGTCAACGGTACAGGTTGGTGGAGGTGGTGTAATGGTGTGGAGAATGTTTTCCTGGCACACGTTAGGTCCCTTGATACCAAGCAACGTTTCCATGCCCCGAAGAATTGACTGTTCTGGAGGCAAAGGGGTACTAGATGGATGTACCTAATAAACTGGCCACTGAGTGTATATTCTTACTGATACTGTAAATGTGTACATCCACTGTATACCCACTGTATATCAACCGTAAACCCAAGAATAGAACCTTGATTAAAACTGCAGCACTGAGCTGTCACAGGTCATCATCACATCTGTTAATTAACTGTGTAAGCTGTGGGTGTAAAGTATCTCTGGACTTAAGCAGGCCCTGGGTTAGAGGAGGGTTTGGCTGGGAGGCCGTCACTGTAAATAAGAACTTGTTCTAAACTGACTTGCCTAGTTAAATAAAGGTTAATTAATGACACATCACAAAACCAGTGATGAAACTCATTGAACTGTCGCTCTCTAATCTTGTAAAGTCAGTAAGGGAGTAGAGCACCTCAACCAAGGTGCAGCCATAAATCACAAGAGAGCTCATCTAAGAGCTCTCAATTAAAAGCTGATGAACCAAAATATGTAATAAAATTATCCGCTTTTAATTATAAGAGAGAGTCACACCTATTTTTCTTGGCACACTTGTAAAGTATGCACATTCACTGGAGTGAGAAGGCGTCTCTAAACAGAAGTAGAAGTTCAGGCCCAGTAAACCAGTATTTATCTCATTTTCTGGAACAAATTGATATATCTGAAACAAACTATATCTGGAAGTTTGGATTGGCCAACTGCTAAAAGCCATTTGGCTAAAATGAAGAATCTCATGTCCTCTACGTCCAGCCTAGAGATAAGGAAAATGTTGGGTCTCAAAAGGACCATAATCAACTAGTTTGGTTTGCCGAAGAAATAAATACTTTTTATTTTACTACTCTTGCAATGAGTGTACATGTCAGGTTGACAGAGCTAAAAATGGTTACTTTTGGGCCCTTAGTTCCTCAAACCCAGACTGTGAGAGAGATACATCTAATTAGGCTACAGGCCAAAGGGTGGGTCACACTACAGACCTAGACACGGTTTCAAAAACCACTTCTTTAATCCAGTAGACTTTCAAATCTGGCAGCAAAGTGCAAAATACAGGATGACTGTCTTAGAGGCAGGAATTTCCAAAGACAGATGCCATAAAATCAATACAGTAAACAGAAGTCTGGCCAAAAATGAACTTATGGTATAGAATGGTTTTATTCCCTTGATTAAGAATTCCATTGTGGGAAATTCCTGACAACACCGCAGTAGAATGTCTAAGACAAACATACTGTAGATAATGTATGTGCCATTCAATAAAGTGAAATGGAGCTTGATTCTACAGCCTTTTCTATCATAATTATGTTACATAATACATTATACGGTAATAGATTATACAGTATTATATTGTAATCCACGGAGGTTGTCCTAACGTGCATATACACACTGCAGAGATTTTATTAGGATAATGAAATTAACTAATAGAATGACATTTCAGACCCATGGACATGCTTACTAAGTACTGCCTATCCCTGCTATAACTGTGGGATTTTCATATCGGACTAAATATCAATTATACAGACTCCATCTCTCATTTTCCCAATGAAAAATGTATATTGTGGTTTATTTATGTATGATAGCTAGTGTCCTGTAGAAGTGATGTTCTAACTCTAGTTTCTCCTTGAGACATGCGGACCTTGTACTGGACAGTCTTCTCCTCAGTGAGCACCAGTTTGCTGCATGGAAACCTTCCGTTGACCTAACCTTAATGACAAAACCACCTCATGTTCATCTTTCCTGGCCACACTGTGTCTTGCCTATTTGCTCATATACTAATGGGTTGGACACAGTCAAGCTTTTACTGCAATTTGGCTGAGGAATTTGTTTCAAATACACCTGCCAACACTATTGTTTGTCAACAGTCTCAAATAACTTTGTGGTGATTGTGAGAAAGCAAACCATTTTCTAGTGGAGACAGAGACCGCCACACATACTGTAGTGTAGACTATAAAGTATAAAGACTTCTGTATACTGAAGTGATTCCCAAGGCAATGTCTTGTGCCTGAAATGTATTGGCTAACGCCACCACCTGTCATTGCCTGTGATGAAGCCTATACCAAAGCCTACAGGCAGATGGCATGATTTTCTCTCACGTCGTGACAGTGGCACAAGGCACCACCCAGACCACCTTGGAGAGAGAGGGAGGCATTTATTTGCAAGTCAGTGAGAGAGTGTTCAAACAGAGTAATGATGAAGGGAGGAACCTCAACCTACACATGCTTTAGTTTGACATACAGTATCTATGCTATAACACCTATTATACGACTGACCAGAACTGTAATACATTGATCATTTTACAGGACATTTGTAAGGATAACAATATGACATTTGGTTAGGTTGTTAGAATGGGTTTAACTCCTGAAGTATGACTGGTAACTACTAGGTATTACTTTACAGTGGCAACATTGGGAAACGTTTTTTTTATTTTTTATTCTCTTTAAAGTCCCAGTGCAGTCAAAAACATGATTACCGGTGTTTTATATATATTTTCACACTATGAAGTTGGATTAATACTTTGAAATTGTGAAAAGGATGCTAATGCCCTTTTAGTGTAAGAGCTGTTGGAAAAGACTGCCTGAAATATCAGCCTGTATTGCTGAGATGGAGTTTTGGCCTGCTTGGTGACATCTCCAGGCGGTAAATTACTTAATAGACCAATAAGAATGAGAGATCCAAACCTCTCTGCCAATAACAGCAAGTTTTCAGTTTTCCTCTCCCCACACAGACCACTACCAGACAGTCCTAGCAAAATTCTTGCTTAACAAATTGCTCTTTGCTAAGAAGCTATTTTTGACCAATTTAATCTTAAACAATCTCAGTAAGGTTCTTAATTGTTACACAGAAATTATTTGATATTGAGATCAAATAAAGGCTACATTGGACCTTTAAACTCTGCCATGGGCATGCAATAGGAGACTGAGATAATGGAATAAACATTACCATTACTTTACAGGCCCTCCATCATTGATCGTAGCAGCTGAACCTTCCATGAAGATGTAAGAGGGGAGATGGTCATTCATCTCCACTTAAAGAGTTAATTTGTCATGGCTGCCAGTGCCTCGCCTCTCTCTCAACCCATGATGTTTGAACAAACAGTGCTCCCTGGTCCATACCCAGCAGCCACACATATAGGCCTACAATCTGCACTATAAACAGCGATCTAGGGGTGCTTTCAAGACGTGCACCACTAACATGTTCTACACAGCAGCTCTTACTATACCGCCATAGACTACCTAGGTCACCTTACAGTATATTGCCAATGTAAAAAATACAACATATTCCTGCCAATGAACATCCTCTATCGTATTTTTACCTTTCTTGGAGGTCCAAAATTCAGATTGGCATACTTCAATGCCTTAGTTGGCAAATACGTGTGGCTGAACAGCCAAAGATGTTGCACAACGATATTAGTCTCTGGAGATGCAGGGAGAGGAACAAAGAAGCAGACAGAGTTCTCTTAGGCTCCTCTGCAACTTGTCCCCTATGTCCATTTACTGTTCGGTCCCCAGTGCAGTGCAGTGTGGGCTATTTCATTTGGATAATTAAATAGCCAAATTCATATAAGCCACAATTCTCCAAGAAATTAATCCATATTGTGACATGATCCTTTATTAAAGGACACTTGGGCTTTCTTTCTCTCTCCCTCTTTTTCTTGACCTGCTGTTCTATCAGGAGTTAGGACCTACAATCATAGGCTACTTACTAGATGCGTGCACACACACACACACACACACACACACACACACACACACACACACACACACACACACACACACACACACACACACACACACCTTAGATGATGGAGAAGATCAGATCATGATCCTATTCTTTATGTCAAGGGAGGCTTTATTCTTAAAATGAAATACCATATGTCTCGTTGTATGGGGCCACCGTGATATCTTGCAGGGTGTCGCTCCATCCATCCTCTTCTGCTTGAGTTATTGAGACGGACCCGGGTGGACCTCCGCTTTGACAATTCACAGTCTCACCTGACCTTTGATCGTCGCCGGCCTCCATGCAGCAGTTATCCGAATTCGAGTCACCCGAAGTGCTGTAAAAGGGATTGTCGCTGCTGTCATCTCCCGATTCCCCAAAAACATCATCTGAGATCTGCAAGCTCTCGTAGCGTGAGCGAGCCGCCTCCAGGACAGACAGCGCCTTCCTCCCACATTCCGCCATCTCTCGTCGATGCTTTTTGTTGCTTACAACACGGCACAATATTCGGCATGCAACTATCCACGACTGGGAAAAACTCGTACCACACACACCTACCTACGTCCACTCCCACTGTACGTTTTTAGAATTACGCTAGGCCTACTGCAGACTTGTGATGTGATAACTTCTATTCTCCCCTTTCTTCAAAGCATGTGCCGGAGAGGAGCTGTCCTCATCAAGGGTATTTAAATACCCCTAGGCGCTATGCACAGAGACCGAAATTATCAATATTGATCACACCTCTGCGCATCCGGGTTGGGCCAGCTATTTCGTTGGTGGCTCGTAAAATGGGCTCGTACTGTGTAGAGATTTCAATGAATACGCGGCATCATGATCAGCTGACCTGGGTTGCTCTCATGTGCTGGCCAATAGCGTTGATAATAGCGTTGTATATCTCACTGTAATGTAAAATCTTATGGTATTAAAGCAGAATTGTCTTCTGATGCGGTTAGAAAATGCATATACCCCATCAATTGCTTATGATACGAATATAAAACACATGTATGACTAATGCGTTCGTTTATTAATTTATTATTAATGCATTCCTTTATTCAGACAATGTACTTACAGGAACTCTTTCAAAACAGTTTTGAAAACGTTTAATGAATTTATGTGGAAAGGAAAGCAACAGCAGGACAGGATTTTTGTTTTTAAGAACACCATATTTTTTTTTAAACCAAGCAGCGCTCCCCTTGGTGCCCTGTGGGGGTGCAGTAGACTGGTTCGCGGAAGTCATCTTGCTTTTTGGTGTGGTACCCTGTCATGTTTGCGGAAGTATAATTTGTCTTCTCCCCTCTGTCATTCTTCAGAAAGTATTTAGCAACATTCGTTACTTTATATTATAACTACATGTCCAGCCTTTTCTGATTTCAAGGATAGTACAAAAGAAAGATGAATCTGCCAAAGGGGCCGGATTCTCTGTGTTTCGACAAGGATGTGTTTATGAAGGTAAGAATTTGACTTTTGAAACTAGCTAGCTGGCTAGCAATGCCATAGGTTAGCTAGCAGTGATCAGCCAAACTGGCTTCATCACTTGTTATGAAACGCGTTTGTCTCGTAGTATTTATCTACCTAAACCCTATAAGAAATGGCAAGTTAGTTTCTGCTGTACATCATTTGCATAATCTTAGCTAGCTAGGTAACTAACTAACTACATGATCACTCATGACATGTTTTCATCATCTGTTGCATTCAGGATGACTTCGACGTGGATCAGTTTGTTGCAGATTGCAGAAAGCATGTCCAACTGGAGGAGATGCGCGAGGACCTTGAGATGTATTACAAACAGCTCAAAACAGCCATGGTTGAGCTCATCAATAAAGACTATGCTGACTTTGTCAACCTCTCCACCAATCTGGTGAGTTTCTATGGCTGACACGTTCAAGATGCTGCAGTGTCCCCCACCCATAAGCTGCATTATGGAATGTTTACAACCATGCATTTTCAACCAAATAACAAGATAGCAATCATATTTTACGATGATGTCACTCAAAAGAAACTAGAAGCAACTGAGAGCAACAGCAGGAATCTGCTCAATATAGATGTAGCAATCTAAATAGATGTGATGTGGGATAATGATGATGTTTGTTCTTCCTAACAGTTGTTCCAGCTAGGATCAGGACTTTTACATGTCAAATAGGCCTAATAGCTACAGTAGCTAGATAATAATGGATATCATCTATTTAGGTTGGAATGGACAAAGCCCTGAACCAGCTATCAGTACCACTGGGTCAGTTGCGTGAAGAGGTGCTGGTATGTGCTCTGTTTCACTCTATTTTTTCATATTATGATCAATTGGATTTACCTTCATTTCTGTTGACTTGGTCACATGTTGTCCTTTTTCTGTTGACTTGGTCACTTGTTGTCCTTTTTCTGTTGACTTGGTCACTTGTTGTCCTTTTTCTGTTGACTTGGTCACACACATTGTCCTATTTCTGTTGACTTGGTCACATGTTGTCCTATTTCTGTTGACTTGGTCACATGTTGTCCTATTTCTGTTGACTTGGTCACACGCGCTGTCCTATTTCTGTTGACTTGGTCACACGCGCTGTCCTATTTCTGTTGACTTGGTCACACGCGCTGTCCTATTTCTGTTGACTTGGTCACACACACGCGCTGTCCTATTTCTGTTGACTTGGTCACACACACGCGCTGTCCTATTTCTGTTGACTTGGTCACACACACGCGCTGTCCTATTTCTGTTGACTTGGTCACACACACGCGTTGTCCTATTTCTGTTGACTTGGTCACACGCGCTGTCCTATTTCTGTTGACTTGGTCACACGCGCTGTCCTATTTCTGTTGACTTGGTCACACGCGCTGTCCTATTTCTGTTGACTTGGTCACACGCGCTGTCCTATTTCTGTTGACATGGTCACACTCGCTGTCCTATTTCTGTTGACTTGGCCACACGCGCTGTCCTATTTCTGTTGACTTGGCCACACGCGCTGTTTTATTTCTGTTGACTTGGTCCCCACCGCTGTCTTATTTCTGTTGACTTGGTCACACGCGCTGTCCTATTTCTGTTGACCTGGTCACACGCGCTGTCTATTTCTGTTGACTTGGTCACACGCGCTGTCCTATTTCTGTTGACTTGGCCATACGCGCTGTCTTATTTCTGTTGACTTGGTCACACGCGCTGTCCTATTTCTGTTGACTTGGTCACACGTGCTGTCCTATTTCTGTTGACTTGGTCACACGCGCTGTCCTATTTCTGTTGACTTGGCCATACGTGCGGTCTTATTTCTGTTGACTTGGTCACACGCGCTGTCTTATTTCTGTTGACTTGGTCACACGCGCTGTCCTATTTCTGTTGACCTGGTCACACGCGCTGTCTTATTTCTGTTGACTTGGTCACACGCGCTGTCTTATTTCTGTTGACTTGGTCACACGCGCTGTCTTATTTCTGTTGACTTGGTCACACGTGTTGTCCTATTTCTGTTGACTTGGTCACACACGCTGTCCTATTTCTGTTGACTTGGCCACACATGTTATCCTATTTTTGTGTGTTGTGTTGGTCTCCTTTTTACTTCTCAGAACTTGAGAACATCTGTAAGTGAGGTGGTCCAAGCCGTTGACAACCAGCTATCCAAGCAAGATGACTTGCAAAACAAAAAGGTTTGTTAACCTTATGTCTACCATTTCAAACAATCGTTTTTCTATAACATACAGTACATTTGTATGTGTGTAGCTGGATGCTTACACCTTTGCAATTCATTTAGACAAAAGATGATGATTCAAAGAAAAGTTAGACGAGTTTCTTTAAACTGTCATGTGTCTCTTTTCTTCGTTTAAACCAGATCAATGTCATGAAACTCATACAAGTTGTTCGATCAGTAGAGAAGATTGAAAAAATCCTACATTCTCAGAACTCAAAAGACTGGACATCTCTTGAGATGAGCAGGTCTGTTTAAAAAGAGATTGCATCAGCTTTTTTGCTGATTTTACATTGGCTATTTACCATATGGATGTATCTGTTAATGATGAATACAGTCTATTTACCATACGGATGTACAGTTGGAGTCGGAAGTTTACATACACTTATGGTTGCTGTATTGGTTGTAATATTGTTATATTGGTTGTTACAGTTGAAGTCGTAAATTTGCATACACTTAGTTTGGAGTCATTAAAACTTGTTTTTCAACCACTCCACAAATTTGTTGTTAACAAACTATAGTTTTGGCAAGTCGGTTAGAACATCTACTTTGTGCATGACGCAAGTAATTTTTCCAACGATTGTTTACAGACAGATTATTTCACTTATAATTTACTGTATCACAATTCCAGTGTGTCAGAAGTTTGCATACACTAAGTTGACTGTGCCTTTAAACAGCTTGGAAAATTCCAGAAAATTATGTCATGGCTTTAGAAGCTTCTGGTAGGCTAATTGACATAATTTGAGTCATTTGGAGGTGTACCTGTGGATGTATTTCAATGCCTACCTTCAAACTCAGTGTCTCTTTGCTTGACATCATGGGAAAATCAAAACAAATCAGCCAAGACCTCAGAAAGAAAATTGTGGACCTCCACAAGTCTGGTTCATCCTTGGGAGTAATTTCCAAATGCCTGAAGGTACCATGTTCATCTATGCAAACAATAATACGCAAGTATGAACACCATGGGACCACGCAGCCGTCATACCATTCAGGAAGGAGACTTGTTCAGTCTCCTAGAGAAGAACGTACCATGGTGCGAAAAGTGCAAATCAATCCCAGACCAACAGCAATGGACCTTGTGAAGATGCTGGGGGAAACGGGTACAAAAGTATCTATATCCACAGTAAAACGAGTCCTATATTGACATAGCCTGAAAGGCTGCTCAGCAAGAAGCCACTGCTCCAAACCTTCAAAAAAGCCAGGCAACTGAACATGAGGACAAAGATCGTACTTTTTGGGGAAATGTCCTCTGGTCTGATGAAACAAAAATAGAACTGTTTGGCCATAACCATTGTTATGTTTGGAGGAAAAGGGGGGAAGCTTGCAAGCCAAAGAACACCCTCCCAACCCTGAAGCACGGGGGTGGCAGCATCATGTTGTGGGGGTGCTTTGCTGCAGGAGGGACTGGTGCACTTCACAAAATAGATGGCATCATGAGGCAGGAACATTATGTGGATATATTGAAGCAACATCTCAAGACATCAGTCAGGAAGTTAAAGCTTGGTCACAAATGGGTCTTCCAAGTGGACAATGACCCCAAGCATACTTCCAAAGTTGTGCCAAAATGGCTTAAGGACAACAAAGTCAAGGTATTGGAGTGGCCATCACAAAGCCCTGACCTCAATCCTATAGAAAATATTTGGTCAGAACTGAAAAAGCGTGTGCGAGCAAGGAAGCCTATAAACCTGACTCAGTTACACCAGCTCTGTAAGGAGGAATGGTCCAAAATTCACCCTACTTATTGTGGGAAGCTTGTGGAAGGCTACCTTAAACGTTTGACCCAAGTTAAACAATTTTAAAGGTTATGCTACCAAATACACTCAATTAGTATGTAAACTTCTGACCCACTGGGAATGTGAAAGAAATAAAAGCTGAAATAAATCATTCTCTCCTATTATTCTGACATTTCACATTCTTAAAATATAGTGGTGATCCTAACTGACCTAAGACAGGAAATGTTGACTAGGATTAAATGTCAGGAATTGTGAAAAACTGAGTTTAAATGTATTTGGCAGAGGTGTATGTAAACTTCCGACTTCAACTGTATCTCAGTTAATGATGAAGTTTGCCGTTTCTTTTGCTTTGTAGTCCTCTCTTAGCTGGCCAGATTCTGGAGCGGATTGCCACAGAGTTCAACCAGCTGCAGTTCCATGCTGTCCAAAGCAAGGGCATGCCCCTGCTGGACAAAGTCAGGCCTGTACGTTCTGTCACATCATTCAATATTGACGGCTCCATTGGATTTGTGGAGTTAATTTTCAGTACACAAACTAGACTAAGGTTAATGGTTGAAAATGGCCATACTTGTCCATTATAAACATCCCTTTACTGACACTGTGTCTGTCCATGCCTGTCCATTGTAAACATCCCTTTACTGACACTGTGTCTGTCCATGCCTGTCCATTGTAAACATCCCTTTACTGACACTGTGCCTGTCCATTGTAAACATCCCTTTACTGACACTGTGTCTGTGAATGACTTTTATTGTAGCGTATTTCTGGCATCACGTCCATGCTGCAGCAGTCTTTGGAGGGGCTCCTCATACAGGGCCTCCAGACCTCCAACGTGGACATTGTGCGTCACTGCCTACGCACCTACGCCACCATCGACAAGACCAGGGACGCAGAGGCACTGGTGGGACAAGTCCTGGTCAAGCCCTACATGGACATGGTGAGGTTGTGTTTCATCGGAACTATCAAGATCAGAAGAGCATTTAGTGCTGGTGTCCCGTACCCAGATTGAACCTACTCCTGGACTTAAAAACTTAATTTTATTTGCTTTTAAATCCGGAAATAGGCTTTATCTTGTTTCTGATAATCCGGCTCTTAGTGCCCAGCTCACCAATATCTTTGTGAAACGATGCAGAAATTGACAGTTCAATAACATTATGTACTGTGTTCTGCTTCAGAGATGAATTCCATGTTTCCCTCGCTATAGAAACAGTACTTCAGTTACTATTTTGTTATCAACAGGTCATTGTTGAACAGTTTGTCAAGTCCACCCCCAATGGCCTTCAAATAATGTACACCAAGCTCCTACAGTTTGTGCCACATCACTGTAGACTGCTGCGCGAGGTGACTGGAATGGTCATTTCAAGGTAAGCACCATAGCTGTCCACAGTCAAAGTTTTAAAGGCTTCTCTCCCTTCAGATATAAGAAAGTACATGGTAGAATGGTAGTTACACATTGAAAACACAGAAAGTACATGGTAGAATGGTAGTTACACGTTGAAAACCCAGAAAGTACATGGTAGAATGGTAGTTACACGTTGAAAACCCAGAAAGTACACGGTAGAATGGTTGTTACACGTTCAAACCTAGAAAGTACACGGTAGAATGGTAGTTACACTTTCAAAACCTAGAAAGTACACGGTAGAATGGTTGTTACGTGTTCATAACCTAGAAAGTTCACGGTAGAATGGTAGTTATGCATTCATAACCTAGAAAGTTCACGGTAGAATGGTAGTTATGCATTCATAACCTAGAAAGTATGTGGTAAAATGGTAGTTACACGTTCAAAACCTAGAATGGTAGTTACGCATTTAAAACCTAGAAAGTACACGGTAGAATGGTAGTTACGCGTTCATAACCCAGAAAGTATGTGGTAAAATGGTAGAATGGTAGTTACGCATTTAAAACCTAGAAAGTACACGGTAGAATGGTAGTTACGCGTTCATAACCCAGAAAGTATGTGGTAAAATGGTAGAATGGTAGTTACGCATTTAAAACCTAGAAAGTACACGGTAGAATGGTAGTTACGCGTTCATAACCCAGAAAGTATGTGGTAAAATGGTAGAATGGTAGTTACGCATTTAAAACCTAGAAAGTACACGGTAGAATGGTAGTTACGCGTTCATAACCCAGAAAGTATGTGGTAAAATTCATAACCTAGAAAGTTCAAGGTAGAATGGTCGTTACGTGTTCATAACCTAGAAAGTTCACGTTAGAATGGTAGTTACACGTTCATAACCCAGAAGGTAGAATGGTAGTTACACGTTCATAACCCAGAAGGTAGAATAGTAGTTATGCGTTCATAACCTTGAAGTACGTGGTAAAATAGTAGTTATGCGTTCATAACCTTGAAGTACGTGGTAAAATAGTAGTTATGCGTTCATAACCTTGAAGTACGTGGTAAAATAGTAGTTATGCGTTCATAACCCAGAAAGTATGTGGTAAAATAGTAGTTACGCGTTCATAACCCAGAAAGTATATGGTAGAATGGTGGTTAACCATTCATTATCTCTGAATTTCTTGTTTGTTCTTTCTCATGTCTTTGCTTTCGGCTGACTGTCCAGTGAGAAGGCAGACATAGTGCCGGGATACGACTTCTTGGTGAACTCAGTGTGGCCGGAAATCATCAAAGGTATCGAGGAGAGAATCGCATCTCTCTTCAACGCGGGCAACCCTGACACCTTTTATGATGTATGTACTCTAACTACCCAATCATGTTCCTCTGGCATCAAAACTGTCAAATCAACATCAACAAAAATCCAACAGAGCTTGGAAATACAATAGTAGGGGAAACGCTGACCCTGAGAAGTCCTACTCTGTACAAGTAGGAGAGGGAGACTACATTCTCATTCGGTTCATGTTTGTATCTATTTTGCAGAGGTACACTATCAGCATTGACTTTGTGAGAAAGTTTGAGAGACAGTGTGGCTCCCAAACCAGTGTGAGGAGACTGAGAGCTCACACCTCCTATCAGAGCTTCCACAACAAGTGGAACCTACCTATCTACTTCCAGCTCAGGTGAATAGCTGTGTGCTCCTGCATTGCTTGCTGTTTGAGGTTTTTGGCTGGGGTTCTGTACAGCACTTTGTGACATCAGCTGATGTAAGAAGGGCATTATAAATACGATTGATTGATTGCTCCATGACCTTTGACCTCTGTGCTTCCTGTACTGACCCAGTTATGTGCATGTATTACAGTAGTGTCCACTCAACAACTCAATCTGCCACAGTGCTGTCAGAACTGATATGCTCTGGTAACCTCCCTGGCAGGGGGTGTTTCCCTTTTATTTCATTCATTTCATGTTATTTTTAAAACTTGCATGAATTTATGTATTCTGAAATCTATTAACAAGAATATCTACAACAAAAATGCTTTGGATTTTGCTCCCTTTATAATTGTCACCTACCCTACTGATGTCCAGTCATCCATTTTACTTCCTCTATATTGTGCTGTCCACATTATATGTTGTTACAGATAAGAAGATATTTACAGGCTATGCATCATAATATGTTGTCAGATTTGAGAGGTACCTTAGCATTGTGTCCAACACAAGTCTGGCTTTTTGCGTAAGGCCTGATGAATACTCCCTCTAAGGGAATATTGATTTTCTCTAGAGTCAACGTGAAGGTTGTTGGACACACTGCCTTGCACTGTTTGTCACCCCCTGCACATTTTACAATGGAATGTACATCATGCTGCACATACTCAACACTGTGTAAAAAAACCAACAACATGTTTTTGATCAATTCCAACTGTTTTGCTTATAGAACAGCATGCTAGCTTATATGTGTTCAACAGCCAGGCATTGACCTATTGTTCCCCATCTCTGTCACAGGTACAAGGAAATTGCTGCATGTTTAGAGAATGCTATTGCTGATGGGTTAGAGGCAGCACCAGGTTAGTAGCTATATCCAACTGTAATAACACGACAGACCCCGGTTCGATTCCAGGCTGTATCACAACCGGCCGTGATTGTGAGTCCAATAGGGCGGTGCACAATTGGCCCAGCGTCATCCAGGTTAGGGTTTGGCCGGGGTAGGCACTAGCATCATTGTAAATAAGAATTTGTTCTTAACTGACTTGCCTAGTTAAATAACAGTTGTAAAAAAAAATGTTTACATATACAAATGGATAAGTTATTTTATTAGTCATTACCACACTCTCCCCCTCCCAACACACTCATCCCCCTCCCAACACACTCTCCCCTCGTCCATACACTTTCTCTTCCTCCCTACACACTCTCTCTTCCTCCCTACACACTCTCTCTTCCTCCCTACACACTCTCTCTTCCTCAGCGGGCAGCTCCTATCACCTGCTGGTGTCCCAAGTGCTGTGGAACAGCTTGGTCAGGTGCTGGGCGGAGAAGGTGTACCTGCCCCCGCTGGTTCACCGCTTCTGGAAGCTCACCCTGCAGCTGATCTCACGCTACTCCAAGTTCCTCACTGAGGTACAGCCTCCAACATGGCAGTACAACCTTTCCACTACAATATTAATGCTAGTGTCTATAGATTCAGTGATACCTCTATTAATCTAGTGATCAACGTAGCCTGCAGTGTCAGTATTCCAGTATTTTAAATGAGTACTATAAAAGGAAATGCTGGTTAAGTTGTCATGATTGGTGTTTCTGGACCCTGTCTCCTAGATGCTGACTAAATCTCCCTCCACGGACGTCAGTAAAGACCCTGTGAGGCTCCTCCCCAGCTCCGCCTCCTCCACGTCCAGTCGCACCTCTCAGGATGATGGGGGCAGCGAGAGCGGCAGCCCAGCAACCCTCTCCACCAAACAGCTGGTCTTTATAGCCTCTGATGTGAACCAACTACAAGACCAGGTAGTGATATGGACTAATCACAAGACCAGTTAGTGATATGGGCCAATCACAACAAGCCAATGCAGTTTTGTATTGTATTTACCTTCCAAGAAGCCAAACGGAGTTGGCACAAATCTTAATAATGTTGTTTTTAACTATTGCTTTTAGGGTTAGGCAACATTAGACATGCTATTGCATGAACCTTATTTGTTCATATTTTTCTCGACTATTAAAAGTTTGCCTTTCTCACAGATTACGGAACTTTCTGAGATGATTAAGCAGAGACTGGAGATCATTGGGTACAACAACTTTGTAATTGTTGCAGGTATGTCATCGTCATGCTTGAAAGATGAAAAGCACACATTGATACGTTGTTCCAGACAAGTGTTTAATCATGGAATAAGTACCATCAGCTCTTACTGCATGTTAGTTGATATATTGCCTTTTTGACAAGTGTCCCTCCCTGCCTTGTGTTCTCTCTCCAGAGGCCCTAGAAGACTCCAAAGCCTCCCTGTCTGGCTGCATTCCCACCCTAAACAGCAAGATGACTCAGCATTTAACCGAGAGGTGCTTCCGCTTCCTGAAGAGTGCTTCTGAAGTCCCCCGACTGTACCGCAGGACCAACAAGGTGAGACGGCCCGCCCCTCAGGCCCATCCTCTCAGAACAATGGAGCAGTGCTCCCATTAGGCTTTAACGTTGCTGAGATGATTAGAGGACATCTGCTGTACAGTACCAAAATACTGAAGAGTGCACCACACTCCACACTCCACACTCACAGGCTTGATTGAAAACGTGACTGTTCTTCATCCCTTGTATAGGAAGTTCCCTCCAGAGCCTCTGCCTACATGGACAACGCCCTGCGGCCGCTGCACCAGCTCCTGAGCGACTCAAAAGACACGGTGAAGCCCTCCATCGCCCAGGACTGGCTACGGATCACACTCAATGACTGCACTCACAGGTAGGGGGACTCTGCTGTCTGTTAGACTTCCTGTGTAGGCAACTAGAGCAGTGTTACTCATCTCCAATCCTCCAGTATCCCCAATAGCACACGCTTTTGTTTTTAACCTCAGACAAGTAGAATCAGGTATGCTTGTACTGTTGGGGATACTGGAGGACCGGAGTTGGGAAACACATAACTACAGTATACTGGCGACTGCTGAATGTGAAAGGGAGATCTTGTAAGGCGAATTCTGGTCCACATATAAAGATTCTACACTGAATGCATGCCTTAGTTTTTAGTCCTTGTATTGTTTTGTCCAAAGAATGGCACCACACAAGGACACCAACTAACATTGAATTGAATTCCGTGGCAGTCAAACGCACTAACTTAAGTAGCTTTTTGTTCTGCTCCACCAAGCACAGAAGTCTGTAATTTTCCATCTTGACTTTGGGCAGATATTTTGAAACCATATCAGATGTTTTGAGTTCTGTGAAAAAAATGGAGGAGAGTTTAAAGAGACTGAAGCAAGCAAGGAAAACAGTGACCACCAACACGACAGGAACCACGGGAGGCCCCACAGACGACAGCAAGATCCGCCTGCAGCTGGCCTTGGATGTGGAGTACCTGGGAGAACAGGTAGGGATCACCCTGTTAGAGAACACCAACCGTATCTTGTAATTGTCCTTTGACTATGTTTTAGAAAGACATTCTGTTTAACTCAAACAGTGGGAAGGAAGGCATGTCAGGAAAATCCCCAGAATGATTGTTGTGATGGTAAGCTTCTAATACCATATTGATGTTTGTTTCCCATGATAGATTCAGAAGATGGGTCTGCAGCCTGCCGACATCACCATGTTCTCAACACTAAATGACTTGGTCCAAGGAGCACAGGACGGGACTCCATCAGAGCAGGCTGGACCATAATCCTGCACAAATGTACCTGTATGCTTGTAGTTAGGAGGAAGAAAGCCCAGTGAAGGACTGGGTCATATTTATGTTGAACATTGATCATATGGGACATGACATTGAAAATCAGGGGAATTTCTAAATGTCATTGTACAATAGCAATTAAATATTTCCTACTGGCTCCCTGGCTGTTCATAGCAGCAAATGTCTACTTTAATGGGGCCTAAAGGAGTTAACCCTAACCCCTTTAAATATATTGTATGTGGTGAACAGAGTTGGGGAATGATGAGATATATATATATAAGTTTAGCTGTTATGAGGGGTGACCTAATAAAGTATCTCTACGTTCAGCTGTTATGAGGGGTGACCTAATAAAGTATCTCTACGTTCAGCTGTTATGAGGGGTGACCTAATAAAGTATCTCTACGTTCAGCTGTTATGAGGGGTGACCTAATAAAGTATCTCTACGTTCAGCTGTTATGAGGGGTGACCTAATAAAGTATCTCTACGTTCAGCTGTTATGAGGGGTGACCTAATAAAGTATCTCTCTAAGTTCAGTGACACTCAGTTCATTTGCTAGACAGGGATCAACCATAATTATTTTCCGTCTGGTTTTGGGAAAAGGTTGTTCATTATTATGTTATCAAAACCTTTAAGTCTCAGGAGAAATATAGTCACAAGCTATTCATTTTTTTTCTAGAGAAGTTGTCCCAAAAAAAGGAGATCCACAATATTCAGAAACTAATATTTTTGCAACCACAAAACAAAAATTCTTAGGATAATAGAAATATATAAATTCAGACCTTTCAATAATCATTTGTCCAGCTTTATCATAGCGTACAGTACACTGCTGTAACCTACAATGTACACTACCGTTCAAAAGTTTGGGGTCACTTAGAAATTTGTTTTTGAAAGAAAAGCAAATTTTGTCAATTAAAATTACATCAAATTGATCAGAAATACAGTGTAGACATTGTTAATGTTGTAAATGACTATTGTAGCTGGAAACGGCAGATTTTTTTTTATGGAATATCTACATTGGCGTACAGAGGCCCATTATCAGCAACCATCACTCCTGTGTTCCAAAGGCACGTTGTGTTAGCTAATCCAAGTTTACCATTTTAAAAGGTTAATTGATCATTAGAAAACCCTTTTGCAATTATGTTAGCACAGCTGAAAACTATTGTCCTGATTTAAAGAAGCAATAAAACTGGGCTTCTTTAGACTAGTTGAGTATCTGGAGCATCAGCATTTGTGGGTTTGATTACAGAATCAAAACGGCTAGAAACAAAGCACTTTCTTCTGAAACTTGTCAGTCTATTTTTTTTTTTTATATATATATATACTTTGTTTTTATTGTAGGAACACAAAGAAAGTACAAATAAAGTAAAATTAAAGATTTGGCAGTTACAGTGCACTTCATACTTTCATCATCATATTAGTTACATTAGCATCTTTGAATTAGAACTTTTCCAAGTATGAAACCCATTTCTCCCAGTATTCCTGACCTCTCTCCTGTTGAGTTCTTAAAGCAAAGGTCATACGCTCCATGTGGTGTATTTCTTCTACAATGTC
This sequence comes from Salvelinus fontinalis, assembly GCF_029448725.1. Taxonomy (NCBI): domain Eukaryota; kingdom Metazoa; phylum Chordata; class Actinopteri; order Salmoniformes; family Salmonidae; genus Salvelinus; species Salvelinus fontinalis. Next base: position 89,067,261 of record NC_074665.1, on the reverse strand, counting down.
TATCCATTGTGTGACTGTGGGAGGGTCTTTTTGTAGCCATTTCCTAGTGATAGCCTTTTTACTGGCTGCCAGTAGGACCTTCAAGAGGTACTTTTCTCTATTGTGTAAGTTATCAGGTATTTCACCCAAGTACAAAGAAATGAATGTTTGTTCTATGTCAAATCCCATTATTTTTCCAATGTTAGATCATATTTCTACCCAGTAAGTTTCGATTGCGGGGCAAGTCCAAAAGATATGAGAGTGGTCCGCCCTCAATAGACCGCATTCTCTCCAACAAGGGTGTGGTGAGCCAGTCTGTTTTGATTTCAGTTTAGGTGTTATGAAGAGACGTATAACATTCTTCCAACAGAATTCTCTCCATGATCTTGAGTTGGTGGAGCTTTGTTGAGTCTCTAATATGTTCAACCATGTTTCATCAGTTATTTCAATGTTAAGTTCATCCTCCCATTTCTTTTTAATATAGTTTGTAGAATGTATCTTTGAGGATTGAATACCCAAGTAGAGATTTGAAATAGTTTTTTTTGTTATTCCCCAAGTTGTATGCGTTAGTGAATACTTGGATTAATTTTGGAGGTGCTCGAGGGTCAGTCACTTTTATCTCCCTTAAGAAATAGTCGGACTTGTAGGTATCTGTAAAAATCTTGTTTATCCAAGCCATGTTTTTTTACTTAGGTCCTGGAAGTTATCTAGGTTCCCATTTCTTATAATTGTACTGAATGATGTGATGCCTTTCTGCGTCCATTGTTTAAATCTGCTGTCCTGAGTTGCAGGGATGAAGCTGGGGTCGTATGCGGGCCAACTCAGCAGTTTGATATCTCTGTCTAAATTATTTTGCTTAACTACCCTAAACCATGTCTTCAGAGAGAAATTAATCCACTGATTTTGTCTATTATATATTTATTTTACCATGTCCTTATGTCAGTCTATTCTTGTTCTCAGAAATGAAGGCTATTCCATGTGAGAAATTGCCAAGAAACTGAAGATCTCGTACAATGCTATGTACTACTCCCTTCACAGAACAGCGCAAACTGGCTCTAACCAGAATAGAAAGAGGAGTGGGAGGCCCCGGTGCACAACTGAGCAAGAGGACAAGTACATTAGAGTGTCTAGTCTGAGAAACAGACGCCTCACAAGACCTCAACTGGCAACCCGCAAAACACCAGTCTCAACGTCAACAGTGAAGAGGCGACTCCGGGATGCTGGCCTTCTAGGCAGAGTTCCTCTGTCTAGTGTCTGTGTTCTTTTGCCCATCTTCATCTTTTATTTTTATTGGCCAGTCTGAGATATGGCTTTTCTTTGCAACTCTGCCTAGAAGGCCAGCATTCACTGTTGACGTTGAGACTGGTGTTTTGCGGGTACTATTTCATGAAGCTAAAAAAAACATTAAAACATTCCCCACACCATTACACCACCTCCACCAGTCTTACCGTTGACAACAGGCAAGATGGGGCCATGGACTCATGCTGCTTACGCCAAATCCTGACTTTGCCATCAGCATGACGCAACAGGAACCAGGTTATGTTTTTCCACTCCTCAGTTGTTCAGTGTCAAATGATTGGCATCTTACCATTCAAACAATGAATCCTGATCTAGGATAACTAGGATCTAGGATAACTTTTCAAAACATGAAATTATTTGGCTTGCCCACTGGAGCCGCTGATAGGAGTGGAACCCGGTGTGGTCGTCTGCTGCAATAGACCATCCGTGACAAGGATCAAAGAGTTGTGCGCTCCGAAGATGCCGTTCTGCACACCACTGTTGTACTGCTGTTATTTGCCTGTTTGTGGCCCGCCTGTTAGCTTGCACAATTCTTGCCATTCTCCTTCGACCTCTCATCGACGAGCTGTTTTCGCCCACAAGACTGCCAATGACTGGATGTTTTTTTGTTTGTCGCACCATTCTCAGGAAACGCTAGACAATGCCATACGTGAAAAGCCCAGGAGGCCAGACGTTTCTGAGATACTGGGACCGGCGCGCCTGGAAACTTGTTTTGCCAATTCTAACGTTCAGTCAAACAGTAACTGATTGCCTCGATACCTGTCTGTGTGCTTTTTTAGCAAGCCACGGCCACCTGACTCACTGTCTGTCGGAGCTAACCATTTTCGTGAACAGGGTGGTATACTTAATAAAAGTGTAAATTCTAACTCCAGGAATAAATTATCATACCAGTAAGGGAACATGAAATACTGATGACATAATGACACAATACAGAACATCAATAGACAAGAACAGCTTAAGTACATTTACATTTACATTACATTTAAGTCATTTAGCAGACGCTCTTATCCAGAGCGACTTACAAATTGGTGCATTCACCTAATGACATCCAGTGGAACAGCCACTTTACAATAGTGCATCTAAATCTTTTAAGGGGGGGGGGGGGGGGCAGAAGGATTGCTTTATCCTATCCTAGGTATTCCTTGAAGAGGTGGGGTTTCAGGTGTCTCCGGAAGGTGGTGATTGACTCCGCTGTCCTGGCGTCGTGAGGGAGTTTGTTCCACCATTGGGGTGCCAGAGCAGCGAACAGTTTTGACTGGGCTGAGCGGGAACTGTACTTCCTCAGTGGTAGGGAGGCGAGCAGGCCAGAGGTGGATGAACGCAGTGCCCTTGTTTGGGTGTAGGGCCTGATCAGAGCCTGAAGGTACTGAGGTGCCGTTCCCCTCACAGCTCCGTAGGCAAGCACCATGGTCTTGTAGCGGATGCGAGCTTCAACTGGAAGCCAGTGGAGAGAGCGGAGGAGCGGGGTGACGTGAGAGAACTTGGGAAGGTTGAACACCAGACGGGCTGCGGCGTTCTGGATGAGTTGTAGGGGTTTGATGGCACAGGCAGGGAGCCCAGCCAACAGCGAGTTGCAGTAATCCAGACGGGAGATGACAAGTGCCTGGATTAGGACCTGCGCCGCTTCCTGTGTGAGGCAGGGTCGTACTCTGCGGATGTTGTAGAGCATGAACCTACAGGAACGGGCCACCGCCTTGATGTTAGTTGAGAACGACAGGGTGTTGTCCAGGATCACGCCAAGGTTCTTAGCGCTCTGGGAGGAGGACACAATGGAGTTGTCAACCGTGATGGCGAGATCATGGAACGGGCAGTCCAGAACTACTGTTAGTACAAACCAGCATGTCTGCTGATCCAGATGTTTTGTACTCTTCTGCATTTGGTTACAGATTTGGCAGTCTATGGGGGTGCCACAGGGTTCAAGACTCTTTTCTTTGTATATATCAATGATGTCGCTCTTGCTGCTGGTGATTCTCTGATCCACCTCTACGCAGACGACACCATTCTGTATACATCTGGCTCTTCTTTGGACACTGTGCTAACAAACCTCCAAACGAGCTTCAAAGCCATACAACACTCCTTCCGTGGCCTCCAACTGTTTTTAAATGCTAGTAAAACTAAGTGCATGCTATTCAACCGATTGCTGCCCGCACCCTCCCACCCAACTAGCATCACTACTCTGGACGGTTCTGACGTAGAATATGTGGACAACTACAAATACCTAGTTGTTTGGTTATACTGTAAACTCTCCTTCCAGACTCACATTAAGCATCTCCAATCCAAAATCAAATCTAGAACCGGCTTCCTATTTCGCAACAAAGCCTCCTTCACTCATGCCGCCAAACATACCCTTGTAAAACTGACTATCCTACCGATCCTTAACTTCGGTCGATGTCATTTACAAAATAGCCCCCAACACTCTACTCAGCAAACTGGATGTAGTCTATCACAGTGCCATCCGTTTTATCACCAAGCCCCATATGCTACCCACCACTGCGACCTGTATGCTCTCGTTGGCTGGCCCTCACTACATATCTGTCGCTAAACCCACTGGCTCCAGGTCATCTATAAGTCTTTGCTAGGTAAAGCCCTGCCTTATCTCAGCTCACTGGTCACCATAGCAACACCCACCCGTGGCACGCGCTCCAGAAGGTATATTGCACTGGTCATCCCCAAAGCCAACACTTCCTTTGGTTGCCTTTCCTTCCAGTTCTCTGCTGCTGGAACGAATTGCACAAATATCTGAAGCTGGAGTCTTATATCTTCCTCTCTAATTTTAAACATTAGCTGTCAGAGCAGCTTACCGATCACTGTACCTGTACATAGCCAATCTGTAAATAGCACACCCGACCTCATCCCCATATTATTACTTACCCTCTTGCTCTTTTGCACCCCAGTATCTCTACTTGCACATCATCATCTGCACATCTATCACTCCAGTGTTAATGCTAAATCGTAATTATTTTCGCCTCTAGGGCCTATTTATTGCCTACCTCCCTACTCTTCTACATTTGCACACACTGTACATAGATTTTTCATTTGTGTTATTGACTGTATGTTTGTTTATGTGTAACTCTGTGTTGTTGTTTTTGTCGCACTGCTTTGCTTTATCTTGGCTAGGTCGCAGTTGTAAATGAGAACTTGTTCTCAATTGGCCTACCTGGTTAAATAAAGGTGAAATTAAAAAAAATATTGTGTTGATGTAGAAAGCCCTAGAGTTGGGTTTCTTATTTTCCCCAGCAAGAGAATGGCATTGGAGTTTCCCTCTACTATAGTGAAGAAGGGCCTGTGGACAGTGAGTTTGAGGGGAACCCCTCCATCTTGAACATCTCAAACATGACTTTGTTGAACACCTACAAGATAAACTACTCTAAGCTCAAAGTCACCATTAGATTCAAACAAATTGTTGAAAAAGACTAAGAGTACCAATAGGTATTTTCAATTCTATCTTTTCTGTCTATTTGCGTTCACCACACATAGTAAACTACAGTTTGTAAAGGTACTGTTTAGTTTAGTATCTATCTGCTCTATATCACAGGTTTATGTAAACATATTTCACTCATTAGGTGAAACCAGATTATTTGTTCCTATGACACTAAGAGGAACTCTAAATCTTACCTTATTAGTGTTTAGTGTTTTACGTATCGTAGACTCGTCAACAGCAATGTTAGCATGTTCCAGAGATTTCTGTACGTCTTTAGCTGACACTATGATTCTTCTTAACCTCACTGAGCATTCTGCGCTGCGCTCTTGCAGTCATCTTTGCAGGACGGCCACTCCTAGGGAGAGTTGCAACAGTGCTGAACTTTCTCCATTTATAGACAATTTGTCTTACTGTGGACTGATGAACATCAAGGCTTTTAGAGATACTTTTGTAACCCTTTCCAGCTTTATACAAGTCAACAATTCTTAATCTTAGGTCTTCTGAGATCTCTTTTGTTCGAGGCATGGTTCACATCAGGCAATGCTTCTTGTGAATAGCAAACTCAAATTTTGTGAGTTTTTTATATGGCAAGGCAGCTCTAACCAACATCTCCAATCTCGTCTCATTGATTTGACTCCGGGTTAGCTGACTCCTGACTTCAATTAGCTTTTGGACAAGTCATTAGCCTAGTGGTTCATTAGCCTAGGCTACACTGTGAATGTTTAAATTATGTATTCAATATAGACATGAAAAATACAATAATTGGTGTGTTATTAGTTTAAGCACACTATGCTTGTCTATTGAAGATCAGATCAGATTTGATGACCAATTTATGCAGAAATCCAGGTAATTTCAAAGGGTTCACATACTTTTTCTTGCCACTGTATATAAATGTGATATTTCAGGGGGGTTTTATTCATACATTTGCAAAATTCATAAGGCACTCGCACATCTGAGCTATCTTATCTCAAAACCTGAATATGAATAACTTTGCTGTAAATGTGCAGCAAAGTTATTTAGGCCCAACAAGTGGCAGTAGTTATTGAAGCATCCTCCGAAGCCCCCTCCTGCTGTTTAAAAACCAGTCACTGGCATTTTCTACAAGAAATCTGCCTCCAGAAATAAAAGCTTCTCCGAAGTGGGTGTGACACCTACTCCCGTTACCTGCTGCACTGCTGCTTGGATTCCACCTGCTGATCTGTTCACCGTCTGCCCTGGCCTCTCACCCCATATCTGGTACAGGTAACCCTCCACACTCACCCCTCTCTCCCGAGCTTTCACTCGCCTCCAGCACACAAGCACTGTTGGGGCGAGTGACTCTGAACTTACAATGGCTAGCCCCATGTCATTATATATACTGTATATTTTTTTTCTTGTGCATTTTGCTATTTGCCTCATGACTCATGACATTTTGCTATTTGCCTCATACTTTGTTGACTACAAACTTTCTTTACCCAACCGTGGGACAGACTGTTTGTTCCCACACTCGGGACCCTGACTCTCTATTGGTTACACAGACTTTTGGCCTCCCATCCCATTCTAACCACCTCTTGCTGGCTTTTTTTTTTTACCTGATGAAATTGCTGTACAATATGATCTTGTTGCCATCTGATGCACATTCAGATGTCTTAAATCAGCAATGCAGAGCTCTCCCTGTCCTCTGCCATGCCTTGATTGTATTACTGTTGATGATATCTGGAAATGTGCATGTACACTCTGGCCCATCTACTGTTGCTTGCTGCAATTCTGACTTGTGTTCTGATATCTGCTTCACTGATTTCTGCTCTCGTAAAAGCCTGGGTTTTCTGCATGTTAACACTAGAAGCTTATTACCTTAAATGGATCAATTGAAAGTGTGGGTGAACTGCTCCAATCCAGATGTGTTGGTAATTACTGAGACGTGGTTAAGGACGAGTGTTTTGAATGCTGATGTTAACCTTTCTGGTTATAACCTTTTTTGGCAAGACAGATCTTCCAAAGGTGGGGGAGTGAAAATCTTTACCAAGGATCACCTTCAATGCTCGGTTGTCTCCACCAAGTCTGTCCCCAAACAATTTGATTTGCTGGTTTTAATCATTAAACTTTCAAATAACTCTTTGTTGACTGTTGCTGGGTGCTATCGTCCTCCATCAGCACCGGTTTGTACCCTACCTGCCCTAAGCTCTCTCCTGGCCCCTTGCACTAAGTCTGAATTTGTCCTGCTAGGTGACCTAAACTGGGACATGCTTAAACCACCTGACCAAGTCCTAAAGCAATGGGACTCACTAAATCTTTCTCAGATTATTACCAAACCCACAAGGTATGACTCCAAGTACCCAGAAAAGGCTACTCTCCTCTATGTTATCCTCACCTATATCCCTGATAGGTATGAGTGTGGTGTTTCTTTAATGACCTTAGTGATCACTGTTTTACAGCTTGTGTTCGTAATGGCTGCTCAGTGAAATGACCTGTCCTGATTTGCCATAGACGCTTGCTAAAAAAACTTTAATGAGCAAGCCTTCCTTCATGAACTGGCCTCTGTAAAATGGTATAGAATCAGCTTGATCCCCTCTATCGAAGACGCTTGGACCTTCTTTTTTGATATTTTCAGTGGTATTGTTAACAAACACGCTCCCATAAAGAAAATGAGAATTAAAAACAGGTTCAGCCCCTGGTTGGACCGTAATCTTGCAGAGTTACTCCCTCTCAACAATTGCATTTGGCTAAAGGTTCGGCACACGCATACTCAGGCTGACTGGCTATCGTTCAGGCAATTGAGAAATAAGTGCACTCAGGCTATCCGGAAGGCCAAAGTTAGTTACTTTAAGGAGCAGTTCTCTCTCTGTGGGTCTAACCCCAATAAGTTCTGGAAAATGGTTAAAGACCTGGAGAATAAACGCTCCTCCTCACAGCTGCCCATGTCCCTTAATGTTGATGTGGTTGTTACTGACAAGAAGCACATGGCTTCTTGGACAGGCCTCCTTGCCTGTCCAACATTTCTTAATCTCCCACCCCTTCTAATGTGACTATCCCCGATGATTCTCCCTCTTTTTCCTCTCCCTGCAGGCAGGGAGGCAGTCGCTGAGTCTGAGGTGCTAAAGGAGCTCCCTAAACTTGACCCCAAAAAGTCATCTGGGTCAGATGGTTAAGATCCTTTCTTCTTTAAGGGGTCTGCTCCTATCATCGCCAAGCCTATCTCCAACTGTTTTAACCTGTCTCTCCTTTCTGGGGAGGTTCCCGTTGCTGGAAGGCAGTCACGGTTTGTCCTTTAAATAAAGGGGAGATCAAGCTGATCCTAACTGTTATAGGCCTATTTCTATTTGCCCTGTTTATCAAAAGTGTTGGAAAAACTTGTCAATAATCAATTGACTGGCTTTCTTGATGTCTATAGTATTCTCTCGGGTATGCAATCTGGTTTCTGCTCAGGTTATGGATGTGTCACTGTAACCTTAAAGGTCCTCAATGATGTCACCATTTCCCTTGATTCTAAGCAATATTGTGCTGCTATTTTTATTGACTTGGGCAAAGCTATTAATATGGTAGGACATTCCATTCTTGTGGGCTGGCTAAGGAGTATTGGTGTCTCTGAGGGGTCTTTGGGCTGGTTTGCTAACTACCTCAAAGAGTGCAGTGTATAAAGTCAGAATCTGCAGTCTCAGCCACTGCCTGTCACCAATGGTGTACCCCAAGGCTCAATCCTAGGCCCCATGCTCTTCTCAATTTACATCAACAACATAGCTCAGGCAGTAGGAAGCTCTCTCATCCATTTATATACAGATGATACAGTCTTATACTCAGCTGGCCCCTCCCCTGATTTTGTGTTAAATGCTCTACAACAAAGCTTTCTTAGTGTCCAACAGGCTTTTTCTACCGTTAACCTTGTTCTGAACACCTCCAAAACAAAGGCTCTTTCCTATTTATTTGGTAAGAAGAATGCCCCTACTCCCACAGGTGTTATTACTACATCTGAGGGTTTGGAGCTTGAGGTAGTCACCTCATACAAGTACTTGTGAGTATGGCTAGACGGTGCACTGTCCTTCTCTCAGCACATATCAAAGCTGCAGGCTAAGGTTAAATCTAGACTTGGTTTCCTCTATCGTAATCGCTCCTCTTTCCTATTTATAGATAGGCAGGTAAGGGTGCTCTCGAGCGGCTAGATTTTCTTTACCATTCGGCTATCAGATTTGCCACCAATGCTCCTTATAGGACACATCACTGCACTCTACATACCTCTGTAAACGGGTCATCTCTGTATACCTGTCGCAACACCCACTGGTTGATGCTTATTTATAAAACCCTCTTAGGCCTCACTCCCACCTTTCTGAGATATCTACTGCAGCCCTCATCCTCCACATACAACACCCGTTCTGCCAGTCACATTCTGTTAAAGGTCCCCAAAGCACACACATCCCTGAGTCGCTCTTCTTTTCAGTTCGCTGCAGCTAGTGACGAACGAGCGGCAGCAAACACTCAGACTGGACAATTTTATCTCAATCTCTTCATTCAAAGACACAATCATGGACACTCTTGCTGACAGTTGTGACTGCTTTGTGTGATGTATTGTTGTCTCTACCTTCTTGCCCATTGTGCTGTTGTCTGTGCCCAATAATGTTTGTACTATTTCTTTGTGCTGCTACCATGTTGTGTTGCTACCATGTTGTTGTTGTTATGTTGTCTTGCTACCATGCTGTGTTGTCATGTGTTGCTGCCTTGCTATGTTGTCTTAGGTCTCTCTTTATGTAGTGTTGTCTTTCTTGTTGTGATGTGTGTTTTGTCCTATATTTATATTGTATTTATTTATTTATTTTAATCCCAGGCCCCTGTCCCCGCAGGAGGCCTTTTGCCTTTTGAAAGCCTTTATTGTTCTTAACTGACTTGCCTAGTTAAATAAATAAAATAAAATAAAAACCACTAGGGCTAAAGAACAATATCTAATGTTTACAACCACTTTCAACTCGCGAAAAATGGGAGATGCTGTCAAGAAACACTGGCATGTTTTATCATCGGGACCCAGCTTTTCCAGCTGAATTTATGAATCCACCACTTATTGTATATAGGAGAGGTCGCAATTTATGAGATAAATTGGTCCATGCCAACTGCCAGCCTCAAAAGAAAATCAGCCAGGCTCTTTTACGCCCTCTTCCGAATGGTAGCTATAAATTCAGAGGTTGCGCACAGTGCAACCATATAATGAAGTGTAAATAGTTCTGCCACCCACATACAGGAAAACGGTTATGAATAAATGACATTATTACATGCTCCACCACCCATGTTATTTACATTATTAAATGTCCATGTGGGCTCTGCTATGTAGGTAAAACCTCCCGTTCTCTCAAACAGAGAATCTGTGAACATGAAGTTCAATTAGGAGAAATTATAGGAATTATCCAGTCGCAGTACATTTGAATGACCTAAAACATGACATTTCTACCTTTAGATTTTGTGGCATAGAGAAAGTTAAGATATCAGACAGGGGAGGTGATATGAATAATACTCTGAGCAAAAGAGAATGTTTTGTGATTTTTCACCCTCCAGACATTATTTCCTAAAGGTCTTAATGATGAAATGCCTACGTGTGTTATGTTGTAAATTTTAACATGAATTATGCCCCTATTTCAGATGACTCTGACGTCTTTCTTGCGCTGTACCCAATGATTTATGAAAACTTTCTTGGTAGGTCTGTGTCCTCATTGTGGTTTTACAGACGTGTTTAATACATTTTATGTACACACTTTATTCAAATATTGATGAAATGCATATTGTTATATTTGGTAGCACTTATTTATTTTCCCTCGACTCCAACTCCATTCGTTGCGTGGAGCGGATGTGGGTGGGGCTAGGTCTACATAAGGGTGCTAATTTTAAAAAACTCACAAAAGTTCTGATGAAGGCCGTGAGGCCGATAAGTAAAGCTTATTAAAGATTAGTGATACTATTGTCACGCCCTGGCCTTAGTATTCTTTGTTTTCTTTATGTTTTTTTAGTTAGGTCAGGGTGTGACATGGGGAAGGTATGTGTTTTTGTATTGTCTAGGGGTTTTGTATGGTAAAGGGGTCAGTGTCTTGTTTAGGTGTTTGTATATCTATGGCTGCCTAGATTTGTTCTCAATTAGAGGCAGCTGTGGTTCATTGTCTCTGATTGAGAGCCATATTTAAGGCAGTCATAGGCATTGGGGTTTTGTGGGTAATTGTCTATGTTGAATGTTTGTTGCTTGTCTATGCACTTACGTCACTTAGCTTCACGGTCGTTTGTTGTTTTGTTTAGTTTGTATTCAGTGTTCGTTTCGTGTTTTCCCTTCTCTCAATAAAAGAGAATGTATTTTGCACACGCTGCGCCTTGGTCCTCTCTCTCACCCATAGACGATCGTGACAACTATCAAGAGCAGTGTGCGGGTTTCCTCTTTTTTCTTTTCTCATTTTATTCATTCGTTTGTAAAAATTTCTACAAACCAGTTTTTGCTTTGTCATTATGGGGTACTGTGTGTAAATTGACAAGGATTATTTTAAAATAAATTCATTTCAGAATAAGATTAACGTAACACAGTGGAAAATGTCATGGGGTCTGAATACTTTCTCGAATGCACTGTACAGTGTATTTTGTGATAATTGCGTTGTTTGCTCAATAACCCATTTGTTCATACACCACGTGATATACAATAAGGCCATACAACAAAAGGACAACCGACACACAGTGGCGGAATAAATTCAACTACGCATACGTTTGTTTAATCCCAAAACCGGAGAGCAACATCTGTCAGGTGCATGCAATATTTGCTGTGACTAAAAACAGCTATCACCTGCTGCATGGTCAAACAAGTTAATGTTTTCGACAGTTTACTAAACAACTACTGATTTAGAACCACAGAGTTACCACAAGTCAACTCAAAGACAACAGGAGCACCGCTATTCCAGCACTGTTTCAATTTAAACATCATTAAATCAATAAGGCTATATATGCTTAGTTTAATACACTGAAAGCAAACTTTAAATATACCACAAACAATTTAGCCCAATCAATATGGCTCAATATCATGTGAATCTTCATGGTACTGATTTCTGTGTGTGTATTCACACAGTAATTAAAAAACATTTTTAGACTCAAACCCTACTTGTAGAGTAGTTGAACGCCAATGCCATCCTCTCTTTCAGGTTCGCAAAACGATCTATGGCTCTCTCACACAGTACACATGTGAAACTGCAATATATATATTTTTAAATAAACATGTTTTTCTCTTCACATGTGAAAAGGTGGTGTTAACATGTTTTTTATACTGGTGATTAAATAGGCCTTCTTATCCATAGATGCCACCTTTAACTTTTAATGATCACTTCACTCCATATTGTTACATAAACATAGCCAATGAAATGTACTTTATTCTTTGTAATGGATGACTACCAAGTGATGAGAGTGCTGGAAATACAGAACAAACACAAGATCCTCCTCATTCTAGGAGTACATGGCCTGGATAAGGTTTACAGCAAGCAAAGTAAAAACTCTGAAATTCCTTTTTTCTTACACTTTGTTTGAATGTTTCCCTTCTCCTTACATTTTCTAAAACAAGGCACACAATACTTTTCCAACAAATACAGTATTACTAAGTAAACCCCAGAAATATTGCTAGAATGAAGACATTCACTATCTTGATAAACAGTGGACATGTCTCCTCAATCACCACTTAATGACACACTATAAACCCAAAACGATTTCTGTTCATGTACATTGAAAGTGAATTGAGAATGCTTTTCCTTACCTTGTGGATGGCTTGCTGATGCTGTAGCCTAACTGAGATCACCAGTGGACTTGCTTTCTGTTTTAACAAATTAAGTCACCCCCCTGAGTTACTCTTTAACCATTGAGTCACTGAGTATTCTGTGGTGATCCAGAGTCTTTTCCCACATGAAAAATACTACAGTTTACTATAGCATACCACAGTACTTACTATAGAATTCTATAGTAAACTGTAGTACACTGTAGTATCCCTTAATCATGTATAGTACGTACTATATAATGTTGTAGAATACTACACTAAATACTACAGTATTATCCACACAAAAAAACTGTAGTAAATACTACAGTAATGTACAAAAACACTACAGTCTGCAAAAACACTACACTTGTTTAACTATAGTAAATACTACAGTATTCAATTTACATATACCCTGCCCATTCCCCTCCCCCAAATCACATTTTGTGCCACCCAGGTTATAGAAAAAAGCAGAAGTGCTGAACTGTCCATGCAGACCCCAGTCCTACCGACATACAGGTTATGGAAAATTAGCTCTTTCAGTATTTCTCCAGTAGATTTCTTGAAGAAGAAAACCTTCACTTCTATTTCAAAGATAACAAAACAAAAACACCTGTCACGGGTGTCGTCGTCGGATGAGGAGTAATCTGACCAAAGCGCAGCATGGTAAGTGTTCATGCTTTTTATTTAAACTGAACACTATAACAAAAATAACAAAGAGAATGAACGAAACCGAAACAGTCCTGTCAGGTGCAGAAACACAAAACAGAAAATAACTACCCACAAAACACAGGTGGGAAAATGCTACCTAAGTATGGTTCCCAATCAGAGACAACGATGGACAGCTGTCCCTGATTGAGAACCATACCCGGCCAAAACAAAGAAATACAACAAATAGAAAAATTAATATAGAATTCCCACCCAAATCACACCCTGACCAAACCAAAAAAGAGACATAAAAAGCCCTCTAAGGTCAGGGCGTGACAACACCATAGTAAATATTACAAATAAGTCTGCAAAAACACTACAGTAAATATTACAGTATACTACAGTCTGTAAAAACACAACAGTATTTACTATAGAGTACAGTGCCTTCAGAAAGTATTCAGACCCTTTGACTTCTTCCAAATTTTGTTACGTTATAGCCTTATTCTAAAATTGATTACATTTTTTTGCTCATCAATCTAAACACAATGCCTCATAATGACAAAGCAAAATCAGGTTGTTAGAATATTTGGCAAAATACGATTGGCATTCAAGCCAAAGAGTCGAATCTTGGAGATGGTTGTCCTTCTATAAGGTTCTCCCATCTCCACAGAGGAACTCTAGAGCTCTGTCAGAGTGACCATCGAGTTCTTGGTCCCCTCCCTGACCAAGGCCCTTGCTCAGTTTGGCGTGTTCTTGGGGACCTTCAATGCTACAGACATTTTTTGGTACCCTTGCCCAGATCTGAGCCTCAACACAGTCCTGTCTCTGACCTCTATGGACAATTTGCTTCGACCTCATGACTTGGTTTTTGCTCTGACATGCACTGTCAACTGTGGGACCTTATATAGACAGGTGTGTGCCTTTCCAAGTCATGTCCAATAAATTGAATTTACCACAGGTGGACTCCAATCAAGTTGTAGAAACATCTCAAGAATGATCAGTAGAAACAGGATGCACCTGAACTCAATTTCGAGGCTCATTGCAAAGGGTCTGAATACATATGTAAATAAGGTATTTCTGTTTATATATATTTTTTAAATTTGCTAAAACGTCTAAAAACCTGTTTTCCGCTTTGTCAATATGGGGTATTGTGTGTAGATTGCTGAGGATTTTTTATTTGTTTAATCCATTTTAGAACGTAACAAAATGTGGAAAATGTCAAAGGTTTCTGAATATTTTCTGAAGGCACTGTATACTACAGTCTGTAAAAGCACTACAGCAATTATTATAGCATATACTACAGTTTTCTTTTACTACAGTATTTATACTATAGTTAAGTGCAAATACTACAGTACACTACAGTACACTTTAGTCCGCAAAACACTACAGTGAATAGTATGGTATTTATAACAGAGGCTGGTGGGAGGAGCTACATGAGGATGGGCTCATTGTAATGGCTGGAATGGAATAAAGCCATTACAACGAGCTTGTCCTCCCATCGCTCCTCCCACCAGCCTCCTCTGATTTATACCATAGTATACTATTTGCTCTTTTCATGTGGGTTGTACTTGCTGATAAAATAAATGGGTCAGAGCAGAAGACCACCCAGTTGTCCTTGTGCCCAATGTACAGTAGCTACTCAAAACATGACCCAAGCAGGAGTTTGGTTTTGACAAGAGGAAACCAGAAAATTGTGTCAAAGCCAGGTTTTCTATATCTTGGGTTGGAGTCACAACGTGTGTAAGAAGAATACAGCATGTTTGTGTATATCTGTTGAAGGAGTGTTATTGAAAAATTCCACACGTTCTTGGTTCATTGCTGCAAACCTTTATAGGAAAAGGTCAACATTATAGTTTGGCTACCCCCTCTGAATATCTATTGTACTTACATCAAAAAAACACTTTGTTGTCAGCGCCCTAAAAAGGTTTATATCACGCATTTTATTTATCGATACAATAACTGCCAATGTCAGCTTATGTCAACCACTACATGTTATGCATTACTTATTAAATCATTTGTAAAATAGCCCCAGAAGGGCCCCAATAAGTGTCACACAAAATTGTTATAATAATAACTGTCAAAAATCTGACTCTTTTTGCTGAAACAATACTGCCACCAAATGAATTGTTTCGGTAACTTCACTTGTGGCAAATTATACCACAATTAAAATGGCAGGCCTAAATCCCTTATTGATAAAATTATTGTAATATAAAATTGGGTTATGGTGGATTATGTTAATAGTTTAGGGTGGATTATGTTATTTTGTCTTTTTCACTAATCTAGATATTATGACTCAGAAACATTCATTTAAAGTCTACACGGTGACAAGCAGGATATTCTCTGTAAAATTGTTCTTTGAATAGACAGGCCCACTCTAACATTGTATCAACAACAATCTTCTAGGGCGGAACAGCAAGTGAAGGAGGGGTGTTGCTATATATTTATTTATTTGGTAATTTTTTCTAGACAGATCATATTCCCTCTCTCATATCTTTTTAATTCCCAACTTTATGACACACTATTAACCCAAATACTGTATTTTTGTACAAGTACATTGAAAGTGAATTGAGTGAATTCTACAGCAATCTTCTAGAGCGGAACAACAAGTCGAGGGGAGGGGTTACTGATCTTCTAAAAAGCTGTCGCTGTCCCCTGTCACTTTCAGCACACCCCACAATACTGTATATATCGCTCGGTGTTCTATCGATCAGATGGCCAATGAAGACAGTTTCCCCGATTTGAAGACGTTCTCTCCGATTTGCAGAGTTCGTTCTCACAGTGACACTTCTGGTTTCAGGTCGAGAATATTGTTCAGACTGCGAGGCGCACGTTCAGGTGAGTATTTCAATAGCCTACACGCGCCAAATATGTATAACCTCGTCCGTATTTCGCAAATTTTGTTTTGTTTGCTTAAGTTTAAATAATCGTTAATTATTGCAGTCAAAATGAAAAAGATGGAACTTAATGAACAACACTGAAAATGGTTGTACCACAGATGAAAGCAGAGTTAGTTAAAAGTGTATTTGGAAGAAATTGAATGGCAGGGCTTGACATGCATAGGATTCATAATTCAAGTTTTTGAATGCATTATGCTACACCTCTCTGTGATCAAATGAGGATATGCAGTCATTTTCATTGTGGCTTTATTATTATTATATATTTACATACAGTTGAAGTTGGAAGTTTCATACACTTAGGTGTATGTTTTTCAACCACTCCACAAATTTCTTGTTAACAAACTATAGTTTTGGCAAGTCGGTTAGGACATCTACTTTGTACATGACACAAGTCATTTTTCCAACAATTGTTTACAGACAGATTATTTCACTTATAATTCACTGTATCACAATTCCATTGGGTAAGAAGTTTACATACACTAAGTTGACTGTGCCTTTAAACAGCTTGGAAAATTCCATAAATGATGTCATGGCTTTAGAAGTTTCTGATAGGCTAATTGACATAATTTGAGTCAATTGGATGTGTAACTGTGGATGTCTTTCGAGGCCTACCTTCAAACTCCGTGCCTCTTTGCTTGACATCATGGGAAAATCAAAGGAAATCAGCCAAGACCTCAGAAAAGAAATTGTAGACCTCCACAAGTCTGGTTCATCCTTGGGACCAATTTCCAAGTGCCTGAAGGTACCACATTCATCAGTAAAACAATAGTACGCAAGTATAAACACCATGGGACCACGCAGCCGTCATACTGCTCTGGAAGGAGATGCGTTCCTAGAGATGAACGTACTTTGGTGCGAAAAGTGCAAATCAATCCCAGAAAAACAGCAAAGGACCTTGTGAAGATGCTGGAGGAAACAGCTACAAAAGTATCTATATCCACAGTAAAAGGAGTCCTATATTGACATAACCTGAAAGGCCAATCAGCAAGGAGGAAGCCACTGCTCCAAAACCACCATAAAAAAGCCAGACTACGGTTTGCAATTGCACATGGGGACAAAGATTGTACTTTTTGGAGAAATGTCCTCTGGTCTGATGAAACACAAATAGAACTGTTTGGCCATAATGATTATCGTTATGTTTGGAGGAAAAAGGGGGAGGCTTGCAAGCCGAAGATCACCATCCCAACCGTGAAGCACGGGTGTGGCAGCATCATGTTGTGGGGGTGCTTTGCTGCAGGAGGGACTGGTGCACTTCACAAAATAGAGGGCATCATGAGGTGGAAAATTATGTGGATATATTAAAGCAACATCTCAAGACATCAGTCAGGAAGTTAAAGCTTGGTCGCAAATGGGTCTTCCAAATGGACAATGACCCCAAGCATACTTCCAAAGTTGTGGCAAAATGGCTTAAGGACAACAAAGTCAAGGTATTGGAGTGGCCATCACAAAGCCCTGACCTCAATCCTATAGAAAATGTGTGAGCGGAACTGAAAAAGCGTGTGCGAGCAAGGAGGCCTACAAACCTGACTCAGTTACACCAGCTCTGTCAGGAGGAATGGGCCAAAATTCACCCAACTTATTGTGGGAAGCTTGTGGAAGGCTACCTGAAATGTTTGACCCAAGTTAAACAATTTAAAGGCAATGCTACCAAATACTAATTGAGTATATGTAAACTTCTGACCCACTGGGAATGTGATGAATGAAATAAAAGCTGAAAGAAATCATTCTCTCTACTATTATTCTGACATTTCACATTCTTAAAATAAAGTGGTGATCCTAACTGACCTAAAACAGGGACTTTTTACTCGGATTAAATGTCAGGAATTGTGAAAAACTGAGTTTAAATGTTTTTGGCTAAGGCGTATGTAAACTTCTGACTTCAACTGTAAATATATATATATATATAATTGTTTAAACATGCAAGGCATCTGATGCTCCCCATTGTAATTCCAGTCACAAACTTCAACTTTAAAACACCTACGTTTATGTTTTCTATCTAATATAGGCAGGCCTCGACCTAAAAAGATCAACAATGTGTTGTTGCTGATTAACAATCAATCATGAAAATATGATTTCCCTTGTAAAGTGAACAAAAATACTACTTAAGTCATTTTTTGGGGTATCGTAACTATACTTTACTATTTATATTTTCGACTACTTTTACTTTACTACATTCCTAAAGAAAATATTGTACTTTTTACTCCACACGTTTTCCTTGACACCCAAAAGTACTTGTCACATTATTAATGCTTAGCAGGACAGCAAAATAATGAAATTCATGCACTTATCAACCGAACATCACTGGTCATCCCTACTGGCTCTGATCTGGCGGACTCACTAAACCGACATGCTTTGTTTGTCAATTATGTATAAGTGTTGGAGTGTGCCCATGGCTTTCCATAAATTAAATAGTGCCATCTAATTTGCTGAATACAAGGAATTTGAAATTATTTATACTTTTTCTTTTGATACTTAAGTATATTTTAAACCAAATACTTTTATACTTTTACTCAAGTAGAATTTTACTGGGTGACTTTTACTTTTACTTGAGTCATTTTCTATTAAGGTATCTTTACTTTTACTCAAGTATGACAGTTGGGTATTTTTCCCACCACTGCCCTCATGTTTTTCAATGAATGGATGTACTTGATATCATGAACTGACAATGACAAAGATAGCATAATGAGATCACGTTTCCAAGAGAGAAGTTGCTGAGGCCCCTTCTCTAGAATGGCCCTTACATAGAACTAAGGTGCCCAATGCTGCAGTGGTTTCCTGTTGTCATTTCTGCAAAGTGCACAGACCTTCAAAGAGCTATAATGCCTCTAGTCTTGATGTCCTATGGAGCTGTGTTCCTCTGAGGTTTAATAGGCTCTGGTGAGAAGGGGCTGTTCATCGTCACAGTAAAGGCCATGTTCTTTATTCCACATAGATTATTTCCTATAGAATAAGGACTTTGTGAGATATTCCATATCGTTCAGAAGTGCATTATGAACACCATATCTATATTATTTCTTAACTGTCACAGCTGTGTGGGTTTAATGTTCACATATTTCACATTGATGTGGGCATAAGGTTCTCATACAGTACGTACAATGTCAAGGCTTTCGCAAACAATTTACTGACATTAGTCCCCAGCTTTACCATGCCTCCTCTATCAAATGTCACATCAGTACATTATGTCTACTGACAGTCCACTTCCTGTCATCAGTCAACTTTGTTTTCCACTTCCGTCCATCTGCCCTTTCAGAGTAGTCTAGTTAAGTGGATCTTGAATTCATGCATGCTGCAGTACAGCTGTAGGATCTTAATTTGAGCCAGTTTGCTACAGCAGGAAAAGAATCCTGCAGCAACAGGAAATGTGAATGATTATGTGGATTATACATTTGTAGGGGTTGATACATTTTTCGTAAGGGAAAATCAAGTCAGAAATGTCTAAATGTAAATTACAAACTTCAGAAGTCCTTTTAAACCTCAAATACACAACATGTTTTAAATGTCCTGCATTGCAGGTAACTCCTCCTGCAACAGGGTGTTTAAATTAAGATTCTACATCTGTATATTATCATAGTCTGTATCTAGCCAAAGTCTGCCGATTTGGTGTCTGTGTGATATTGCCTTGCCTTGTTAATAAAATAACTTGAAACTAAATTATCTAGATCACATTACCTAGAAATATTTAGCAGACAAAAGTTGTGTTATGTATTGCCATCATTCATTCTTTGCACTTTATTGCAGCAGGAAGTGTGATAACACATGTAGAGTAATGGCAGGAAATGCTGGCTATTGTCTGGTAGTTTCTCAAATAGCCACAAGAGGGGGGGAAAGCTCCTAGAAGGCCAGCATCCCAGAGTAGCCTCTTCACTGTTGACGTTGAGACTGGTGTTTTGCGGGTACTATTTAATGAAGCTGCCAGTTGAGGACTTGTGAGGCGTCTGTTTCTCAAACTAGACACTCTAATCTACTTGTCCTCTTGCTCAGTTGTGCACCGGGGACTCCTACTCCTCTTTCTATTCTGGTTAGAGACAGTTTGTGCTGTTCTGTGAAGGGAGTAGTACACAGTGTTGTACGAGATCTTCCGTTTGTTGGCCATTTCTCGCATGGAATATCCTTCATTTCTCAGAACAAGAATAGACTGACGAGTTTCAGAAGAAAGTTTTTTGTTTATAGCCATTTTGAGCCTGTAATCGAACCCACAAATGCTGATGCTCCAGATACTCAACTAGTCTAAAGAAGGCCAGTTTTATTGCTTCTTTAAATCAGCACAACAGTTTTCAGCTGTGCTAACATAATTGCAAAAGGGTTTTCTAATGATCAATTAGCCTTTTAAAATGATATACTTGGATTAGCTAACACAACGTGCCATTGGAACACAGGACTGATGGTTGCTGATAATGGGCCTCTGTACGCCAATGTAGATATTCCATAAAAAATCTGCCATTTCCAGCTACAATAGTCATTTACAACAATGTCTAAACTGTATTTCTGATCAATTTTTATGTTATTTTTATGGACCAAAAATGTGCTTTTCTTTAAAAAACAAGGACATTTCTACGTGACCCCAAACTTTTGAACGGTAATGTATATTAAAGCAATAAGGCACGAGGGGGTGTGGTGTGGTATATGGCCAATATACCATGGCTATGAGTTGTTCTTAAGAGTGCCTGGATACAGCCTTTAGCCATGGTCTGTTGGCCATACACCACAAACTCCTGAGGTGTCTTATTGCTATTATAAACTGGTTACCAATGTCATTAGAACAGTGAAAATAAATGATTTGTCATATCCGTGGTATACGGTCTCATGTACCACAGCTTTTAGCCAATAAGCATTCAGGGCTGGAACCACCCAGTTTCTCAATATATATACAGTATGTGGTCTTCTAATAAATATAACAGTACAGGGCCACACATCACCACAATAAAGGCCTACATGGAAATGATCTAGTTAATATACCATTTATATATTGTTTTGCTTAATAAGAACTTGTCTTGAAAGCGTAATCTTTGTCTCTCATTTGAGTACCTCTGACCTTTCCAACTCAGAGTTGTTACGCTCTCTCAAATAATAATGGAAAGGGTTTCCGACTCTTAGAGAAGCTCTGGGAAGTAATGATTTGTTGTGATCATTATAGGTTTTTGCCCCTTCAGAATCAGTGAGGGGTTGAATACTGTTCCTCCCTACAATCAATTAGTCATGTAATTACACTGTAAGGGAGCTAGGCAGTGTAGCACGCTGAGCACATTGTACCCTTTCTGGACAATACTCCCAAAATAGACATTCAGTTTGAATTTGACACTCCAAATGACTATGTATCACACTTTCTGTGCCCTTTACTACTGCCTGTGTTTAACACAATGCAGCTGGTCATAATTGTGTTTCCAACATATCCAGCATTGCATTCAATCATAGCCAGGTCATTAACAATATACAGTACCAGTCAAAAGTTTTAGAACACCTAGTGATTCCAGGGTTTTTCTTTAGTTTTACTATTTTCTACATTGCAGAATAATAGTGAAGACATTAAAACTATGAAATAACACATATGGAATCATGTAGTAACCAAAAAAGTGTTAAACAAATCAAAATATATTTTATATTTGAGATTCTTTAAAGTAGCCACTCTTTGCCGTGATGACAGCTTTGGGCTCTCTTGGCATTTTCTCAACCAGCTTTATGAGGTAGTCACCTGGAATGCATTTTAAATAACAGGTGTGTCTTTTTAAAAGTGAATTTGTGGAATTTCTTTCCTTCTTAATGCATTGGAGCCAATCAGTTGTGTTGTGACAAGGTAGGGGTGGTATCCAGAAGATAACCCTATTTGGTAAAATGCCAAGTCCATATTATGGCAAGAACAGCTCAAATAAGCAAAGAAAAACGACAGTCCATCATTACTTTAAGACATGAAGATCAGTCAATACGGAACATTTCAAGAACTTTGAAAGTTTCTTCAAGTGCAGTCGCAAAAACCATCAAACGCTATGATGAAACTGGTCTCATGAGGACCGCCACAGGAAAGGAAGACCCAGAGTTACATCTGCTGCAGAGGATAAGTTCATTAGAGTTACCAGCCTCAGAAATTGCAGCCCAAATAAATGCTTCAGAGTAACAGACACATCTCAACATCAACTGTTCAGAGGAGACTGCGTCAATCAAGCCTTCATGGTCGATTTTCTGCAAAGAAACCACTACTAAAGGACACCAATAAGAAGAAGAGACTTGCTTGGGCCAAGAAACACAAGCAATGGACATTAGACTGATGGAAATGATGATCTCTAAATGTGTGGTTCCCACTGTGAAGTATGAGGGAGGAGGTGTGATGGTGTGGGGGTGCATTGCTGGTGAAACCGTCTGTGATTTATTTAGTATTCAAGGCACACTTAACTAGCATGGCTACCACAGCATTCTGCAGTGATACGTCATCCCATCTGGTTTGCGCTTAGTGAGACTATCATTTGTTTTTCAACAGGACAATGACCCAAAACACACCTCCATGCTATGTAAGGGCTATTTGACCAAGAAGGAGAGTGATGGAGTGCTGCATCAGATGACCTGGCCTCCACAATCACCCGACCTCAACCCAGTTGAGATGGTTTGGGATGAGTTGACCACAGAGTGAAGGAAAAGCAGTCAACAAGCGCTCAGCATATGTGGGAACTCCTTCAAGACTGTTGGACAAGCATTCCAGGTGAAGCTTGTTGAGAGAATGCCAAGAGTGTGCAAAGTTGTCATCAAGGCAAAGGGTGGCTACTTTAAAGAATCTAAAACCTATTTTGATTTGTTTAACACTTTTTTGGTAACCACATGATTCCATATGTGCTATTTCATAATGTTGATGTCTTCACTGTTATTCTACAATGTAAAAAATAGTCAAAATTAAGAAAAACCCTTGAATGAGTAGGTGCGTCCAAACTTTTGACTGGTACTGCATATCATGTAAATGATTCTCAGACTACATTCTGAGAGAGTTTGTACTGTAGCAGTCTTGTTGGTTTTTCAACAAGGCTAACTGGTCTGATAAGTTTAAAATTAGTCAATACATGATGTGTCCTCCATAAATTACATTGCTCTTTTCAGAGCGCCCCACAGACACCATAATCAATTCATAAGTTAACCAATAGCATTCATTCTCCCCTTTGAGAACACAACTCTCTGAGACACGCACACAGACACACACTTTCTCTCTCTTATCACAGTATGGAAGAGCACCCTGCTCCTAGGTACTTCTGATTGCAGTTACATATGGGTGGATGGTTGGCGGATGCTATGTTTGTGTGTTAATTACTATGGTTACAACTGGATTAGTTAAGGTAACCCCATTTTCTGGGAAAGTACAACCCTTCACAAGGACCTGTAGTCACTGCAGTGTTGGTAGAGTGGAGCCAAGGGAAGTGATCTTCCTCTGACACTAATCAATCTCTAGACTGGGAAGGAACTGAAAGTGAAAGAGGGGTAATCTAAGCAGTTGGCCATAAAAATATAATTAGAACGTGATACAGTATCTCTATGCAGGCAGCTGTGTGGGTGCAGATGGCTGCCTCTAACTTAGATCAGTTCAGAGTGATTCCGACTGAAGCACAATATTAATTTGTCTCTAGCTGACTGGGACTATTTCAATGCCGCTGAACAACATCACATAATTCCCTTCCCCTGAAATGATCTTCCCTCAGATGTCGATCATATGCGCTCATCGATTTGAGGACTTGGCTGATATTCATTCCAGATCCATTCCATTCCTGTTACATTGTCAATATTTTGGAGTCATATCCTCATCTTGAGTTGTGATGATCAACACATATAGAGGAAAGCTTCTGGAATAAAGACATTGAAGTTCAAACTTCAATATCTCCTCTGTTTTGAAGGGCCTGCCATTATGAAGTATTCTGTCTCCCTGCATAACGTTACAGTAAATAAGTATTTTTGAGCCTGTACCTCAGGCAGCAACATGAGAAGACATGTATTCCTGGCTTTACCCCCACTGACCTTTGGGGGAGGCAGGGAAACACCTCGAACATCTTCCTTGCTCATCTTTCCAAGCCTAAAGTGCTCCCTTGAATGCAAAATCGTGGCCCTGTGAGACGGCGATGCCAAAAGACTCAGCATCAAACACACAAAGGGTCACTTTGTAAGAGGGGTCTTTCATCACTGATTTCCATGCTGCCCTGGTTATCTTTGTAACCAGGGTAGCAGTCTGGGTTTAGTACAGTGTGACAGCATATGAAGTAACAGACCAGTCTGGGTTTAGTACAGTGTGACAGCATATGAAGTAACAGACCAGTCTGGGTTTAGTACAGTGTGACAGCATATGAAGTAACAGACCAGTCTGGGTTAAGTACATCATCACTGATTTCCATGCTGCCCTGGTTATCTTTGTGAGAGAGGTCTTTCATCACTGATTTCCATGCTGCCCTGGTTATCTTTGTGAGAGGGGTCTTTCATCACTGATTTCCATGCTGCCCTGGTTATCTTTGTGAGAGGGGTCTTTCATCACTGATTTCCATGCTGCCCTGGTTATGTTTGTGAGAGAGGTCTTTCATCACTGATTTCCATGCTGCCCTGGTTATCTTTGTGAGAGGGGTCTTTCATCACTGATTTCCATGCTGCCCTGGTTATCTTTGTGAGAGGGGTCTTTCATCACTGATTTCCATGCTGCCCTGCTTATCTTTGTGAGAGAGGTCTTTCATCACTGATTTCCATGCTGCCCTGGTTATCTTTGTGAGAGGGGTCTTTCATCACTGATTTCCATGCTGCCCTGGTTATCTTTGTGAGAGAGGTCTTTCATCACTGATTTCCATGCTGCCCTGGTTATCTTTGTGAGAGGGGTCTTTCATCACTGATTTCCATGCTGCCCTGGTTATGTTTGAAAGCCGATAGGATATTTTCCCTTATGTTTTTCAGTTGCTTATAAAAGGTTTATTTTGCTTTGATGTCTTTATAGATATATAGTTAAGACTCGTCATCATGGGTCTGCATCTATTCTGCGGCCACATACTTTGTCCAATGACCATGGGTTATAAGTTCCAACATGGTAAAACTCAACCTTTAATACGGTACGGTGTGACTTTAAGTTACACAACAACCTGACTGTGCCAGGTCAGTGGCTCACTGTGTTTATCATTCCTTAAAGAGTCTAAAAATAAAAAGTTGTTTCCGCTGTCACTTTCAAAACTATGTAAATTAAATTTCCATCCCAGTCGAGCTGACCTAGTTATCAAACAGTAACATAGCTCAGTTAATGTCACACTGTTGGTCATTAATATCCGCAAGACCAAAAGGACATAGAGGATATTGTCAACATAACTTGTAATAATGCTGTTCAGACAATAATGATTAAATACATTCAATTACATCATGTGTTGAAACACTGGCAGAAATTTAACATGGACTTTGACTCTGAAATATGACCTATGTGAGTATTGAGTATATGCAGCTCCTTTAATAATGCAGTTCAGTTGTAGCACCATCAGGGAGAGTTAGCAGGGCACAAGTTTGCACCTTGTTCGGATTGCTATAATTTACTTGACGTTCTAAATTAGTCATCAAGCTTGTTAGGACCACAAAGGGCTAAGGACTTGTTAGGATCATAAAGGGCTACGGACTTGTTAGGACCATAAAGGGCTACGGACTTGTTAGGACCATAAAGGGCTACGGACTTGTTAGGACCATAAAGGGCTACGGACTTGTTAGGACCATAAAGGGCTACGGACTTGGCAGCTTTTGGAAGCCTTGGAGGCCTCTTCTCATCTCAACCCCCATGGCTCTTTAGCTACTAGCTACCTTATCAGGTGCTGGTTCCTGGGAGACTAGACAGGTTGTGAGTGAAATACATGTGGCAGCACTTGGAGTCGTTATCTTGTCAATAGCCGAACAATAATCTAGGACACCAGGAACTAAAATCTTGCATTATTGCGTAAGATTCTTGATTAGGTTACTTGCATCTGTCCATGAGAGATTATCCTAACAATGAAATGTACTATTACCTGCCCAGGCTTCATACTGTATGCTTGCTCAGTTCTATAGTGCAATGCCATTACAGCCTTCTTATAGACTCCTGGCTGAGCCAGAGATCTAAATACCCTCAAGTGTTTTTTCTCTGAAAGCCCACTCTGAAGTGTCTGCTGCCAGAGAAGAAAATATCAGCTACTATGACTCATTCCTTTTAGAACGTTGGCTAATTTCAACACTGCGCTTCAAAATAGACTGAACTGTTTTTTTCAGAGATTTTCCACACAGCCCTTAAAACCCACTTGTTCACCGACTTCAACCTCACATAACTTTCCATTCTGCCTCTGAACGTCGTGATGCGTATTGACACATGGAGTCTGGAGTGCAGAGAGAATATTTTTTTTTTTAGGTGAATAGCAGTAATGAAATTAGTCTGGCTTTAATGATGGTTGCAGAGCCCCCCCCCCCCCCTCTCTATCTTCCTCCCTGTGGCCTCAGGTTGCAGCTAAAAGCCTCAGTGGACAGGGAGGATCCATTTGATGGTTCCAGACTGGCTCAATCAAGCCTTGCTAATGGAGGTAATGGTTGTTGTGTCCCCTGACTGTGCTCACTGGGCTGCTTCATGTACAGGAGGTTGGTGGCACCTTAATTGTGGAGGACGGCTCATGGTAATGGCTGGAGCGGAATAGGTGGAATGGTATCAAATACATCAAACATGGTTTCCATGTGTTTGATGCCATTCCATTTGCTCCATTCCAGCCATTGGCTCCACTGCAGCTCCACTGCAGCCTCCACTGGCTTCATGGTCAGGTCCACTGCAGAGAGGCATGCAGCAAGGAACACTGATGAACATTAGAGAGCCAGCTCCCTGCACAGGAAGGGTTAGAGGGAGAGAGGGAGGGAGGTAAAGAGAGAGAGAGAGAGGAGGAGGATAGAGGGAGGGAGAGAGGGAGGGAGAGATAGAGGGAGGCAACGAGAGAGGGCTAGGAGGAGAGAGAGAGGGAGAGAGGGAGGGAAAGAGAGTTATGAGGAAAAGAAAGGATCAGCTCACAAGGGTGATCATTTTCTTCCAGTCATGGAGCATGCTCGTGAGTCCCCTTTAGTCTGTCTGTTTCTGTGTGTGTCTGTCTGTTTCTGTGTGTCTGTCTGTTTCTGTGTGTCTTTGTTTCTGTGTGTCTTTGTTTCTGTGTGTGTCTATGTTTCTGTGTGTGTCTATGTTTCTGTGTGTTTCTATGTTTATGTGTATCTGTGTTTCTGTGTGTATTTGTGTGTGAGAGAGAATTTATTGTCTTTGTGATTGTTGTGTGTGTGCTGTTACAGTAGTTGGTAGTAGGAGTTCTCTAAATGTTCTATGTTGGATACATTGCCCCTGGACTATACATGTAGAGGGTTACCTAGAGACGGTTGGGATTGCTATCTACCCTACTAATTGAGGGGAAACTTTTTGACTTTCCCTCTGTGTATTCAGATCAGCTGTTTAGGGAACACTGCCAGGCAAAACCCCATTCCTGTAAGGTCATTTTGTTGGATTAGAGTTGTTTAAATAACTTAGCTTGTGCCTAAATTGTTTAAAAACCTGGTTTGTTTTGTACTTATTTGATTATTTAAAGATACACATAAAGCCTTATCACTTAGAGAGATTACCTCTAAGAATATTATATTCATCATCTCATAACATATTATATAGTCACAGCTAGTGACCGGGTAGTCACAGCTAGTGACAGGGTAGTCGCAGCTAGTGACAGGGTAGTCGCAGCTAGTGACAGGGTAGTCGCAGCTAGTGACAGGGTAGTCGCAGCTAGTGACAGGGTAGTCGTAGCTAGTGACAGGGTAGTCGCAGCTAGTGACAGGGTAGTCGCAGCTAGTGACAGGGTAGTCGCAGCTAGTGACAGGGTAGTCGCAGCTAGTGACAGGGTAGTCGCAGCTAGTGACAGGGTAGTCGCAGCTAGTGACAGGGTATGAAGTAACAGACCAGTCTGGGTTTAGTACAGTGTGACAGCATATGAAGTAGCAGACCAGTCTCAGTCCAAACAGTGCAAATAGCCAAAGTAACTGTAAGAATCGTGAAAGTCAATGACACTAAGCCGACGGTTTTGAGCCAATCCACATCTTTAATGTACAACACATCAATAAGCTTAGCAGCATGTCTGAACAAGAACAATTGGATTCTAATTGAGGAAAATCAGATCTGTCATTTGCTACAGATAGTGGTAGCGATTTTTCAATGAAGACAAACAGTCCGACATCGTCATGGTTTATTTTGATGTGGATGAGCAATGGGTGGGTAGACCTCTGTCTCTGGCTGTCTGCTGCTGCTCTCCTCTCTCTCATATTGAACCTTTATGTGATCATCAGCCCCGATGTCGCTGCGCTGTGAAATATAATGCTCTCGATTCGCTCTGCAATGAGCTATTTATAGATAGCCTAGATTTCAAAATAAGAGCCATCCAGACCAGGGAAAATAAGCTACTTACTGACAGGATGATGCATTGAATTGTATACAGTACATACAACATTTCAGTGTAGGTCCAGTAATGAGAGATACCTGCTATCCAAACAAAGTAACAAAGTAACTGATATCAGTTTCAATAATAGTTTGCTTGTGGAGAAGGTCAAATCTAATCTGTGTATAAAGTAACCCATTCTGATATGTCAATGTTAAGGTTTTCTCAACATACTGTACAATACCATACATACAGTATTTGTATGTAATCACTTTTGATTTGTGTGTGTAAAATTATATGAAAAGTTGAGGTTGCAGCATACTTTGAATTGTCCGACAATGGTGAGACAATTCAAAATATGGTGCAAATTGCACATCCAAAACATACAATTGTTTCAATTATATGACATAAAAAATAAAAAAGTGTTTCATACACAACTACCATCAAGTCTCTACCACTGGGATGAGGACATGCTTGCACCTCTCTGTCTCATATTATGATAGTCATTTTTGCCTTTTACCTGTGGCTAGCTATGGAATGGCATGCAGCAGTGGTATGTATCATTTCTTAAAAACCTCCATAACAGATAATATTCGCTGGGTCCATCACATACATTCACATCAATGTGTACTGTACTGCAGCCGGTAATCTGAATGTACTCAGTGACTAACAACTACTAACAACATCTCATTATTTCCCAGTGCTTGATAGAGAAGCTAGACCTTTGCTCTTCAGATCTAATTACCTGTATGGACAAATGGCCCTGTCTGCTCCACTTAATCTATATGCAGAACAGATCCTATAGTATATCTGAATGTATCAAATGTTGTTATGAAAATATTTGCCTTAATGTAGACTACATCAAAGACAAAGTATGATACTCTCTACTCTACAATACAGATTAGAAGTATGGTTTTACTGTCATTTTAGACAGATACAGTCTAGGTAATATAAAACACAGTTTACCAACACTTTGGAACTCACCTCGAAGTTTGAGGTTAATAAAGAAATCATCTAAAAAGAGGAAGAACTAAGAAGCACCACATAAACAATAATTACCTTTGATTTTTGCTGAGATTGCTGGTTAATCATTCATGACTCTTTCCCTTTTTCCTCCACTTGGACATCCTGTTACCTTTTTGATCAATGAGTGGGGTATACTGTAACAACATAAAGACATATATACATTAGTCAATGAGTGGGGTATACTGTAACAACATAAAGACATATATACATTAGTCAATGAGTGGGGTATACTGTAACAACATAAAGACATATATACATTAGTCAATGAGTGGGGTATACTGTAACAACATAAAGACATATATACATTAGTCAATGAGTGGGGTATACTGTAACAACATAAAGACATATATACATTAGTCAATGAGTGGGGTATACTGTAACAACATAAAGACATATATACACTAGTCAATGAGTGGGGTATACTGTAACAACATAAAGACATATATACATTAGTCAATGAGTGAGGTATACTGTAACAACATAAAGACATATATACATTAGTCAATGAGTGGGGTATACTGTAACAACATAAAGACATATATACATTAGTCAATGAGTGGGGTATACTGTAACAACATAAAGACATATATACATTAGTCAATGAGTGGGGTATACTGTAACAACATAAAGACATATATACATTAGTCAATGAGTGGGGTATACTGTAACAACATAAAGACATATATACATTAGTCAATGAGTGGGGTATACTGTAACAACATAAAGACATATATACACTAGTCAATGAGTGGGGTATACTGTAACAACATAAAGACATATATACACTAGTCAATGAGTGGGGTATACTGTAACAACATAAAGACATGTATACATTAGTCAATGAGTGAGGTATACTGTAACAACATAAAGACATGTATACATTAGTCAATGAGTGGGGTATACTGTAACATCGTAAAGACATACAGTGCCAGTCAAAGTGTGGACACGCCTACTCATTCCAGGGTTTTTCTTTATTTTTACTATTTTCTACATTGTAGAATAATATTGAAGATATCAAAACTATGAATTAACACATATGGAATCATGTAGTAACCAAAAAAGTGTTAAACAAATATATTTTAGATTTGAGATACTTCAAAGTAGCCACCCTTTGCCTTGATGACAGCTTTGCACACTCTTGGCATTCTCTCAACCAGCTTCATGAGGAATGCTTTTCCAACAGTCTTGTGGTCCAACTCATCCCAAACCATTTCAATTGGGTTGAGGTCAGTTGATTGTGGAGGCCAGGTCATTTGATGCAGCACTCCATCACTCTCCTTCTTGGTCAAATAGCTCTTACACACCCTGGAGGTGTGTTTTGGGTCATTGTCCTGTTGAGAAATAAATGATAGTCCCACTAAGCGAAACCAGATGGGATGACGTATCGCTGCAGAATGATGTGGTAGCCATGCTGGTTAAGTGTGCCTTGAATTCTAAATAAATCACAGACAGTGTCACCAGCAGAGCACCCCCACACCATCACACCTCCTCCATGCTTCACAGTGGGAACCACACATGCGGAGATCATCCGTTCACCTACTCTGCATCTCACAAAGACACGGCGGTTGGAAAAATCTCAAATTTGGATTCATCAGACCAAAGGACAGATTTCCACCGAATGAATGTCCATTGCTCGTGTTTCTTGGCCCAAACAAGTCTCTTCTTCTTACTGGTCTCCTTTAGTAGTGTTTTCTTTGCAGCAATTTGACCATGAAGGCCTGATTCATGCAGTCTCCACTGAACAGTTGATGTTGAGATGTGTCTGTTACTTGAACTCTGTGAAGCATTTATTTAGGCTGCAATTTCTGAGAATGATAACTCTAATAAACGTATCCTCTGCAGCAGATGTAACTCTGGGTTTTCCTTTCCTGTGGCGGTCCTCATGAGAGCCAGTTCCATCATAGCGCTTGATGGTTTTTGCGACTGCACTTGAAGAAACTTACAAAGTTTTAGAAATTTTCTGTATTGACTGACCTTCATGTCTTAAAGTAATGATGGACTTCGTTTCTCTTTGCTTATTTGAGTTGTTCTTGACATAAATGTACTTCCCAAATAGAGCTATCTTCTGGATACCACCCCTACCTTGTCACACGCATTAAGAAAAAATAAATTCCACAAATTAACTTTTAAAAAGGCACGTGTTAATTGAAATGCATTCCAGGTGACTACCTCATGAAGCTGTTTGAGAGAATGCAAAGACTGTGCAAAGCTGTCATCAAGGCAAAGAGTGGCTACTTTGAAGAATCTCAAATCTAAAATATATTTTGATTTGTTTAACACTTTTTTTGGTTACTACATGATTCCGTATGTGTTATTTCATGGTTTTGATGTCTTCCCTATTATTCTGCAATGTATAAAATAGTAAAACTAAAGAAAAACCCTTGAATGAGTAGGTGTGTCCAAACTTTTGACTGGTACTGTATATCCATTTCCCTTCCTACTATTGGACCTTCTTCGTAATGAATAACTAGGATTATACTGAGTAGGGCGGCAGGGTAGCCTAGTGGTTAGAGCGTTGGACTAGTAACCGAAAGGTTGCAAGTTCAAATCCCCGAGCTGACAAGGTACAATTCTGTCGTTCTGCCCCTGAACAGGCAGTTAACCCACTGTTCCTAGGCCGTCATTGAAAACAAGAATTTGTTCTTAACTGACTTGCCTAGTTAAATAAAGGTAAAATAAAAAAAATAAAAAAATAGGAATTGATACTAGAATAGTGATTAGGCCATACAGAACTACCTTTCACGTATTGAAACAATATACTTTTTGTACGGATTATAACCTAGTATTTAAAGTATTTACCTAGTGATTTGTAAAAGTAGGCTATGTGTTGCCAACATCTCCTATCAATAGATTAAGGAACTGAAGGAAGGCACCGGGGATAAGTAGTGAGGCTGTATTAGCATTGATAGATTCATAGGGCTGTATTTGGGTTCTTGTGGAGAGGTTGAGTGGTAGAGGATCTAGTCTGCCATATGCACTTATACTGCACTTTGGTTATAGTCATTAGTGATTTCCTCCCTATGCCACGGCAGGCTTGCATCTCAAGAGCAATGTGCCACTTTACTTAAAGCTGACTGCCAATGCTTTGATAATATAAGGCTAATGTTATGTTTCTCTATGTACTTTGGGACATTTTGGTAAGACTTTTCTTAAAGATTTTGCCTTTTACTTAAAGATTTGTCCGTACCTTTTTGCCGTTAAATTGATTGATGGTGTGGTTTCTAGAATATCAATGTTGACAGAATGTTCATTGAACAGTAGATGTCAGCCTTGCACCTAAACCAAACAGTCTGCAAAGGTCAATGGATTTTTACAACCTCTCTCAGATACTCTGTATTTATCAACTCACCATAGACCCTACTGTGTACATACATTCATGTCATTAATCATGATTATAATGATCCCTCTTGTCAATATTACAATAGTTATTTAAATGAGCTTCTATATATAGTAGTTTGCACATTACAATGTATCTACACTCACAGTTACCCTATATGTACAATGGCAATGCTCTTACTCAACATGTAGGCTGTAATCAGTGTGTGCGACAGTGCTGGATGGAATATATATCCATGTATATCCATGTTTTGGTATGTGAAAGTATTTTATCTCCTGATAACACACATCACACAGCTAGAGTGTCAGCTGAGCCCCTGCGACTACTATGACATCAGAATGGTATCGCCCATGTCAAAAGCTGGAGTTCACTGCAACAGAGATACACTCAGGGGTTGAGCCTCATGCCTCGAAAGGAAATAGAGCCAGCCATCTTTGGTGTATTTTTAAGTGGTGTGAATAAGCTCAGGGCCGGTGATCTTTTAGTTTAGTCTTAGCATTTAGGGCCAAAGTAACAGCATATGCTCATCGTACAGTGCTGCCTTTGTGTGCTGTAATAACAGAGATACTGTACACGGTTTAGTAGGACGGTTTAGGAGGTGGGAGGACGAGGAGATGGGTTATGGTGAGGCGTTCACAGTGTAGCTGCCTGTGACAAAATGCTCAGGGAGGGTCTGGAGGCAGGAGAGGGCTGGTTTCCGTCAGCTCTGGGCAGGAATTGGAGATCTTTCCTGAGAGGTTCCCACCCACTGACCATATAGCTCACTCAGGGCTTTGTTCTTCTTCTCAGGAAACCGTAGCCTAAGAGGAACAATTCAGATGGCTGTAACAGTGTAAGAAAGTTTTGCAGGTAGCCATAATATGTAGATTTAAGATTTCCATTGGCCAAATAGAGTATTAAACTAACTTTCTATTCAGTTTTCAAAGACCTGTTTGAAGATGTGTGTTGATTTTATATGTATTACTGAGTTACTAAAACTATGCCATGATTATTTGGATTTTAGAAATGTATGTTTGCAAACATCAAACTGCCATGAATTTCAAGATCTTGAACACTGGAATGATATTGTGGTGTCAGTAACTGTGTGTTAGAAAAATGTCTCTAAACTGTATGGATGAAATCCTGGAATCTACATCTCAGTTGTAGACTGTCGGGGAGGTAGGCTACAGAGACTTCCTCCCCTCGACCTCTGACGGGTAGTAGACTCATCTGCATAAAGGATTGACAGGCATTCTTGAGCTTTGAGACCCAGCGGGTTTTTTCAAGAGTTTTATCCCAACAATTGTCTACTGCCTGAAGTAGGTGAAATGAACTTTAGGATTAGGCGATGGCTACGATTTTGTGGTGAAAAAAAAAGTTCCTCGGGGACCGCGTGATTGTTGCTTTTTCGGTCAATTGAAGACAGAATGGGCCAGACGTCTGTCTCTACCTTGTCTCAAAATGCGAGCGGTGGTGAGTCTGCTTTCCTCGTTCATGCGCGTACCGCTATCTTATTGTTTAGGAAGTCGATGTCTGACAACTTTCACTCGTTATATAATTTTTTCTAACTTTACCCCTATTGAAATGTAGCTTTTCAACAAGTTTGAGTTGGTTTGCCGGAAAGGATTTGTCTTATTTTCCATCACTCCAATGTGCTCGTGCATATGCAGCTACATCATTGCAGCTGATTCTGAATACATGTACATGTAACAAGCTGCTGGAAGTAATTGTCTTCCATCAGGCAAAACGAAAGTAACATTTACTTTTACAAGAATCGGATACTTTGTATCACTAACGGTTACGTTTTGGTCATCAGTGATGGACTCAACAATTACTAATATTTGAAACCTGTTTAATATAGACACAACTAAATGACAATGCAAACTGGAAGACATGCAAAACATTGATTGTAGTGAACTAACCCTAACCCGTAAAAAATCGAGTACAACACAGCTCTGGCTCGGGGGACGTACGTGTTGTACTCGATTTTTTTACGTCGCAATAACAGTTCACTATTGAACAAACAATCAATGTTTTGCTCTTCAATCTGGCCCGCGAGACAAAAAAATAAAATACAAATATTTATAATCAAACCCGGGTCTGTAGTGTCACTTCAAGCACTGCGTTAAAGTGCCTTAGACCGCAGCGCCACTCATGAGGCCCCTGCAAACTGATTTTAACAAATAATTGGTCACCCAAAAAATGTGGCCTTATGTTGAATTTCACAATCTCGATGTGGCCCTTGAGCCAAAAAGTTTGCCCACCCCAGGGCTACAGCGTTATCAACTACATCTTCATTGGAAGTGATACTGATCAACACATCTGTTGTCGTTTCAAAAGAGAGCAGGGACATATAGGTTTGGTGAACAAGCTAGCCTACACAAAAGTAGCCTAACCTTGACTGAGACCTAAGAGCTTAAGCCTTAAGGCTATTTAGCCCAGTGGGATAACACAGTAGTCTTGCCGATAACCTAACCTGGGTTCAATACCCAGTCGGTCACACATGGCCAAGCAAACAGACATTACTGTATTGATGTCAAAGTTGGTATGTGAGTGGTGTTGAATAATGGTCCGTATTGGCACAGTTAATGCAGTGGGAGATGTTCAACAGGGTGGATCAGGGATGCAACTTCTGTAGTATACTAACCACAAAGCTTACTTAAAGGCCCAGTGCAGTCAGAAATGCACTGTTGCGCCTTCTTCACCACACTGTCTGTGTGGGTGGACCATTTCAGTTTGTCTGTGAGGTGTACTCCAAGGAACTTACAACTTTCCACCTTATCCACTGCTGTCCCTTCGATGTGGATAGGGGGTTGCTTCCTCTTCTGTTTCCACGATCATCTCTGTTTTGATGACGTTGAGTGAGAGTTGGTTTTCCTGACACCACACTACGAGTGCCCTCACCTCTTCCCTGTAGGCCGTCTCGTCGTTGTTGGTAATCAACCCTAC
Source organism: Salvelinus fontinalis (assembly GCF_029448725.1). NCBI lineage: Eukaryota > Metazoa > Chordata > Actinopteri > Salmoniformes > Salmonidae > Salvelinus > Salvelinus fontinalis. The sequence goes on along the minus strand of NC_074665.1, from coordinate 89,031,614 downwards.
TACTGTTGTGTCGTCTGCAAACTTGATGATTGAGTTGGAGTCGTGCATGGCCACGCAGTTGTGGGTGAACAGGGAGTACAGGAGAGGGCTGAGCACGCACCCTTGTGGGGCCCCAGTGTTGAGGGTCAGCGAAGTGGAGATGTTGTTTCCTACCTTCACCACCTGGGGGGAAGCCCGTCAGAAAGTCCAGGACCCAATTGCACAGGGCGAGGTTGAGACCGAGGGCCTCCAGCTTGATGATGAGCTTGGAGGGTACTATGGTATTGAATCACAGTAAGGTACTTAATTGTTACCCAGAAATAATTTGATATTGAGAAAAAAACGGCTGCATTGAACCTCTAACAATAACATTACTAACAAGTTAATGCATGCCTGACTTTTCAGTTCTCCAGGGCCTGAGTAAGCTTATAGTGCAGCCACATTGGGGCTTCCGAGTGGCGAAGCGGTCTAAGGCACTGCATCTCAGGGCTAGAGGTGTCACTACAGACCTTGGTTCTATTGCAGGCTGTATCACAACCGGCCGTGATTGGGAGTCCCATAGGGCGACGCACAATTGGCCCAGCGTCATCTGGGTTAGGGTTTGGCTGGGGTAGGCCGTCATTGTAAATAAGAATTTGTTCTTAACTGACTTACCTGGTTAAATAAATAAAACATAACCTAAGGTGTTATAGTTATGAGTTTACCTTGCAAGGCAAGTATTCTCTTTAACAAAATTGTTCTCTCCCTGTTCTCTTCCTGTTCTCTTCCCTCCTATAAGCAATCATAGTCCATCATTTTCACTATTCGTAATAACAATGTCAGCTTTTCACATGTTTGGTCAATTACACAAAATGTGAGAAAATTCTTATGTCAAATAGCATGTGATCTTAAAAACTTTGGCGTTTAAGTGTGTAGGCCCTCCACAGTGACTGGATAAAACCTCCCCAGTGGCTTCAACTGAGGAAACCTCTCCCTATTTCCCCTTGACCAAATGTTTTTCTTGTTGCCCGTGGCACATAAAGAAAGACAATGGGAAAAACATCTGGTGAGCAAACAGCATGGCTGATCGCATTTAAAGCAAACAGATGGATGTGAATGAAGGCTTTTTGATTCGGTGTGTAGTTTCATCATATGTTATTCGGCTACTCGAAGTTCTGTTTTTCGAAGGCCCAAACAGTATTGGTGTTTTTGCTTATGAGACTCTTTTCCAATGACGTCATCACAGAACTAGAATCCCGTCAGTATGAGTCACAGCCTGGAGTTTACAAAAAGTGTTTACTAAACTGTATGGCAAGTGCATCAGTAAACACATAGGACCGGACATGTGTTTTGACCCTCCTAATGTAGCATTGTGGAAGTATCAATTTCATACTATTCATGATTTCTGTGTACTCCATCTGTGATGTTTATTTTGGCTGATTCTCTAGATACCTCATAAACATTAATTATCAGCCTGACTGAGGCATGCTGGTCCTTTTTTGAAAGTCTTATAGGCCTTTTGTTTTCTATGAAATGTCTTGATTGGTGTCTCATTACAGCTGAAGCTGATATAGAACTACTGATGACATGTAAGTCATCTCAAATCTTAGATGGATTCTGTATAGTCCCAGTCATTCATTTGTCTATGGAGGAAATTTACACAGACAGCCCAATTCCACATTTTTTTTTTCACTAATTGGTCTTTTGACCCATCAGATCAGTTATTTTGCCAATAATTGGGAAAAAGATCGGAATTGGCTCCCTGTGTAAACGCAGCCATAGACAAATGTAGTGGAGCGGGTCGAGAGTTTCAAGTTCCTTGGTGTCCACATCACCAACAAACTATCATGATCAAAACACACCAACACAGTCATGAAGAGGGCATGACAACATCTTTTCCCCCTCAGGAGACTAAAATGATTTGGCATGGGTCCCCAGATCCTCAAAAACTTCTACAGCTGCACCATCTATTCTAGAGCATCCTGACAGGTTGCATCACCGCCTGGTATGGCAATTGCTCGGCATCCGACCGTAAGGCACTACTGAGGGTAGTGTGTACGGCCCTGTACATCACTGGGGCCAAGCTTCCTGCCATCCACGACCTATAGTGGCTTGCGAAATTATTCAACCCCTTGGCATTTTTCATATTATGTTGCCTTACAACCTGGAATTAAAATGGATTTTAGGGGGGTTGTATCATTTGATTTACACAACATGCCTACCACTTTGAAGATGCAAAATATTTTTTTATTGTGAAACAAACAAGAAGACAAAAAAACAGAACTTGAGCGTGCATAACTATTCACCCCCCCAAAGTCAATGCTTTGTAGAGCCACCTTTTGCAGCAATTACAGCTGCAAGTCTCTTGGGGTATGTCTCTATACGTTTGGCACATCTAGCCACTGGGATTTTTGGCCATTCTTCAAGGCAAAGCTGCCCCAGCTCCTTCAAGTTGGATGCGTTCCCGCTTGTGTACAGCAATCTTTAAGTCATACCACAGATTCTCAATTGGATTGAGGTCTGGGCTTTGACTAGGCCATTCCAAGACATTCAAATGTTTCCCCTTAAACCACTCAAGTGTCGCTTTAGCAGTATGCTTAGGGTCATTGTCCTGCTGGAAGGTGAACCTCCGTCCCAGTCTCAAATCTCTGGAAGACTGAAACAGGTTTCCCTCAGTAATTTCCCTGTATTTAGCGCCATCCTTCAATTCTGACCAGTTTGCCAGTCCCTGCCGATGAAAAACATCCCCAAAGCATGATGCTGCCACCACCATGCTTCACTGTGGTGATGGTGTTTTTGGGGTGATGAGAGGTGTTGTGTTTGCGTCAGACATAGCATTTTCCTTGTTGGCCAAAAAGCTCAATTTTAGTCTCATCTGACCAGAGTTCCTTCTTCCATATGTTTGGGGAGTCTCCCACATTCCTTTTGGCGAACACCAAACATGTTTGCTTATTTGTTTCTGGCCACTCTTCCATAAAGCCCAGCTCTGTGGAGTATACGGCTTAAAGTGGTCCTATGGACAGATACTCCAATCTCTGCTGTGGAGCTCTGCAGCTTCTTCAGGGTTATCTTTGGTCTCTTTGTTGCCTCTCTGATTAATACCCTCCTTGCCTGTGAGTTTTGGTGGGCGGCTCTCTCTTGGCAGGTTTGTTGTGGTTTCATATTCTTTCCATCTTTTAATAATGGATTTAATGGTGCTCCGTGGGATGTTCAAAGTTTCAGGTATTTTTTATAACCTACCCTGATCTGTACTTCTCCACAGCTTTGTCCCTGACCTGTTTGGAGAGCACCTTGGTCTTCATAGTGCCCCTTACTTAGTGGTGTTGGAGACTCTGGGGCTTTCAGAACAGGTGTATGTATATATACTGAGATCATGTGACAGATCATGTGACGCTTAGATTGCACACAGGTGGACTTTATTTAACTAATTATGTGACTTCTGAAAGTAATTGGTTGCACCAGATCTTATTTAGGGGCTTCATAGCAAAGGGGCTGTATACATATGCACACACCACTTTTCAGTTTTTCACTTTTTAGAATTCTTTCATTTCTTTTCAATTTTTTCAGTTTCCTTTCACTTCACCAATTTGGACTATTTTGTGTATGTCCATTATATGAAATCCAAATAAAATCCCTTTAAATTACAGGTTGTAATGTAACAAAATAGGAAAAACACCAAGGGGGTGAATACTTTTGGAAGGCACTGTATATACTAGATAGTATATACCTAGTATATACAGGTATATGTCATTTACAAAATACCCTCCAAAACCCTACTCAATAAATTGGATGCAGTCTATCACAGTGCCATCCGTTTTGTCACCAAAGCCCCATATACTACCCACCACTGCGACCTGTACACTCTCGTTGGCTGGCCCTCGCTTCATACTCGTCGCCAAACCCATTGGTTTCAGGTCATCTACAAGACCCTGCTAGGTAAAGTCCCCCCTTATCTCAGCTCGCTGGTCACCATAGCAGCACCTACCCGTAGCACGCGCTCCAGCAGGTATATCTCTCTAGTCACCCCCAAAACCAATTCTTCCTTTGGACGCCTCTCCTTCCAGTTCTCTGCTGCCAATGACTGGAACGAACTACAAAAATCTCTGAAACTGGAAACACCTATCTCCCTCACTAGCTTTAAGCACCAGCTGTCAGAGCAGCTCATAGATTACTGCACCTGTACATAACCCATCTACAATTTAGCCCAAACAACTACCTCTTTACCTACTGTATTTATTTATTAATTTATTTTGCTCCTTTGCACCCCATTATTTCTGTCTCTACTTTGCACTTTCTTCCAATGCAAACCAACCATTCCAGTGTTTTTTTTTAGTTTTTATTTTACTTGCTGTGTTGTACTCACTTCGCCTCCATGGCCTTTTTATATTTTTATTTATTTATACATATATCTGTTTGCCTTCACCTCCCTTATCTCACCTCACTTGCTCACATTGTATATAGACTTATTTTTTTATTTTTTTCACTGTATTATTGACTATATGTTTGTTTTTACTCCATGTGTAACTATGTGTTGTTGTATGTGTCGAACTGCTTTGCTTTATCTTGGCCAGGTCGCAATTGTAAATGAGAACGTGTTCTCAATTTGCCTACCTGGTTAAATAAAGGTTAAATAAATAAATAAATAAATAAATATACTACCTATATACAGGTATATACTACCCCCCCCCAATTACCTCAACTAACCTGTACCCCTGCACATTGACTCGGTACCGGTACCCCCTGTATATAGCCTTGTTATTGTTATTTTATTGTGTTACTTTTTATTAAATTTTTTACTTTAGTTTATTTTATTTTGTAAATATTTTCTTAACTCTTTTCCTTGAACTGCATTGTTGGTTAAGGTGTCGTAAGTAAGCATTTCACGACAAGGTCTACACCTGTTGTATTCGGCGCATGTGACAAAGAAAATTTGATTGATTTGATGTATGACTGGGGCTATTCTGAGGTGCCATTTTCTGTGACTCATATGGCTCCAAGCCATTCTCCTTGGGCAATGCAAGAGCCGAGGACTATTCACTTTTTTTCTGCATCTGTGTCCCTAAACCATTTTCTCCCCTGTCCAGCAGCTGTTTGAATTATTGTTGTCCTGCAGTACGTTGTTTGATACTGTGTGTGAGTTATACCTCCACCTCAACATGAAAGCTGCTGCCTGGACTATAACAGAGATTAACGCTGCACACATTTTAGGCTTTGTATACTGAATGTGCTAGCAGATCCACATGACAACACATAATTTATTATGTTGTTCTCCCAGCAGATGGGCATTTATCTGTATATGGCCTAGATGTTTGTGCTGTCAGTGCAGTCTCAATCATTGTTTGGTTGGTTTAGCACCATCAATTAATTCACAAGACAATCCAAACAAAAATTGAGAAGGGCTACTGTTTCCTCTGTCAATGAAGTTAGCTTGTCTAAGAATGGAAGAAAGGTGACATGACAGTAGTGACAGCGGAATGCCCATCTGCTAGGAGAACAACATTATTAATGACTTGATGTCATGTGGATATAAAGCTCTGTCCTAAATCAGTTCTTCCTAATAGTCAACCTCTCTAAAACTCTCCACTAAGCAGCAACAAGTGAAGCCACTGTCCATTTTTTCCCAGGCAGTTCTAGTCTTTTTTATTGAAGAGTTTAATGGTGATAATTGTGAACATTAGTGATTTTCCTGCCATTAACCACACAAAGAACCTGCTGTAACGTTCCCATTGTTCTTAGTTTATATCAATCTGGAAATTAAACCATGGGATCGGAAGTTTGGAGTGCAGCTGGCCCCTCATGGACCACACCTCTTTCATATTTGTTTGTTAGCTTGATTAATTGAGGCTACATGTGATAACTGCGGAAGGACATTATGAGTCCTTCTATAGGCTTAACCCAAAATGCCCCAAACAGTTTGGCGTTGCTTTTGGTAGCTGTTTGGAGTATTGAGTGTCATTCTGGGAAATTTGTAGGACCTGATTAACAACTACTTCAGTGTCCACTGTTTTGTCCCTCCCTTATGCTAGGGAAAAATATCTTTTTAATAAAACTTGGATTTGCATCAGAAATTAACATTCACTTAAAATTCCTTGTCAGAGTTGAGGAGCCAAGTCTGATAGGAAGGTATTAACTGATCTACTGTAGTGGTGTATGATATGTTCCTGCACTATTCAATGCTCATCACCTAAGGCCTTTTTAATATTGAATGTCAGGCCTCAGGCAAGAACTTGTTATCCCTGCTGGTCTGGTCATTCATGGGAATAATCATTAGTTGTCATGGTTGTGTGTTTTTATTTATCGTATCAATGTTTGGTAACTGCCATCTGCAATGATATATATATATATATAGTTGTATAGTTATCTGTTTTTATATAGCTAATCCGTTTTTATTTGGGTAGGATGTTTAAACTTGGAACTGGAGCTCTGTTGGAAAGATGATTAGAAATTGGAAATTATATGTCGCCTGTGTAAATACAATTTGGGCTATAAAGCTGCCTGATTGCTTTAAATGTTGTTTTCATTGCAATGACATAACAAGGTATTATTAGCCTTAGAATGATGGACAATTATGTCGTGTTCAAATCAAAACCCTGCGCTTAAACAGTGTCACAAATGCTTGTTAGACTTAAACAAGCTCAGCTGAAATGGAGGTGTTAGCTCAAGCTGTTGGAAATCACACTTGCCTCATGCTGTACTACTCTTCACATTGAAACTCTTGCCATATATAACCACTGTCTGAGACATAATGATTATTTCTTTAGCTTGTTACCGGTCATTTGTTCACTCAAAATGTCATGCAGACATGATACAGTTCAGACCTATCAAATATATCTGTCCTCGATTCTACTCTATAAACATATTATTTTTTTGTAATTTATCAGATGCTCTTATCCAGAGCAACTAGGGTTAAGTGCCTTGCTCAAGGGCACATCAACAGATTTTTCAGCTGGGTGATTCAAACCACCAAACCTTTCAGGTACTGACCCAACAATCAATCAATCAATCAAGTTTATTTTATATAGCCCTTCGTACATCAGCTAATATCTCGAAGTGCTGTACAGAGACCCAGCCTAAAACCCCAAACAGCTAGAATGCAGGTGTAGAAACACTCTTAACCACTAGGCCACCTGCCAGATGTATTCTACTAGGTTCTATAGATGTGTTCTACTAGGTTCTGCTCTATAGACATATTCTACTCTATAGATATATTCCAGTAGGTTGTACTCTATAGATGTATTCTACTAGGTTGTACTCTATAGATGTATTCTACTAGGTTCTACTCTATAGATGTATTCTACTAGGTTGTACTCTATAGATGTATTCTACTAGGTTGTACTCTATAGATGTATTCTACTAGGTTCTACTCTATAGATGTATTCCAGTAGGTTCTACTCTATAGATGTATTCCACTAGGTTTTACTCTACAGATGTATTCCAGTAGGTTCTACTCTATAGATGTATTCCAGTAGGTTCTACTCTATAGATGTATTCCAGTAGGTTCTACTCTATAGATGTATTCCAGTAGGTTCTACTCTAAAGATGTATTCCAGTAGGTTCTACTCTATAGATGTATTCCACTAGGTTGTACTCTATAGATCTATACTACTAGGTTGTACTCTATAGATCTACACTACTAGGTTCTACTCTATACATGTATTCTACTAGGTTCTACTCTATAGATGTATTCCAGTAGGTTCTACTCTATAGATGTATTCTACTAGGTTTTACTCTATATATGTATTCTACTCTATAGATGTATTCTACTAGGTTGTACTCTATAGATATATTCTACTAGGTTCTACTCAATAGATGAATTCTACTAGGTTCTACTCTATAGATGTATTCCAGTAGGTTCTACTCTATAGATGTATTCTACTAGGTTCTACTCTGTAGATGTATTCCAGTAGGTTCTACTCTATAGATGTATTCCAGTAGGTTCTACTCTATAGATGTATTCTACTAGGTTCTACTCTACAGATGTATTCCAGTAGGTTCTACTCTATAGATGTATTCTACTAGGTTCTACTCTACAGATGTATTCCAGTAGGTTCTACTCTATAGATGTATTCCAGTAGGTTCTACTCCATAAATGTATTCTACTAGGTTGTACTCTATAGATCTATACTACTAGGTTGTACTCTATAGATGTATACTACTAGGTTCTACTCTATAGATGTATTCCAGTGTGTTCTACTCTAGATATATTCCAGTAGGTTCTACTCTATAGATGTATTCCAGTAGGTTCTACTCTATAGATGTATTCCAGTAGGTTCTATTCTATAGATGTATTCCAGTAGGTTCTACTCTATAGATGTATTCCAGTAGGTTCTACTCTATAGATGTATCCAGTAGGTTCTACTCTATAGATGTATTCCAGTGGGTTCTACTCTATAGATGTATTCCAGTGGGTTCTACTCTATAGATATATTCTACTAGGTTGTACTCTATAGATGTATTCTACTAGGTTCTACTCTATAGATGTATTCTACTAGGTTCTACTCTATAGATGTATTCTACTAGGTTCTACTCTATAGATGTATTCTACTAGGTTCTACTCTATAGATGTATTCTACTAGGTTGAACTCTACAGATGCATTCCAGTAGGTTCTACTCTATAGATGTATTCCACTAGGTTTTACTCTATAGATGCATTCCACTAGGTTCTACTCTATATATGTATTCTACTAGGTTCTACTCTATAGATGTATTCTACTAGATTCTACTCTATAGATGTATTCTACTAGGTTCTACTCTATAGATGTATTCCAGTAGGTTCTACTCTATAGATGTATTCTACTAGGTTGTACTCTATAGATGTATTCTACTAGGTTGTACTCTATAGATGTATTCTACTAGGTTGTACTCTATAGATCTATACTACTAGGTTGTACTCTATAGATGTATACTACTAGGTTCTACTCTATAGATGTATTCCAGTGTGTTCTACTCTAGATGTATTCCAGTAGGTTCTACTCTATAGATGTATTCCAGTAGGTTCTACTCTATAGATGTATTCCAGTAGGTTCTACTCTATAGATGTATTCCAGTAGGTTCTATTCTATAGATGTATTCCAGTAGGTTCTACTCTATAGATGTATTCCAGTAGGTTCTATTCTATAGATGTATTCCAGTAGGTTCTACTCTATAGATGTATTCCAGTAGGTTCTACTCTATAGATGTATTCCAGTAGGTTCTACTCTATAGATCTATACTACTAGGTTGTACTCTATAGATGTATACTACTAGGTTCTACTCTATAGATGTATTCCAGTGTGTTCTACTCTAGATATATTCCAGTAGGTTCTACTCTATAGATGTATTCCAGTAGGTTCTACTCTATAGATGTATTCCAGTAGGTTCTACTCTATAGATGTATTCCAGTAGGTTCTATTCTATAGATGTATTCCAGTAGGTTCTACTCTATAGATGTATTCCAGTAGGTTCTACTCTATAGATGTATTCCAGTAGGTTCTACTCTATAGATCTATACTACTAGGTTCTACTCTATAGATGTATACTACTAGGTTCTACTCTATAGATGTATTCCAGTGTGTTCTACTCTAGATATATTCCAGTAGGTTCTACTCTATAGATGTATTCCAGTAGGTTCTACTCTATAGATATATTCTACTAGGTTGTACTCTATAGATGTATTCTACTAGGTTGTACTCTATAGATGTATTCCAGTAGGTTGTACTCTATAGATGTATTCCACTAGGTTCTACTCTATAGATGTATTCTACTAGGTTCTACTCTATAGATGTATTCTACTAGGTTTTACTCTATAGATGTATTCTACTAGGTTGTACTCTATAGATGTATTCTACTAGGTTGAACTCTACAGATGCATTCCAGTAGGTTCTACTCTATAGATGTATTCCACTAGGTTTTACTCTATAGATGCATTCCACTAGGTTCTACTCTATAGATGTATTCTACTAGGTTCTACTCTATAGATGTATTCTACTAGATTCTACTCTATAGATGTATTCTACTAGGTTCTACTCTATAGATGTATTCTACTAGGTTCTACTCTATAGATGTATTCTACTAGGTTCTACTCTATAGATGTATTCTACTAGGTTCTACTCTATAGATGTATTCTACTAGGTTCTACTCTATAGATGTATTCCACTAGGTTCTACTCTATAGATGTATTCCACTAGGTTCTACTCTATAGATGTATTCCACTAGGTTCTACTCTATAGATGTATTCCACTAGGTTCTACTCTATAGATGTATTCCAGTGGGTTCTACTCTATAGATGTATTCCAGTGGGCTCTACTCTATAGATGTATTCCAGTGGGCTCTACTCTATAGATGTATTCCAGTGGGTTCTACTCTATAGATGTATTCCAGTAGGTTCTACTCTATAGATGTATTCTACTAGGTTCTACTCTATAGATGTATTCTACTAGGTTCTACTCTATAGATGTATTCTACTAGGTTCTACTCTATAGATGTATTCTACTAGGTTCTACTCTATAGATGTATTCTACTAGGTTCTACTCTATAGATGTATTCTACTAGGTTCTACTCTATAGATGTATTCTACTAGGTTCTACTCTATAGATGCATTCCACTAGGTTCTACTGTATAGATGCATTCCACTAGGTTCTACTCTATAGATGCATTCCACTAGGTTCTACTCTATAGATGCATTCCACTAGGTTCTACTCTATAGATGCATTCCACTAGGTTCTACTCTATAGATGCATTCTACTAGGTTCTACTCTATAGATGTATTCTACTAGGTTCTACTCTATAGATGTATTCTACTAGGTTCTACTCTATAGATGTATTCTACTAGGTTCTACTCTATAGATGTATTCTACTAGGTTCTACTCTATAGATGTATTCTACTAGGTTGTACTCTACAGATGTATTCCAGTAGGTTCTACTCTATAGATGTATTCCACTAGGTTTTACTCTATAGATGCATTCCACTAGGTTCTACTCTATAGACGTATTCTACTAGGTTCTACTCTATAGACGTATTCTACTAGGTTCTACTCTATAGATGTATTCTACTAGGTTCTACTCTATAGATCTATACTACTAGGTTCTACTCTATAGATGTATTCCAGTAGGTTCTACTCTATAGATGTATTCCAGTAGGTTCTACTCTATAGATGTATTCCAGTAGGTTCTACTCTATAGATGTATTCCAGTAGGTTCTACTCTATAGATGTATTCCAGTAGGTTCTACTCTATAGATGTATTCCAGTGGGTTCTACTCTATAGATATATTCTACTAGGTTGTACTCTATAGATGTATTCTACTAGGTTCTACTCTATAGATGTATTCCAGTAGGTTCTACTCTATAGATGTATTCTACTAGGTTCTACTCTGTAGATGTATTCCAGTAGGTTCTACTCTATAGATGTATTCCAGTAGGTTCTACTCTATAGATGTATTCTACTAGGTTCTACTCTACAGATGTATTCCAGTAGGTTCTACTCTATAGATGTATTCTACTAGGTTCTACTCTACAGATGTATTCCAGTAGGTTCTACTCTATAGATGTATTCCAGTAGGTTCTACTCCATAAATGTATTCTACTAGGTTGTACTCTATAGATCTATACTACTAGGTTGTCCTCTATAGATGTATTCCACTAGGTTGTACTCTATAGATGTATTCCACTAGGTTGTACTCTATAGATGTATTCCACTAGGTTGTACTCTATAGATGTATTCCACTAGGTTGTACTCTATAGATGTATTCTACTAGGTTGTACTCTATAGATGTATTCTACTAGGTTGTACTCTATAGATGTATTCTACTAGGTTGTACTCTATAGATGTATTCTACTAGGTTCTACTCTATAGATGTATACTACTAGGTAGAGGTCGACCGATTATGAAATTTCAACGCCGATACCGATTATTGGAGGACCAAAAAAAGCAGATACTGATTAAATCAGCTGATTTAAAAAATAAATATATTTTATATATATATATATATATATATATATATATATATATATATATATATATTTTTTTTTTTGTAAATGTTTATATAATGCAAAAACACAGTGTTGGAGAAGAAAGTAAAAGTGCAATATGTGCCAACGTTTAAGTTCCTTGCTCAGAACATATGAAAGCTGGTGGTTCAATATTCCCAGTTCTTCAATATTCCCAGTTAAGAAGTTTTAGGATGTAGTTATTATATGAATTATGACGCGTTGACTATTTCTCTCTATACCATTTGTATTTCATATACCTTTGACTATATGTTCTAATAGGCACTTTAGTATTGCCAGCCTAATCTCGGGAGTTGATAGGCTTGAAGTCATAAACAGCGCTGTGCTTCAAGCATTGCTAAGAGCTGCTGGCAAACGAAGTAAAGTTTGAATGAATGCTTACGAGCCTGCTGCAGCCTACCACCGCTCAGTCAGACTGCTCTATCAAATATCAAATCATAGACTTAATATAATAAACAGAAATACGAGCCTTTGGTCATTAATATGGTCAAATCCGGAAACTATAATTCCGAAAAAACTAAAGTTTATTCTTTCAGTGAAATACGGAACATTCCATATTTTATCGAACGGGTGGCAACCCTAAGTCTAAATATTGCTGTTTGCTTATTTTTTTCTTTAAAGCAATGTATTTTTTCCGGACACTTTTCCGTGAAGCCCAGCTCTGTGGAGTGTACTGCTTAAACTGGTCCAATGGACATATATTCCAATCTCTGCTGTGGAGCTTTGTAGCTCCTTCAGGGTTATCTTTGGTCTCTTTCTTCCCTCTGATTAATGCCCTTCTTGCCTGGTCCGTGAGTTTTGGTGGGCGGCCCTCTCTTGGCAGGTTTGTTGTGGTTCCATATTCTTTCCATTTTTTAATAATGGATTTAATGGTGCTCTGTGGGATGTTCACAGTTTTGGATATTTTTTTATAACCCAACCCTGATCTGTACTTCTCCACAACTTTGTCCCTGACCTGTTTGGAGAGCTCCTTGGTCTTCATGGTGGCACTTGCTTGGTGGTGCCCCTTGCTTAGTGGTGTTGCAGACTCTGTGGCCTTTCAGAACAGGTGTATATATACTGAGTAGAGGTCGACCGATTATGATTTTTCAACGCAGATACTGATACCGGTTATTGGAGGACCAAAAAATGCCGAAACCGATTAATCGGACGATTTTTAAATTAATTTTTTTATTTGTAATAATGGCAATTACAACAATACTGAATGAACAGTTTTATTTTAACTTAATATAATGCATCAATCAAATCAATTTAGCCTCAAATAAATAATGAAACATGTTCAATTTGGTTTAAATAATGCAAAAACAAAGTGTTGAAGAAGAAAGTAAAAGTGCAATATGTGCCATGTAAGAAAGCTAATGTTTAAGTTCCTTGCTCAGAACATGAGAACATATGAAAGCTGGTGGTTCCTTTTAACATGAGTCTTCAATATTCCCAGGTAAGAAGTTTTAGGTTGAGGTTATTATAGGAATTATAGGACTATTTCTCTCTATACCATTTGTATTTCATATACCTTTGACTATTGGATGTTCTTATAGGCACTTTAGTATTGCCAGTGTAACAGTATAGCTTCCGTCCCTCTCCTCGCCGCTACCTGGGCTCGAACCAGGAACACATCGACAACAGCCACCCTCGAAGTATTGTTACCCATCGCGCCACAAAAGCCGAGCAGAGCAAGGGGAACAACTACACCAAGTCTCAGAGCAAGTGACGTTTGAAATGCTATTAGCGCACACCCCGCTAACTAGCTAGCCATTTCAGATCGGTTACATCAGCCTAATCTCGGGAGTTGATAGGCTTGAAGTCATAAACAGCGAAATGCTTGAAGCATTGCAAATAGCTGCTGGCAAACGCACAAAAGTGCTGTTTGAATGAATGCTTACGAGCCTGCTGCTGCCTACCACTGCTCAGTCAGACTGCTCTATCAAATATCAAATCATAGACTTAATTATAACATGATAACACACAGAAATACGAGCCTTATGTCATTAATATGGTCAAATCCGGAAACTATCAAATCCGGAACCGTTCCGTATTTTATTTAACGGGTGGCATCCATAAGTCTAAATATTCCTGTTACTTTGCACAACCTTCAATGTTATGTCATTATTACGTAAAATTCTGGCAAATTAGTTCGCAACGAGCCAGGTGGCGCAAACTGTTGCATATACCCTGACTCTGCGTGCAATGAATGCAATAGAAGTGACACAATTTCCCTAGTTTAATATTGCCTGCTAACATGAATTTCTTTAAACTAAATATGCAGGTTTAAAAATATATACTTCTGTGTATTGATTTTAAGAAAGGCATTGATGTTTAAGGTTAGGTACATTCGTGCAACGATTATGCATTTTTCGCAAATGCGCTTAAATCATCCCCCGTTTGGCAAAGTTGGCTGTCTTTGTTAGGAAGAAATAGTCTTCACAGTTCGCAACGAGCCAGGCGGCCCAAACTGCTGTATACACCCTGACTCTGTTGCACAGAACGCAAGAAAAGTGACACCATTTCCCTAGTTAAAAGAAATTCATGTTAGCAGGCAATATTAACTAAATATGCAGGTTTAAAAATATATACTTGTGTATTGATTTTAAGAAAGGCGTTGATGTTTATGGTTAGGTACACATTGGTGCAACGACAGTGCTTTTTTCGCGAATACACTTGTTAAATCACCCGTTTGGCGAAGTAGGCTATGATTCAATGATAAATTAACAGGCACCGCATTGATTATATGCAACGCAGGACAAGCTAGATAAACTAGTAATATCATCAACCATGTGTTGTTAACTAGTGATTATGTTAAGATTGATTGTTTTTTATAAGATACGTTTAATGCTACCTTGGCTCCTTGCTGCACTCGCATAACAGGTAGTCAGCCTGCCACGTAGTCTCCTCGTGGAGTGCAATGTAATCGGCCATGATTGCTGTCGAAAAATGCAGATTACCGATTGTTATGAAAACTTGAAATCGGCCCTAATTAATCGGCCATTCCGATTAATCAGTCTACCTCTAATACTGAGATCATGTGACAGATCATGTGACACTTAGATTGCACACAGGTGGACTTTATTTAAATAATTATGTGACTCCTGAAGGTAATTGGTTGCACCAGATCATATTTAGGGGATTCATAGCAAAGGGGCTGTATACATATGCATGCACCACTTTTCAGTTTTTTATATTTTTGAATTTTTTCATTTCATTGACATTTTTTCAATTTCCTTTCACTTCACCAATTTGGACTATTTTGTGGATGTCCATTATATAAAATCCATTTAAATTACAGGTTGTAATGAAACAAAATAGGAAAAACACGAAGGGGGGTGAATACTTTTGCAAGACACTGTATATGTCTAGGTTATACTCTATAGAGGTATACTATTAGGTTATACTCTATAGCTCTATACTACTAGGTTGTACTCTGCGCACACTGTACATAGATTTTTCTATTGTGTTATTGACTGTACGTTTGTTTATGTGTAACTCTGTGGTGTTGTTTTTGTCGCACTGCTTTGCTTTATCTTGGCCAGGTCGCAGTTGTAAATGAGAACTTGTTCTCAACTGGCCAACCTGGTTAAATAAAGGTGAAATAAAAAATAAAGAAAAATAAAGAAATAAAATATATTCTACTAAGTTGTACTCTGTAGATTTATACTACTAGGTTCTACTCTATAGATGTATGTATAAGGTTGTGTGTGACTGAATGAACGGAGTGAACAAGGATGATCTGATCAATTGAAATGCCATTATCTTTCTGCTTGTCTTTTCCTTGTGACTGTTCCTTACCTTGAACCAAATTATGTTTTAGTTCAAGGTAAAGTCATATTGAAAGAAATAAGGTCACATTTTACAGCCTAGGAATCTGAAAGCAACCTAGATCAGCAGTGGGTTGTTTACATAGAGATATATAGAGGACTCTAGTGCCCAAATGCCAGATTTAGCATGGGCAGGGCCATTGAGGACTGTCACCATTTTAAAGTAGTCAACTGGATGGGACTTCCTATGGGTTAAGGAAGGATCACATAATAATCATGAGCAAACATTCCAAAACTGAAATTGGCAGTAAATCACCAATCTTGGCATTATACCTGTTCAAAGAACACACTACAGGTGGCAGTATACACCCTTTCAGTTTGTTTACCAACTCATCGAAGTAGTAGAATAAGAAAATGGATTACTTCAAAATGAAGATGGCCTCATTGGCGCTGCCCATGCTCTCACAGACACTATAATGGGACGAATACAATGTTGCATCCTCTAACTATCTCTATGGTTGTTTACAGGCAGGTGAATTGACTGCTCACTAGCTCTTGGGGGAGTGTCCTTGGGAGGGAATGTGGGTGTGTTCCTCTCAGACTGGTGTGGAGGAGTGCTGCTTAGTCTCCATGTCTGACCCCTCACACAGCATAGAACCACTAATGAAATCTATCATAAGGTGGCGGTCACAAGGTTCCTGGTAATGACGTTGTTAGGGAAAAGATACCCTAGAGGGCTATACAACAAAGCAGAATCAATGAGTTAGCCAGCTAACTCCGATAAACAACCAGAAATAACCACTTATTTTCTGGTTCATTTAGAATGCTAATCTTAGAGATGTGCTTTTGGTTGTTGAGTCAAGTAGATCATGTCCATTTCAAGCTTATCTTTCTAAAAAAATAAAAGTTATTTCTGAATATTTTGGCAAGTAAGCTGGCTAACTCATCGATCCTGGTTTGTAGTATTCCCCTCTGGTCTCGCATGATCTTTGGAGAGCCAATCCTCCTGAGGTAATAATGTTAACCTATATAGCCTTTTTTGATGCTCAAGTTGTCGCCTCCAGAAATCGACCTTTGAACCTATCTTCTGCTTTTGAAAACTTGAGAACATTTTACTTACAGGCATCATCATTTTGCACTGAACAACAGTGAACAGCACTGAACAGCAAATCAAACAATGAAGTGTAAAGTGTAACAGAGACGTTGGTGTGCTGTAAGTACCATGGCTTGAATTTTTGACACTTCCTGATTCTCAAGCACATTATTTTACACTGTCTTGTCGATGTTTCTTTTGTGTCAATGGGAACCTTGCATGTTTTGCTGTGTCAATGGGAACCTCCCAAGTTTTGCTGCGTCAATGGGAATCTCCCATGTTTTGCTGTGTCAATGGGAACCTCCCATGTTTTGCTGTGTCAATGGGAACCTCCCATGTTTTGCTGTGTCAATTGGAATCTTGCATCTTTTTCTGTGTCAATGGGAACCTCCCATGTGTTGCTCTTGTGTTTCCTTTATTTGGACAGGCCTTCATCCACTTCCCCTCCATCAGACAGAGACCAACGGTTTCATAATCATTAGTTCTGCTTATTTACAGCTACTTGGACATTAAATTGAACTGAGCTTGCATTGTTCTCGAGATGGTCTGGGATTCTATCCCACAATGTGTTCAAACACCCCTTTATTCTTTCCTTCAGTTTGAATGAATCAGTTGTATGCTATTAACAGTCCTGAGCAAAGATCTGCTCTTTCAGCAATCAAAACAAACATCAAACAAACTGTAATACTAATAATAAATTGCATTTGTGGAGCGCTTTTAACTTACAGGTGGAAATTGCTAAAAAAGTTATTTACATTCAGAGCAACCATTCAAAGAAAAAAACTTTATTAAAAAGGCTTAAAAAAAACAATAGGCGAGAAATTAAAAGATAGCTAGTGGCCTACAGTAGTACTCTCCAAGATACATTAAATAATACAGGAGGCAACAAGGACAAAATAATAGACCTTGAAACTAACGGACATGACCAACAGACAACACAACGTAGATCACATTAAGCTGAAGACAGTTTGAAGAAGTGATTCTTGAGTTCCAGTGCCAGTGGCCGATACCGTAGAACGTGTCTTTGGGACTGCAAGGAGACTGGATTGAACGTGTTTGCGCTGAGGAGTTCACTGAGGTATTAGGGACCAGAGGCACTGAGGGTTTTGAAGACTAACATGAAGATGTTGAAGTTGTTTCTGGATGAGTAGCCAGTGGAGAGAGACTAGAATGGGGGTGATGTGGACAGACCTCTGGGTTCCTGCAAGGACCCTGGCAGCGTTGTTCTGCACAAGATGCAGCCTGTGCATGCTTTTTAAGGGGAGACCACCAAGGAGGGTATTGCAGTTGAGTCGGGAGGTGAAGAAGGAATTCACCAGTTTTTCCAGATTAAATTTGAAAGAACAGGACGGAGCCGGGTGATGTTTCTGAGGTAAAATGTAAAAAAAAAATTGTGGTCAGAGAAAGTGAGGGAGGGGTCCAGTAACAATCCAAGGTTGGAGACGGAGGAGGACAGTGGGATGTAGTGGCTGCCAAGGGTAAGGGTGGTGAAGGAACTGGTTGTGGTATGATGGTGTGGGCAGATGAGGACTGCTTCTGCTTTAGTGTTGAGTTGTAGGAAGTTGTCATCCAGGCCTTGATGTCATCCAGACAGCTGCTGAGGGTGTTTCTGAATGAGAGGGAGTCCGGGGCTGTTTTATGTAGATACAGTGCATTCTGAAAGAATTCAGACCTCTTGACTTTTTCCACATTTGGTTACGTTACAGCCGTATTCTAAAATGGATTAAATAGTTTTTTCCCCCTCATCAATCCGCACACAATACCCCACAATGACAGAGCAAAAACAGTTTTCTTGAAAATTTTGCACATATATTAAGTAAAAACAGAAATATCACATTTACGTAAGTATTTACTCAATACTTTGTTGAAGCACCTTTGGCAGTGATTACAGCATTGAGTCGTCTTGGGTATGGCGCTACAAGCTTGGCCCACCTGTATTTGGGGAGTTTCTCCCATTCTTCTCTGTAGATCCTCTCAAGCTCTGTCAGGTTGGATGGGGAGCGTCGCTGCACAGCTATTTTCAGGTCTCTCCAGAGATGTTCGATCGGGTTCATGTCCGGCTATGGCTGGGCCACTCAAGGACATTCAGAGACTTGTCCTGAAGTCACTCCTGCGTTGTCTTGACTGTGTGCATAGGGTTGTTGTCCTGATTGTTCACCCCAGTCTGAGGTCCAGAACGCCCTGGAGCAGGTTTTCATCAAGGAACTCTCTGTACTTTGCTCCATTCATCTTTCCCTTGATCCTGACTAGTCTCCTAGTCCCTGCCGCTGAAAAACATCCCCACATTATGATGCTTTCACTACCATTCTGTATTTTATTTTTTATTTCACCTTTCTTTAACCAGGTAGGCTAGTTGAGAACAAGTTCTCATTTACAACTGCGACCTGGCCAAGATAAAGCAAAGCAGTTCGATGCATACAACAACACAGAGTTACACATGGAATAAAAAAACATACAGTCAATAATACAGTAGAAAATAAAACGAGTCTATATACAGTGTGTGCAAATGAGGTAGGATAAGGGAGGTAAGGCAATAAATAGTCCATGGTGGTGAAGTAATTACAATACAGCAATTAAACACTGGAATGGTAGATGTGCAGAAGATGAATGTGCAAGTAGAGATACTGGGGTGCAAAGGAGCAAGATAAATAAATAAATACAGTATGGGGATGAGGTAGTTGGATGGGCTATGTACAGGTGCAGTGATCTGTGAGCTGCTCTGTCAGCTGGTGCTTAAAGCTTGTGAGGGTGATATGAGTCTCCAGCTTCAGTGATATTTTCACTGTGCTGTAGGGATGGTGCCAGGTTTGCTGTAGCTGTAGCTTCACTGTAGGGATGGTGCCAGGTTTCCTCCAGACATGACACTTGGCATTCAGGCCAAAGATTTCAATCTTGGTTTCATCAGACCAGAGGATCTTGGTTCTCATGGTCTGAGAGTCCTTTAGGTGCCTTTTGGCAAACTCCAAGCAGGCTGTCATGGGCCTTTTACTGAGGAGTGGCTTCCGTCCGGCCACTCTACCATAAACACATGATTGGAGGAGTGTTGCAGAGATTGTTCTCCATCTGGAAGGTTTTCCCATCTCCCCAGAGGAACTCTGGAGTTCTGTCAGAGTGACCATCGGGTTCCTGGTCACCTCCCTGAGCAAGGCCCTTTTCCCCGATTGCTCAGTTTGGCCAGGCGACCAGCTCTGGGAAGAGTCTTGGTGGTTCCAAACTTCTTCTATTTAAGAATGATCTGTGTTCTTGGGGACCTTCAATGCTGCAGACAATTTTTGGTCCACTTCCGCAGATCTGTGCCTCAATGCAATCCTGTCTTTGAGCTCCACGGACAATTCCTTCCACCTAATGGCTTGGTTTTTGCTCTCACATGCACGTTCAACTGTGGGACTTTATATAGACATGTGTGTGTCTTTCCAATTCATGTCCAATCAATTTTATTTAGCACAGGTGGACTGCAATCAAGTTGTAGAAACATCTCAAGGATTAGCAATGGAAACAGGATGCACCTGAGCTCAATTCCGACTCTCATATCAAAGGGTCTGAATACTTATGTAAATAAGCTTTTTTTTATACACTGCTCAAAAAAATAAAGGGAACACTAAAATAGCACATCCTAGATCTGAATGAATTAAATATTCTTATTAAATACTTTTTTCTTTACATAGTTGAATGTGCTGACAACAAAATCACACAAAAATGATCAATGGAAATCAAATTTATCAACCCATGGAGGTCTGGATTTGGAGTCACACTCAAAATTAAAGTGGAAAACCATACTACAGGCTGATCCAACTTTGATGTAATGTCCTTAGAACAAGTCAAAATGAGGCTCAGTAGTGTGTGTGGCCTCCACGTGCCTGTATGACCTCCCTACAACGCCTGGGCATGCTCCTGATGAGGTGGCGGATGGTCTCCTGAGGGATCTCCTCCCAGACCTGGACTAAAGCATCCGCCAACTCCTGAACAGTCTGTGGTGCAATGTGGCGTTGGTGGATGGAGCGAGACATGATGTCCCAGATGTGCTCAATTGGATTCAGGTCTGGGGAACGGGCGGGCCAGTCCATAGCATCAATGCCTTCCTCTTGCAGGAACTGCTGACACACTCCAGCCACATGAGGTCTAGCATTGTCTTGCATTAGGAGGAACCCAGGGCCAACCGCACCAGCATATGGTCTCACAAGGGGTCTGAGGATCTCATCTCGGTACCTAATGGCAGTCAGGCTACCTCTGGCGAGCACATGGAGGGCTGTGCGGCCCCACAAAGAAATGCCACCCCACACCATGACTGACCCACCGCCAAACCGGTCATGCTGGAGGATGTTGCAGGCAGCAGAACGTTCTCCACGGCGTCTCCAGACTCTGTCACGTCTGTCACATGTGCTCAGTGTGAACCTGCTTTCATCTGTGAAGAGCACAGGGCGCCAGTGGCGAATTTGCCAATCTTGGTGTTCTCTGGCAAATGCCAAACGTCCTGCACGGTGTTGGGCTGTAAGCACAACCCCCACCTGTGGACGTCGGGCCCTCATACCACCCTCATGGAGTCTTCTTCTGACCGTTTGAGCAGACACATGCACATTTGTGGCCTGCTGGAGGTCATTTTGCAGGGCTCTGGCAGTGCTCCTCCTTTCACAAAGGCGGAGGTAGCGGTCCTGCTGCTGGGTTGTTGCCCTCCTACGGCCTCCTCCACATCTCCTGATGTACTGGCCTGTCTCCTGGTAGCGCCTCCATGCTCTGGACACTACGCTGACAGACACAGCAAACCTTCTTGCCACAGCTTGCATTGATGTGCCATCCTGGATGAGCTGCACTACCTGAGCCACTTGTGTGGGTTGTAGACTCCGTCTCATGCTACCACTAGAGTGAAAGCACCGCCAGCATTCAAAAGTGACCAAAACATCAGCCAGGAAGCATAGGAACTGAGAAGTGGTCTGTGGTCACCACCTGCAGAATCACTCCTGTTTTGGGGGGTGTCTTGCTAATTGCCTATAATTTCCACCTTTTGTCTATTCCATTTGCACAACAGCATGTGAAATTTATTGTCAATCAGTGTTGCTTCCTAAGTGGACAGTTTGATTTCACAGAAGTGTGATTGACTTGGAGTTACATTGTGTTCCCTTTATTTTTTTGAGCAGTGTACATTTGCAAACATTTATTTTTATTTAATCAATTTTTGAATACGGGCCTAAGATGAAGCTTTGAGAGACACCACAGGTGATCGTGGTGGGTTCTGACTTGTCATTTCCTATGACAACATATTGTGTGCATTTGGAAAGTTAGGAGGTGAACCAGTGTAGGACGATACTGTCGAGACCTATCTTTTCCTTCAATCGGCCCAGGAGGATGCTGTGGTCAACCGTGTGGAGGCGGCACTGAGGTCAAGGAGGATGAGGATGTTCGGAAGTCCACTGTCAGCTGACATGAGGAGGTTGTTTACCACGCTGATGAGGGCCATTTCTATGGCCTGGACGAAACCAGTATTGCAATATTTTTCCATGGCAAAATGAAAACACGAAGCAGACCAAACTTTTTGATCCTTAAAAACCTGCCTTATGTAAAATATTGTGTGCTATAGCTTGGAAAATAAATAATTGTGAATTTGGATGATGTTTGTTTCCAACATTTTTCCTAGAGAAGTTAAATCTACTTTGTGTTTTGTTACATTGCCACGATACTAAAATGTATCGCGATACAGATATCGTCCCGGTCCTAGCTGTTTCTCTACATTGGTTAGGCCTGAAACCGGATTGTAAATTCTCATAGTCTGAGTTTACATAGGCGATGATTGCACTTCTTGTGGTGTTAATCTTTTTGAAAAAGTAGGTGGAGAACTTCCGCAGTCCTCTGTGGTCGTCCTCTGTGGCAGTACTCTGTGGTAGTGTCTGTGGTAGTGTCTGTGGTAGTCCTCTGTGGTAGTCCTCTGTGGTAGTCCTCTGTGGTAGTCCTCTGTGGTAGTCCTCTGTGGTAGTCCTCTGTGGTAGTCCTCTGTGGCAGTCCTCTGTGGCAGTCCTCTGTGGCAGTCCTCTGTGGCAGTCCTCTGTGGCAGTCCTCTGTGGCAGTCCTCAGTGGTAGCAGTGTTGTATGTACAGTGTGAATTAATGGTGCAGATAAAACATTCAGCAGCCATGGGCCATAGAACCTCCCTATTCTTGAAAAGTGAGGCATGAGTAAATGCCACACCTTATCTTTCCCCTCCAGCCTCAGAGTTTCCGGTCTGTTTCCATTCCCCTGGCTTCTTACTCTCAAACAGGAAAGAGAAGAATTAGGGAAGGACAAGAATCTGGTCCCTAAGCAAGTGAATCACTGTGAAAACCCTGATGCAGCGCTGTATCAGAAGACTACATTTTCTACCCTAGTGCAGCGCTGTATGAGAAGACTACATTTTCTACCCTAGTACAGCGCTGTATGAGAAGACTACATTTTCTACCCTAGTACAGCGCTGTATGAGAAGACTACATTTTCTACCCTAGTGCAGCGCTGTATGAGAAGACTACATTTTCTACCCTAGTGCAGCGCTGTATGAGAAGACTACATTTTCTACCCTAGTGCAGCGCTGTATGAGAAGACTACATTTTCTACCCTAGTACAGCGCTGTATGAGAAGACTACATTTTCTACCCTAGTACAGCGCTGTATGAGAAGACTACATTTTCTACCCTAGTACAGCGCTGTATGAGAAGACTACATTTTCTACCCTAGTACAGCCCTGTATGAGAAGACTACATTTTCTACCCTAGTGCAGCGCTGTATGAGAAGACTACATTTTCTACCCTAGTGCAGCGCTGTATGAGAAGACTACATTTTCTACCCTAGTGCAGCGCTGTATGAGAAGACTACATTCTCTACCCTAGTACAGCGCTGTATGAGAAGACTACATTTTCTACCCTAGTACAGCCCTGTATGAGAAGACTACATTTTCTACCCTAGTGCAGCGCTGTATGAGAAGACTACATTTTCTACCCTAGTACAGCGCTGTATGAGAAGACTACATTTTCTACCCTAGTACAGCGCTGTATGAGAAGACTACATTTTCTACCCTAGTACAGCGCTGTATGAGAAGACTACATTTTCTACCCTAGTACAGCGCTGTATGAGAAGACTACATTTTCTACCCTAGTATAGCGCTGTATGAGAAGACTACATTTTCTACCCTAGTGCAGCGCTGTATGAGAAGACTTCATCTGTTATTTTGCTCTGCTATGGAGATTATAATTTGTTTTGCAAAGAGGAGAAATTACTAAATGCACCAAAGTTGGGATAATCGTTGACAGAATTATTGGCCTAGAAAGTAAAATTAAAGTACAGTTTATTACTGATATGTACTGAAGTGAATATACCATTGTTCAATATCCACTATTTCTAATTTTGTGTTCAGTGATTCTTGAAGCCTTATGTTCCACATAGTAATGAACAGTAAATATGTTCATTATTTCTGATCAGGTGTTCTTGTGTGATTCCCCACAGTTGACGGACTGGAAAAATGTTCTCTTGCCAGCTGTGATGTTGTGGTGGGCAGCACCCAGACTCCTCCACTTAAGCAGAAGGGGAAGCTCTCCACTATAGGGAAGATCTTCAAACCCTGGAAGTGGCGCAAGAAGAAAACCAGCGACAAGTTTCAGGACCTATCCATATGTATGTCTGATGTAGCCTCGTCACATACTGCTTCATTATGCTGTAGCCAACTCTTCCATCGTTGTCATTCCACATGTTGTCATGTATTACGCTGTAGCCAACTCTTCCATCGTTGTCATTCCACATGTTGTCATGTATTATGCTGTAGCCAACTCTTCCACCGTTGTCATTCCACATGTTGTCATGTATTATGCTGTAGCCAACTCTTCCATCGTTGTCATTCCACATGTTGTCGTGTATTATGCTGTAGCCAACTCTTCCATCGTTGTCATTCCACATGTTGTCATGTATTATGCTGTAGCCAACTCTTCCACCGTTGTCATTCCACATGTTGTCATGTATAATGCTGTAGCCAACTCTTCCATCGTTGTCATTCCACATGTTATCATGTATTATGCTGTAGCCAACTCTTCCATCGTTGTCATTCCACATGTTGTCGTGTATTATGCTGTAGCCAACTCTTCCATCGTTGTCATTCCACATGTTGTCGTGTATTATGCTGTAGCCAACTCTTCCATCGTTGTCATTCCACATGTTGTCATGTATTATGCTGTAGCCAACTCTTCCACCGTTGTCATTCCACATGTTGTCATGTATTACGCTGTAGCCAACTCTTCCATCGTTGTCATTCCACATGTTGTCATGTATTACGCTGTAGCCAACTCTTCCATCGTTGTCATTCCACATGTTGTCGTGTATTATGCTGTAGCCAACTCTTCCATCGTTGTCATTCCACATGTTGTCGTGTATTATGCTGTAGCCAACTCTTCCACCGTTGTCATTCCACATGTTATCATGTATAATGCTGTAGCCAACTCTTCCATCGTTGTCATTCCACATGTTGTCATGTATTACGCTGTAGCCAACTCTTCCATCGTTGTCATTCCACATGTTGTCGTGTATTATGCTGTAGCCAACTCTTCCATCGTTGTCATTCCACATGTTGTCGTGTATTATGCTGTAGCCAACTCTTCCATCGTTGTCATTCCACATGTTGTCGTGTATTATGCTGTAGCCAACTCTTCCATCGTTGTCATTCCACATGTTTTCATGCCAAACATGACATGAAACTTGTGCCATTCACTATCCCCTCACATGATTAACATCCCCACAAAGTTTTAATCTATTGGTTTGCATCTTGCGTGACTGCCATGACGGGCAAGCTAAATAGTGTATACCCTCACTAAAGTACATCTTGTGGTTTTGACATTTATGTTAAAATTTGAAGCTTGATTAAAAGAATATCAGCAGGCTAGGGGCAGGTTTGACAGGAGTGAGTGTAATCATGGGTTTAATTTCTCAAGCATCCTCCACTGTTTCTGTACTATGTATGATGTAACACAGAACTAAATGAAGTGATATCTGATCATTATATGCAATCATGTTGAGCTATTCATGTCATACTAGACCTGGCTTCAAATAGTTTGTTTTATTTCAAATAGTTTGACCATTTGAGTGAGCCTGTCTGAATGCCTGGGTGGGATAGCTGGGTGGAATAGCTATTTAAAGAAAACAATACTATTGGAACCCAATTCTGTCGTCTGTGTCATAGCTGTCTGGCTAGTAGTAGGAAGGCCTGACAACGATGGAAGCTTCTGAAGCTAAGCAGGGTTGGTCCTGGTCGGTCCCTGGATGGGAGACCAGATGCTGCTGGAAGTGGTGTTGGAGGGCCAGTAGGAGGCACTCTTTCCTCTGGTCTAAAAAATATCCCAATGCCCCAGGGCAGTGATTGGGGACACTGCCCTGTGTAGGGTGCCGTCTTTCGGATGGGACGTTAAACGGGTGTCCTGACTCTCTGAGGTCATTAAAGATCCCATGGCACTTATCGTAAGAGTAGGGGTGTTAACCCCGGTGTCCTGGCTAAATTCCCAATCTGGCCCTCAAACCATCATGGTCACCTAATAATCCCCAGTTTACAATTGGCTCATTCATCCCCCTCCTCTCCCCTGTAACTACTCCGCAGGTCGTTGCTGCAAATGAGAACGTGTTCTCAGTCAACTTACCTGGTAAAATAACGGAAAAATAAAATAAATAAATTCTCAAGTTCATCTCTTGGTGTGATAATCGAACACAAATGCTGTTATTATTATTTTTTACATAATTTACATATGTAATGGTCTACTTTCCCTACTGCATCATGGCTCCATGACCCTAAGCTGTCCATCTGTCACATGGTCTGTTCTAATTTTATTCCTCTGTCATTTTTCCTGGACTTTTATTTCATCCCTGACGTACATATAGTGTGTCTGTGTGTGTGTACACACTGGGTAATATCCTACCCTGTCATTGCAAAGATCACAGAATGAATGACTGCATCTGGCCAATGATTAACTCTGCCTTGCTCATCTCCATAGTTCTGGAGAGGAAAATCTCCACGAGGCAAAGTCGAGAGGAGCTGATAAGACGAGGAGTCCTCATTCCGGATCAAGGTGAGAGTTACGGTGGGAAAATGAATGTAATTAACAGTGTGCATTTGTTAAAGGCCCTGTTTCCCTCTGTGGCATTGTCATGCCAAAAACCACTCTCACAAGAGCTGCTGTCCTCTACTAACAATTTACCTGCATCAACAAGTTTGTGTTTTTATAACCAGTGGAAAACTCCCTGATGTTAGCTGTTGCTACGATGGGGAAGAAACCCAAACTGCAGTACCATCTAAGTTGTTTGTCCTCCTGGTAGTCACTGAAGAGCAAGAGTAATGAGGCCCAGGAGAGGACCCTGTTGCTGCACACACTAACACCCCCCTCCCCCTACATTGTTATATTCTAATGTAACATTACCTAAAATCTGCAAGGATGAAAAAGAACATTTTGTTCTTAACTTCTCTGGGATAGGTGGCAGTATTTTCACGTCCGGATGAAAAGCGTGTACAAAGTAAACTGCTTGATACTCAGGCCCAGAAGCTAAGATATGCATATTATTAGAATATGTGGATAGAAACCACTCTGAAGTTTCTAAAACTGTTTGAATCATGTCTGTGAGTATAACAGAACTTATTTGGCAGGCGAAACCCCGAGGACAAACCATTCAGATGTTTTTTTTTAGGTCACTCTTTTCAATGGGATTTCATTGGGAATCCAGATTTCTAAGGGACCTTCTTGCAGTTCCTATCACTTCCACTGGATGTCAACAGTCTTTAGAAATTGGTTGAGGTTTTTCCTTTGAGAAATTAAGAAGTAGCACTGTTCAGAATGAGGGTAGATAGAAGTGTACTCTTTATCAGAGGCGCATGACCTGAACGCTCGCTACACTTTGTTTTCCTCCGGTATTGAACACAGATCATACCGTCTTAAATTTTATCGATTATTTACGTAAAAAAATACCTAAAGTTGTATTAGGAAAGTAGTTTGAAATGTTTGGACAAAGCTTACAGGTAACTTATGAGATATTTTGTAGTCACGTTGCGCGAGATGGAACCAGTGTTTTTCTGGATCAAACGCGACAAATAAATGGACATTTTGGATATATCGACGGAATAAATCGGAAAAAAAGGACCATTTGTGATGTTTATGGGACATATTGGAGTGCCAACAGAAGAAGCTTGTCAAATGTAAGGCATAAATTATATCTTTATTTCTGTGTTTTGTGTCGCGCCTGGAGGGTTGAAATATGATTGTCTGTGTTTGTTTGCTGGGGAGCTATCCTCAGATAATAGTGTTGTTTGCTTTCGACGTAAAGCCTTTTTGAAATCTGACACGTTGGCTGGATTCACAACAAGTGTAGCTTTAATTTGGTGTATTGCATGTGTGATTTCATGAAAGTAAAATTTTTATAGTCATTTATTTTGAATTTGGCGCTCTGCATTTTCACTGGATGTTGGCCGGTGGGACGCTAGCATCCCACATATCCCAGAGAGGTTAAGGGAGTTAATCTCATGGTAAACGTAAATGTCTCAAGCCAGAAGCCTCCTTCTTGTATTCCTCGTGTGTACTGTATACTGAGTGGATGTAAAATAGTAAAATAGCTTCATATCACCCCCTTCTAACTGTTAAATGTTTCCTTAGGACCAGAGGACCCAGTGAACCCTGAGACTCTAAATGGCCATGCCACGCTGAGTCTGGGGTCAGAGGAGGTCAAAGTTGACATAGAGTCTCCTGAAACGCCTTCAGAGGAGAAGACCAAAGAGTCAGAGAATTCTGAAGACAAAGCAGGTATACTGGAATGCTTTTAACATGTTTGTCTGCAAGCAGGCCAAAGCTAAATGAAATGGCATGGTCTAAACCCATTCAGTGATTGATTGAATAATGTGTCCACTAGCGCTTCCTATTTTGGCTTTGACCTCCAAGCATGAGTCTGAACAGAGCAATAACCCATCCACTGATGGCCAATATTACCCTGTTAGACCTGCAGGAGTATTGCCATCTGAAGCTTTTAAAGTGTTGTGGGGGTTTCTCAATTCAATTTGTATTGGTTTTTCCATCCCATGCCATTAAGATGTCTCCATCGCTGTTAATCTTTTAGCAGATGGCTGATCGGCACAAGGCTGCACACTCCAGCAGAATGTATCCAGATGTTAAATCCCCTTGATGCTTGGATAGAGAAATGAAAGAGTAGAGACCCCTATTCTTAAGACCTTCAGGTCAAAGGAGTCTGTCACTTCTGCAATGATCAAATGCCTTCTGTACTCTACTGATCATACCACTGGAGCCAGAGCTCTGGCCTCTTCAGATCAATAGTAAGCCACTCCACTGCTTCCTACTTAAGACCAAAAAAAAACTGGAATGACCGGCTAGATCTCTCTCCAACGACACATTCAGAGTCGTTCAGCTGGTCAATGCAGGTCAGGAGAACTGATTCAATTGAGTTCTCAGTTCATTACAGAGCCATTTGGTGCCCTGTCAGGGCAGATACCCAGGCTGTGCCTCATCTACAGTGCCCGAGCACTGAGGGCACTGCCTGGCAATAATAATGTGCTGCTTTAATGAATGCATCGAGAGCATGGTCGTGTCAGCTCAGATGAGTAAGAATGTGGAGAGAAATTCTCCTATGTTGACCCCATAAGATATACTTTATTAGTCCATACTAGATGGACGTTTGTCCCCTCCGATATAAACACACACGTTAGGTTGGAGGTCAAGTCACATAATAAAGGTTTGTTAGACCTTTCTTCATACCTCCGATATACAGTGGCTTGCGAAAGTATTCACCCCCCTTGGCATTCTTCCTATTTTGTTGCCTTACAACCTGGAATTAAATTTTCCTGCTGGAAGGTGAACCTCCGTCCCAGTCTCAAATCTCTGGAAGACTAAAACAGGTTTCCCTCAAGAATTTCCCTGTATTTAGCACCATCCATCATTCCTTCAATTCTGACCAGTTTCCCAGTCCCTGCCGATGAAAAACATCCCCACAGCATGATGGTGTTCTTATCTAACCAGAGTATCTTCTCAAACCAAATTTTATTTGTCACATACACATGGTTAGCAGATGTTAATGCGAGTGTAGAGAAATGCTTATGCATCTAGTTCCGAACATGCAGTAATATCTAACAAGTAATCTAACCTAACAATTTCACAACTACCTTATACACACAAGTGTAAAGGAAAGAATAAGAATATGTACATAAAAATATATGAATGAGTGATGGCCGAACGGCATAGGCTAGATGCAGTAGATGGTATAGAGTACAGTATATACATATGAAATGAGTAATGTAGGGTATGTAAACATTATATATTTAGTGGCATTGTTTAAAGTGGCTAGTGATGCATTTATTACATAAATGTTTCCATTATTAAAGTGGCTAGAGTTGAGTCAGTATGTTGGCAGCAGCCCCTCAATGTTAGTGATGGCTGTTTAACAGTCTGATTGCCTTGAGATAGAAGCTGTTTTTCAGTCTCTCGGTCCCCGCTTTGATGCACCTGTACTGACCTCGCCTTCTGGATGATAGCGGGGTGAACAGGCAGTGGCTCGTGTGGTTGTTGTCCTTGATGACCTTTTTGGCCTTGCTGTGACATCGGGTGGTATAGGTGTCCTGGAGGGCAGGTAGTTTGCCCCCGGTGATGCGTTGTGCAGACCTCACTACCCTCTGGAGAGCCTTGCCGTTGTGGGCGGAGCAGTTGCTGTACCAGGCGGTGATACAACCCGACAGGATGCTCTCGATTGTGCATCTGTAAATGTTTGTGAGTGTTTTTGTTGGCAAGCTGAATTTTTTCAGCCTCCTGAGTTTGAAGAGGCGCTGCTGCTCCTTCTTCACCACGCTATCTGTGTGGGTGGACCATTTCAGTTTGTCCGTGATGTGTACGCCGAGGAACTTAAAACTTCCCACCCCTGCTGTTTCCTGAAGTCATCTGCTTTGTTTTGTTGACATTGAGTGGGAGGTTATTTTCCTGACACCACACTCCGAGGGACCCCACCTCCTCCCTGTAGGCCGTCTCGTCGTTGTTTGTAATCAAGCCTACCACTGTAGAGTCATCTGCAAACTTGATGATTGAGTTGGAGGCGTGCATGGCCACGCAGTCATGGGTGAACAGGGAGTACAGGAGAGGGCTGAGAACACACCCTTGTGGGGCCCCAGTGTTGAGGATCAGCGGGGTGGAGATGTTGTAACCTAGCCTCACCACCTGGGGGGTGGCCCATCAGGAAGTGCAGGACCCAGTTGCACAGGGCGGGGTCGAGACCCAGGGTCTCGAGCTTAATGACAAGTTTGGAGGGTACTATGGTGTTAAATGCTGAGCTGTAGTCGATGAACAGCATTCTTACATAGGTATTCCTCTTGTCTCCCACATGCCTTTTGGCGAACACCAAAAGTGTTTGCTTATTTGTTTCTTAAGCAATGGATTTTTTCTGGCCACTCTTCCGTAAAGCCCAACTCTGTGGAGTGTACGGCTTAAAGTGATCCGATGGACAGATACTCTAATCTCTGCTGTGGAGCTTTGCAGCTCCTTTAGGGTTATCTTTGGTCTCTTTGTTGTCTCTCTGATTAATGCCCTTCTTGTCTGGTCCGTGAGTTTTGGTGGGCGGCCCTCTCTTGACAGGTTTGTTGTGGTGCCATATTCTTTCCATTTTTTAATAATGGATTTAATGGCTCTCCGTGGGATGTTCAAAGTTTCGGATATTTTTTTATAACCCAACCCTGATCTGTACTTCTCCACAACTTTGTCCCTGACCTGTTTGGAGAGCTCCTTGGTCTTCATGGTGCCGCTTGCTTGGTGGTGCTCCTTGCTTAGTGGTGTTGCAGACTCTGGGGCCTTTCAGAACAGGTGTATATCTACTGAGATCATGTGATGCTTAGATTGCACACAGGTGGACTTTATTTAACTAATTATGTGACTTCTGAAGGTAATTGGTTGCACCAGATCTTATTTCGGGGCTTCATAGCAAAGGGGGTGAATACATATGCACGCACCACTTTTCAGTTTTTAATTTTTTTAAATTTTCTTTTCACTTCATCAATTTGGACTATTTTGTGTATGTCAATAACATGAAATCCAAATAAAAATCAATTTAAATTACAGGTTGTAATGCAACAAAATAGGAAAAATGCCAAGGGGGTGAATACTTTTGCAGGGTTTGTTAGACCTTTCTTCATTCCTCCGATATGCACATAATGCACCACTTTATGTTCCCCACTTTTACGATTATTAGTGAGACTGTGTCTGTCTGACTACATCCATCTGGGGGTTGGTAAATGACAGGAGAGGTTGCTCTGCTCCCCCTCTACCCTCGTAGTGACAAATGAAAACAAAGCTACTCCAAATGGGTACCAGGCCAGAACGAACCAGACCAGAATGCGGGAGGCCCCCCAAAAAAGCCCTACCACTGCACCTCCCAAATCAGCTGGTGGGGTTACAGCAGGGAGCAGGGACGGGACCACGGGCGGTAAAAAGCTGGCCAAAAGCACAGGCAAGCAAGCTTCTGCTCTGTCCCACAAACAAAACCATCGAAACAATTACCGTGGGAGCGGTGAGTATCAGTGGTGCTGGTTGGTTGGGAGAGAGAAGCCTGTTTGCATGCAAAACCCGTCTTCGCATGTGGAAGGCCTCCCTCCGTCCATCCATCCTTGTCTCCCCTCAGGAATGAATGGTAGTGTCCATACTAGAATAGGCTGAGGATTTACAGTAGTTGAAAGGTTTTTTTTTTTCTTGTAGTAAAAAGGAAGTGAGAAGAGTGTGTACAGAGTGTTGCCTGCAAATACTTTTACACAGCAGAGCACTACAATGAGACAATGTGTCCCATTTGTGTTCCCCTGCTTGCTGTCTGCCTGCTGCCTACCTGCTGCCTTCCTTCTGCCTGCCTGCGCCTGTCTGCTGCTTGCCTGCCTGCCTGCTGCCTTCCTGGTGCCTGCCTGCTGCCTACCTGCTGTCTGCCTGCTGCCTGCCTGCCTGTCGCCTGCCCTCTGTCTTTCTTCTGCCTCTGAGAACCCTTGCTCATGTGGTTTCTTTTTGTCTTTGGTGCATGAGGATCTGGTTCATGGAGTTCCCCAGGTCCTGTGTGGCCATTTCGTGTTTGTGTGTGTCTGGTTGTATTTGTCTGTCTGTCTGTCTGTGTGCCAGCGTCTGTGCACATGTCTCATTTGACCCCATTACAATAAACTATGCTACTCAGGGCCAATAGTGTTGCATGTGATGGGCATGCCTGCCAAACTTGTTTGTTTATTAGTTTCTGTAAAGAAATGACATATTTTGGCCTCTCCATATTTCTGTTTTATGTCCATTGTTATCCTCTGGCTATAGTAATCTTTAAGTTCGCATTGTCCTCTTGTTGAGTGACAGTTTTTTGAGTTCGCATTGTTCTCTTGTTGAGTGACAGTAGTTTATTGAGTTCACATTGTTCTCTTGTTGAGTGACAGTTTTTTGAGTTCACATTGTTCTCTTGTTGAGTGACAGTAGTTTATTGAGTTCACATTGTTCTCTTGTTGAGTGACAGTTTATTGAGTTCGCATTTTTCTCTTGTTGAGTGACAGTAGTTTATTGAGTTCACATTGTCCTCTTGTTGAGTGACAGCAGTTTATTGAGTTCACATTGCTCTCTTGTTGAGTGACAGCAGTTTATTGAGTTCACATTGCTCTCTTGTTGAGTGACAGCAGTTTTTTGAGTTCACATTGCTCTCTTGTTGAGTGACAGCAGTTTATTGAGTTCACATTGCTCTCTTGTTGAGTGACAGCAGTTTTTTGAGTTCACATTGCTCTCTTGTTGAGTGACAGCAGTTTATTGAGTTCACCTTGTTCTCTTGTTGAGTGACAGTAGTTTATTGAGTTCACATTGTTCTCTTGTTGAGTGACAGTAGTTTATTGAGTTCACATTGTTCTCTTGTTGAGTGACAGTAGTTTATTGAATTCACATTGTTCTCTTGTTGAGTGACAGTTTATTGAGTTCACATTGTTCTCTTGTTGAGTGACAGTAGTTTATTGAGTTCACATTGTTCTCGTTGGGGACAGTTTATTGAGTTCACATTGTTCTCTTGTTGAGTGACAGTAGTTTGAGTTCACATTGTTCTCTTGTTGAGTGACAGTAGTTTATTGAGTTCACATTGTTCTCTTGTTGAGTGACAGTAGTTTATTGAGTTCACATTGTTCTCTTGTTGAGTGACAGTTTATTGAGTTCACATTGTTCTCTTGTTGAGTGACAGTTTATTGAGTTCGCATTTTTCTCTTGTTGAGTGACAGTAGTTTATTGAGTTCACATTGTTCTCTTGTTGAGTGACAGTAGTTTATTGAGTTCACATTGTTCTCTTGTTGAGTGACAGTTTATTGAGTTCACATTGTTCTATTGTTGAGTGACAGCAGTTTATTGAGTTCACATTGCTCTCTTGTTGAGTGACAGTAGTTCATTTGGTTTTGAATAGCTTCTGTAAATCTACCAAATGGTGTATCCACAATACAACCTTTATCCACAATACGGCTTGTATCCACAATACGGCCTCTATCCGCAATACGGCCTCTATCCGCAATACGGCCTCTATCCGCAATACGGCCTCTATCCGCAATACGGCCTCTATCCGCTATACGGCCTCTATCCGCTATACGGCCTCTATCCGCAATACGGCCTCTATCCGCTATACGGCCTCTATCCGCTATACGGCCTCTATCCGCTATACGGCCTCTATCCGCTATACGGCCTCTATCCGCAATACGGCCTCTATCCGCTATACGGCCTCTATCCGCAATACGGCCTGCATCCGCTATACGGCCTCTATCCGCAATACGGCCTGCATCCGCAATACGGCCTCTATCCGCAATACGGCCTCTATCCGCAATACGGCCTCTATCCGCTATACGGCCTCTATCCGCAATACGGCCTCTATCCGCTATACGGCCTCTATCCGCTATACGGCCTCTATCCACAATACGGCCTGCATCCGCAATACGGCCTCTATCCGCAATACGGCCTCTATCCGCAATACGGCCTCTATCCGCAATACGGCCTCTATCCGCTATACGGCCTCTATCCGCTATACGGCCTCTATCCGCTATACGGCCTCTATCCGCAATACGGCCTCTATCCGCAATACGGCCTGCATCCGCAATACGGCCTCTATCCGCTATACGGCCTCTATCCGCAATACGGCCTCTATCCGCAATACGGCCTCTATCCGCTATACGGCCTCTATCCGCTATACGGCCTCTATCCGCAATACGGCCTCTATCCGCTATACGGCCTCTATCCGCAATACGGCCTCTATCCGCAATACGGCCTCTATCCGCTATACGGCCTCTATCCGCTATACGGCCTCTATCCGCTATACGGCCTCTATCCGCTATACGGCCTCTATCCGCTATACGGCCTCTATCCGCAATACGGCCTGCATCCGCTATACGGCCTGCATCCGCTATACGGCCTGCATCCGCTATACGGCCTCTATCCGCTATACGGCCTCTATCCGCAATACGGCCTGCATCCGCAATACGGCCTGCATCCGCTATACGGCCTCTATCCGCAATACGGCCTGCATCCGCAATACGGCCTCTATCCGCAATACGGCCTCTATCCGCAATACGGCCCCTATCCGCAATACGACC
Source organism: Salvelinus fontinalis (assembly GCF_029448725.1). NCBI lineage: Eukaryota > Metazoa > Chordata > Actinopteri > Salmoniformes > Salmonidae > Salvelinus > Salvelinus fontinalis. The sequence goes on along the minus strand of NC_074665.1, from coordinate 88,996,242 downwards.
CCTATCCGCAATACGACCCCTATCCGCAATACGACCCCTATCCGCAATACGACCCCTATCCGCAATACGACCCCTATCCGCAATACGACCCCTATCCGCAATACGACCCCTATCCGCAATACGACCCCTATCCGCAATACGACCCCTATCCGCAATACGACCCCTATCCGCAATACGACCTTTGGAGCACCTTAAATGAAATTTGAGGTAAAAAGGCAAATTCCCACTTCCATCATTCATTGAATCAGATTGCTCAATCAGATTAGCAAATTTAGGCATGACATGCCAGCAACAAACGATGACACTACACATTCAAGTATATCTGACAAAATTATGAAAGACAAGTAATATTTAACTCCGTAAAGTGATTGTGGAAGAGGTGAACAAATTATTGTTGTCTATCAAAAATGACAACCCACTGGTGGTCTGACAACTGGGAAAGAAATTTACTGAGGATAATAGTGGACGATATTGCCACTCCCATTTGCCATATCTTCAATTTAAGCCTACTATAAAGTGTGTGCCCTCAGGCCTGGAGGGAAACAAAAGTCATTCTCTCACCTAAGAACAATAAAGGCCCTTTAACTGGCTCAAATAGCCGACCAATCGGCCTATTACCAAACCTTAGTAAACTTTTCGAAAAAATGGTGTTTGACCAGATACAATGCTATTTCACAGTAAACAAATTGACAACAGAATTTCAGTATGCTTATAGGGAAGGACATTCAACAACCACAGCACTTACACAAATGACTGATGATTGGCTGAGAGAAATTTATGTTAAAAAGATTGTGGGGGCTGTTTTGCTAGACTTCAGTGTGTCTTTTGACATTAACGATCATAGTCTGCTGCTGGAAAACATATGTGTTATGGCTTTACACACCCTGCTATATTGTGGATAAAGAGTTACTTGTCTAACAGAACACAGAGGGTGTTCTTTAATGGAAGCCTCTCCAATATAATCCAGGTAGGACATTTGAACTAGGATTAAATGTCAGGATTGTGAAAAACTGAGTTTAAATGTGCAGGTGAAGTCGGCAGTTTACAAACACCTTATCCAAAGAGATTTAAATTCAGTTTTTCACAATTCCTGACATTTAATCCTAGTAAAAATGTCCTGTCTTAGGGCAGTTAGGATCACCACTTTGTTTTAAGAATGTGAAATGTCAGAAAAATAGTAGAGAATGATTTATTTCAGCTTTTATTTCTGTCATCACATTCCTAGTGGGTCATAAGTTTACATACACTCAATTAGTATTTGGTAGCATTGCCTTTAAATTGCTTAACTTGGGTAACAAGTTTCAGGTAGCCTTCCACAAGCTTCCCACAATAAGTTGGGTGAATTTTGGCCCATTCCTCCTTACAGAGCTGGTGTAACTGAGTCAGGTTTGTAGGCCTCCTTGCTCGCACACGCTTTTCCAGTTCTGCCCACAAATGTTCTATGGGATTGAGGTCAGGGCTTTGTGATGGCCACTCCAATACCTTGACTTTGTTGTCCTTAAGCCATTTTGCCACAATTTTGGAAGTATGCTTGGGGTCATTGTCCATTTGGAAGACCCATTTGCGACCAAGCTTTAACATCCTGACTGATGTCTTGAGATGCTTTTTCAATATATCCACACAATTTTATTTTCTCATGATGCCATCTATCTTGTGAAGTGCACCAGTCCCTCCTGCAGAAAAGCACCCCAACAACATGATGCTGCCACCCCCGTGCTTCACAGTTGGGATGGTGTTCTTCTGCTTGCAAGCCTCCCCCTTTTTCCTCCAAACATAACGATGGTCATTATGGCCAAACAGTTCTATTTGTGTTTCATCAGACCAGAGGACATTTCTCCAAAAAGTACAGTCTTTGTCCCCATGTGCAGTTGCAAACCATAGTCTGGCTTTTTTATGGCGGTTTTGGAGCAGTTGCTTCTTCCTTGCTTAGCGGCCTTTTAGGTTATGTCGATATAGGACTTGTTTTACTGTGGATATAGATACTTTTGTACCTGTTTCCTCCAGCATCTTCACAAGGTCCTTTGCTGTTTTTCTTGGAATGATTTGCACTTTTCACACCAAAGTACGTTTATCTCTAGGAGACAGAACGTGTCTCCTTCCTGAGCGGTATGACGGCTACGTGATCCCATGGTGTTTATACTTGCGTACTATTGTTTTACTGATGAACGTGGTACCTTCAGGCATTTGGAAAGATGAACTAGATGAACTAGACTTGTGGAGGTCCACCATTTATTTTCAGAGGTCTTGGCTGATTTCTTTTGATTTTCCCATGATGTCAAGCAAAGAGGCACTGAGTTTGAAGGTAGGCCTTGAAATACATCCACAGGTACACCTCCAATTGACTCAAATGATGTCAATTAGCCTATCAAAAGCTTCTAAAGCCATGACATTATTTTCTGGAATTTTCCAAGCTGTTTAAAGGCACAGTCAACTTAGTGTATCTGAACTTACTCCACTGGAATTGTGATACAGGGAATTGTAAGTGAAATAATCTGTCTGTAAACAATTTTTGGAAAAATAACTTGTGTCATGCACAAAGTAGATGTCCTAACTGACTTGCCAAAACTGTAGTTTGTTAACAAGAAATGTGGTGTGGTTGAAAAACGAATTTTAATGACTCCAACCTAAGTGTATGTAAACTTCCGACTTCAACTGTATGTGGTAGTAGAGTAGGAGCCTGAGGGCACACACTTAATGGGTTGTGAAATATGTTGTGAATGTTTTGTCATGTTTTTAAAATTGTATAACTGCCTTAATTTTGCCCCAGGAACAGTAGCTGCAGCCTTAGCAGCAGCTAATGGGGATCCATAATAACTACAAATACAAATACCTCTATCCACAATACGACCTCTGTCAACAATACGAACTCTGTCCACAATACGACCTCTGTCCACAATACGACCTCTGTCCACAATACGACCTCTGTCCACAATACGACCTCTGTCCACAATACGAACTCTGTCCACAATACGACCTCTGTCCACAATACGAACTCTGTCCACAATACGAACTCTGTCCACAATACGAACTCTGTCCACAATACGAACTCTGTCCACAATACGAACTCTGTCCACAATGCGAACTCTGTCCACAATGCGAACTCTGTCCACAATACGACCTCTGTCCACAATACGACCTCTGTCCACAATACGACCTCTGTCCACAATACGAACTCTGTCCACAATACGAACTCTGTCCACAATACGACCTCTGTCCACAATACGAACTCTGTCCACAATGCGAACTCTGTCCACAATGCGAACTCTGTCCACAATGCGAACTCTGTCCACAATGCGAACTCTGTCCACAATGCGAACTCTGTCCACAATGCGAACTCTGTCCACAATGCGAACTCTGTCCACAATGCGAACTCTGTCCACAATGCGAACTCTGTCCACAATGCGAACTCTGTCCACAATGCGAACTCTGTCCACAATGCGAACTCTGTCCACAATGCGAACTCTTTCACAGCCACTAATAATCTTACCCTGACCCTGGCCGTGACCCCACTCTCCGAGAGTGTCTCAAGGAGAGGGAGGGAGGGAGAGTTGGGATATGCAAAAAATGCGTGCTTATAATACACCCAAACTATTATTATTATTATTATTATTATTATTATTATTATTATTATCTTACTCTTCTATTTCTATCACATGACCACAACATTCTATAGAACGTATATATATATTTGTTATATCATTGACTGTTAATGTTCCAGATTTAAACAAAAGGCTCATGTCTGAAGTCCCTAGGCTCGTCATTTAAAATGACAGCAAAAACAAAAGCGCATAAAATACAACAGGACATCAGCCAGTTTTTGCTGTTGTTTAAAATAAACCTAATGCAGTTTCCTCTCCTCTTAGCCAAATCCTCTCATCCTAAGAAAACTGGAGGCACATCCAAGACCACTGCCCAGTCCTCATCCTCCTCATCGTCCACACCGTGTACCAGAAAGATCTCGAAGGACAGGCCTGCCAATCCAACCGGGACAGAGAAGACCAACAAGCGCGAGCTCCAACTTGCAACTGACCCTTCCCGCTTCTCTGGAGCCCCCAAGGCCTCCCCAGACACAGACAGCCTACCAGGTGAAAGATGGCTCACGGGTCCTGGGGATGGGAACCAGGGGGGTAAGGAGGATCCCTCTTCTGGCCCAGATGGCAGGCCTGCTGCTCAGGATGACTCCTCTCTGCCTGGGGTGGATAAAGACAATGCCTCAGGTGCTGGCCCTCAGGACCCTGGAGAGAAAGCGCCCCTTGTCAACAGCACCACTGAGGACACTTCCTTCACTGAGTCTCAAAACGAGAGCTCCACGGAGGAAGCCCTGGGGACTGGGAAAGATGGAGGTGACCATGAGCAACAGTCGGGGGACGAAGACCATGACTTAGAGAAAAATCTGAGGTATGTCTCTAGTGCAGAAAAGCCATTTTATGGGGTTTCAGACAGAGAAAAAACAGCACAGAAAATGTTATTGTTCAGCAATGCCACAAAGCCACTTCATAAGGGTATGAACAACAGAATTAGAATGACATTTATATTGTATGAACATTCTTGCAGACAGAACCATATAGTTGAAGTTTCATTATTTTTGAAGTATGTTCCCAGGCTGTACTGTGGTATTCTGCTAGCTACTGTACTCCAAACACCTACTGGAGCAGCTGAACAGATGCTTGCTGAAAATCTATATTGAGGCATGGCAATGTTCGTTCATCATCTCACAGAACGACATTTATCAGAAAAGGTTGAGAGTTTTGAGACGCATCTGATTTAAGCATGGCCTTGTTAATCATGAGCATCCTGCTACAGATATAGGGTCTTAATTTGATCACCCTGTTACTTGAGAACTTTCTTACAATGCAGGACATTTTAAACTTATAGTGTACTTGAGGATTAAAAAGTATTCTGAAGTTTGTAATTTCCACTTAGAAATGTCAGACTTGATTATCCCTTACGAAAGATGTATCAACCCCTACAAAAATGTCCATTAATTATAATCCACATAATATTTCACATTTCCTGTTGCTGCAAGATTCTTTTCCTGCTGTAGCAAACTGGCTCAAATTAAGATCTTACATCTGTATGCGGGAAACACACTCCGTCATATTGTACATGCAGGAATGGAAGGGAAACTAGTTCTAGCTGTCTCCTGCTACAAGGCTTTTGAGTTGTGCACTTTGGGTCCATATAGCAGGTCTGAGTTCATAAAGTGAAGCAGACCTGGGTCAAACACATAAATATTTCAAAGTATATGAGGTACACTTGATGTAGCTTGAATTCTGCACTTTTGGGATCATTCCATTGGTTCTATCAAACCAGGCCAATTAAATCAAGCGCATTTCAAGTATTTGAAAGTAGTTGAGTTATATATTTGACCCATGCTGGTAGTAACTGAAGAAAATAAAAGGGTGTCTTACATCATGATTGCTCTTGCGAAACTTTGGAATGAAATTAGGTGGTATTGGTGGGAAAGCTCTTTACCGCAATCACGATTACCATAATAATACAGTATCCTTTACAAAACTCCATTGAAGGCATGATGTAAGTCTTACTGCACGTGTAAATGGATCAGACAGTTCCAACAGGATGACGGGATGGAGCATGGTGTGACAACCTACCCAATAACAACATTGTTCCCTCATTGTCAGTGTTTTCCAGCTTGATGGTTAGCAGCATTGGGAGTTAAACAGTACTGCAGATTCAGAAGACAGCACAGCAGTGTAAAAAGCTATTCTGTGTGGAATATTGTACTGTATAATTTACTGATATACACTTATTCTCCCAGAGAAGCTGGATCATTTCCCAGGGGTATTGCACTTGGTCATGCGTGGGATGTTCCCCAATGCTGGAAGGGGGGCTTGAGTGAAAAGTTTGGGAACCCCTGCTGTAAGTCACAGAACCCTGTCTGTGATGTATGCCTTCAACCATTGGAAAGAGGATAGTTTATCTTGCATGATGCCAGGTTCATGAGGAAAAACCTTTTGGGAAAGAAAAGGCCTGTTTTCACCAGCGTTTTGGTCTATACACCCTTCATCTGATTTTTTAATCACCGTTTTCCATTATGCAACAAGGACAACAATGGACATGATAAATCAATCAATAGACAAGAATCAATCAAGTAAGAACGCTTTATCAGAGTTTTGATGATATGATTCCAGGCCTACCAATGGGATTGGTGAGAAGCTCCACAGTGTTAACCTGGAGAGCCCAGAGGTTACAGTCATCCCAGACAGCACTACGGAGTCTGACTACCACTCCACAGTCAGCGACTCCGACTCAGATGGGCCCATCCTCTACCGAGACGAAGAAGAGGACGAGGATGACGAGGACGAGTATACCACAAGTAAGGAATCCGTCGCAGATATAGAAGCTTACAGCTAATTGTATTCTAGCCTTTAGTCAGTCAGTCTTCATTTATGCTGTACAGCCTTTGCAACAAATTAATCCATAGCCACTAGTGCACTCACTGCAAAAAGTGAAATCTAAGCAAGCATAAATATCTTATATTGAGAGATAATTCACTTCAAATAAGTGTTGTTCTTTTCTTACCAAGCTAAATTATCTTACGGAAGATCTTTTTGCTTATTTTATTTTATTAACCAAGATATTTGAATCGTCTTAAGGTAAAATATCTTGAAACATTTCTTAATTTTGCTTATTTTAATTAACAACAACAAATTATTTGCCAATGATGTGAGAAAATTTAGCTTGGTAAAAAAACTAAAAAATACATTTTAAGTGAATTATCCCTCTATAAGATATTTAGGCTTGCTTAGATTTCACTTTTACAGTGCTAGAAATAAGGAAAACACCCTTGAAACGAGACTAGAAACATGGACTAGAAACAACCAAAACACAATTGAAAACAATGTCACTTCTTGTGTTTCTTTCTGGGAGGTTTTATATGTACTATTATATGTCTGCACAGAACACTTTCCTACAGTATAAAACTGGGGGGCTAGCTGGATTTACATGATTATTATTGGTTTTGTAGGCTCTCTAGCCAGTAAGATCCGCCGCAGGGACACCCTGGCCATCAGACTTGGCAACCGGCCCAGCAAGAGAGAGCTGGAGGAAAAGAACATCCTGCCTCGTACCTCTGAGACCGAGAGGCAGGAACTCCGCCAGCAGATTCACTCCAAGCTAGTGAGGTACAGAGTACACCCCTGGAGTCATGCACATATACACACACAGACACACACACACCGGTGTTTCCGCTGCACTCATTTTCCTGTGGTGCTGCGCAACGGCAAAATCATTGCCGCCACGCAACAATGGAACATGAATTCCTGTGAAAACAAAACGAACAATTAATAGAAAAATCGAACAACCCCATAGTAGAATAGTTTATCTATTTACCTAGTCGGCTAGATAAATCTATTTACCTAGTCGGATAAATAAATATTCCTCTCGTGGTGCATTCATGTTATAAGTGCCACAAGGAGGGAAACATGCATTCTGACAAGTAGTCAATGCACAACAATTCTTGCAATCGTGAAAACAACAGTTTTAATGGCTTTTGTTTGGGAATCCCAGCTTTCCATTCCTACTTTATTTATTTCTCAACTCATAAATATGCACGGAATACGCCATTTTAAACCTGGGGTTTTTAACAGACGCATGGTTACACATTACCACTCCGCAATTCACAGTGTGCATAGGGGAGAGTGGGGCTAAATGTAACACTGGTTAGTTGTAGGCCTCTACCTCAAAATAATTTATTTGGAATGACATACAAAAATTGTGATGAGTGATAATATTTTTTGTTGAGCAAGAGTAGTGGAAACAGGGTAAGTGTTGGGGGGAAAATTGTGACATGAAGTGGTTTCTGTGAGAAGTACAGGCAGGGGGCTTTTTACCCCAGGTGGCAAGTTACCCTAAGTTACCCTAACAGGTAGGCCTACATTATATTCAGTGTTTATGCAAGTTTTTTGGGACATAAAATGAATCAATATGATAACTAGTTAAAAGATCACATTTGAGATCTGGCTAATGATTAGCCCAATAGGGTAAATGCAGATAGGCAAACCCATGCTTCAGCCTATTTATTTGTGCTTGGCAGCATCAGTTGGGCTAAAGGGGATAATGTTTATTGCTAATAGCATAGCTGGTAATATGGACCATGCATAGGCTATATACTGTACAAGGCCCAATATGTTAAAATCATTTTACTAATGTGTTATTGGGCTAATTTCTGGAGGTGGAAATTCTATTTTAGATGCTGTCAGCATAATTATTTGAATTAATCCTTTTAAAAAGTTACCAGAACTGAGCTCCTCAGTCCTTCTACATAAAAATTAAAGGAGGGACCCACTCCCCTCCGCAACCTTTTCCCCTCGCAACCTTTTCCCCTCACTCCTTTTTCCCCCACTGCTACACATGTTTCCAGAGGAAACACTGACACACACCACTGTCTGAAGCAGCAGTAGGTGTCTCTAGCTTTGGGATCCACCACTCCAGAAGACCCGGCATGCCTTGCTGTGGGTAAAACCCGAGGCTTCTTCTAAGATTCCACTCATCAGTGGGGGGGTTGATAACATTACCCTGGGCTATTAAAGTTGTGGATAGAATAATGAGTTGTGATGGAGCCAAGTCTCCAAAACCTACAGTATGTGTTTGTCATCAAGATTGTATCTAATCTGAAATAACTGTTCTGGTGTGAGATTCCTGAAAATTTGGTAGCACTAAAATCATCTTTCATCTAAGGGACTTAAAATGATCCTAGTGCTACAAAGCTGTTGGGTAACAAATCACAGTGGTGTTGTCTCACCTCCTTCTCCCTCTCTGTCCCTCACAGACGACTTAGTCAGAGGCCCAGTACTGAGGAACTGGAGCAGAGGAACATTCTGAAACGTGAGTGATCACGGACGGACAGCACCACAGACGGACAGCACCACAGACGGACAGCACCACAGACGGACAGCACCACAGACGGACAGCACCACAGACGGACAGCACCACAGACGGACAGCACCATAGACTGCACCACAGACTGCACCACACTGGCCCCAGTCAGACAGGAACAAACTGGTCCCAGTCAGACCACAGACAGACATGACCACACTGGCTCCAGTCAGACCACAGACAGACAGGACCACACTGGCCCCAGTCAGACCACAGACAGACAGGACCACACTGGCTCCAGTCAGACCACAGACAGACAGGACCACACTGGCCCCAGTCAGACCACAGACAGACAGGACCACACTGGCCCCAGTCAGACCACAGACAGACAGAACCACACTGGCCCCAGTCAGACCACAGACAGACAGGACCACACTGGCCCCAGTCAGACCACAGACAGACAGGACCACACTGGCCCCAGTCAGACCACAGACAGACAGGACCACACTGGCTCGTCAGACCACAGACAGACAGGACCACACTGGCCCCAGTCAGACAGGAACAAACTGGCCCCAGTCAGACCACAGACAGACATGACCACACTGGCCCCAGTCAGACCACAGACAGACATGACCACACTGGCCCCAGTCAGACCACAGACAGACATGACCACACTGGCCCCAGTCAGACCACAGACAGACAGGACCACACTGGCCCCAGTCAGACCACAGACAGACAGGACCACACTGGCCCCAGTCAGACCACAGACAGACAGGACCACACTGGCTCCAGTCAGACCACAGACAGACAGGACCACACTGGCCCCAGTCAGACCACAGACAGACAGGACCACACTGGCCCCAGTCAGACCACAGACAGACATGACCACACTGGCCCCAGTCAGACCACAGACAGACAGGACCACACTGGCCCCAGTTAGACCACAGACAAATAGGACCACACTGGCCCCAGTCCCTGTTTGTCTTTGGTCATTATAGATCAGTTCAGTTCCACATGACCTTAATAGGCTGATGACGTTATCCCATTCACTCAAAGGTTGATGCTAGACTAGTGGTCCTCTAGTTTGCAATGCCAGGATAGTTGGTTCGATTCCCGGGACTACCTCAATCTAGCCATTAATATGGTCGGCTCATAATAAGTTGTTATTCTGGATTGTGCATCAAGGTCTAATGTTGCATTGCAGTGGAGGCTGCTGAGTGGAAGATGGCTCATAATAATGGCTGGATTGAGGTAGTCCCGGGAAAAATGCATGTGCGCATGACTTTCATCCAAAGCGACTAACAGAACCTAGAGTATATAGTTAGGTTTTCATAAGGAGACGGTGTATGAGTTAGCCTTACAGGTTTTCATAAGGAGACGGTGTATGAATTAGCCTTACAGGTTTTCATAAGGAGACGGTGTATGAATTAGCCTTACGGGTTTTCATAAGGAGACGGTGTATGAATTAGCCTTACGGGTTTTCATAAGGAGACGGTGTATGAATTAGCCTTACGGGTTTTCATAAGGAGACGGTGTATGAATTAGCCTTACAGGTTTTCATAAGGAGACAGTGTATGAGTTAGCCTTACGGGTTTTCATAAGGAGACGGTGTATGAATTAGCCTTACGGGTTTTCATAAGGAGACGGTGTATGAGTTAGCCTTACGGGTTTTCATAAGGAGACGGTGTATGAATTAGCCTTACGGGTTTTCATAAGGAGACGGTGTATGAATTAGCCTTACGGGTTTTCATAAGGAGACGGTGTATGAATTAGCCTTACGGGTTTTCATAAGGAGACGGTGTATGAATTAGCCTTACGGGTTTTCATAAGGAGACGGTGTATGAATTAGCCTTACAGGTTTTCATAAGGAGACGGTGTACACTACCGGTCAAAAGTTTTAGAACACCTACTCATTCCAGGGTTTTTCTTTAGTTTGACTATTTTCCACATTGCAGAATAATAATGAAGACATCCAAACTATGAAATAACACATATGGAATCATGTAGTAATCAAAAAAGTGTTAAACAAATCAAAATATATTTTATATTTGAGATTCTTCAAATAGCCACCCTTTGCCTTGATGACAGCTTTGCACACACTTGGCGTTCTCTCAACCAGCTTCATGAGGTAGTCACCTGGAATGCATTTCAATTAACAGGTGTGCCTTGTTAAAAGTTAATTTGTGGAATTTCTTTCCTTCTTAATGCGTTTGAACCAATCAGATGTGTTGTGACAAGGTAGGGGTGGTATACAGAAGATAGCCCTATTTGGTAAAAGACCAAGTCCATATTATGGCAAGAACAGCTCAAATAAGCAAATAGAAACGACATTCCATCATTACTTTAAGACATGAAGGTCAGTCAATATGGAATATTTCAAGAACTGAAAGTTTTTCTTCAGGTGCAGTCGCAAAAACCATCAAGCGCTAGGATGAAACTGGCTCTCATGAGGACCGCCACTGGAATGGAAGACCCAGAATTACCTCTGCTGCAGAGGATATGTTCATTAGAGTTACCAGCCTCAGAAATTACAGCCCAAATAAATTCTTCAGAGTTCAAGTAACAGACATCTCAACATCAACTGTTCAGAGGAGACTGTGAATCAGGCCTTCATGGTCGAATTTCTGCAAAGAAACCACTACTAAAGGACACCAATAAGAAGAAAAGACTTGCCTGGGCCAAGAAACACAAGCAATGGACATTAGACCAGTGGAAATCTGTCCTTTGGTCTGGAGTCCAAATTGGAGATTTTTGGTTCCAACCTTCGTGTCTTTGTGAGACATGCTGTGGGTGAACGGATAATCTGCTCTGTATTTCCAACCGTAAAGCTTGGAGAAGGAGGTGTTATGGTGTGGGGGTGCATTGCTGGTGACACTGATTTATTTAGAATTCAAGGCACACTTAACCAGCATGGCTACCACAGCATTCTGCAGCAATACGCCATCCCAGCTGGTTTGGGCTTAGTGGGACTATCATTTGTTTTTCAACAGGACATTGACCCAAAATACCTCCAGGCTGTGTAAGGGCTATTTTACAGAGAAGGAGAGTGATGGAGTGCTGCATCAGATGACCTGTCCTCCACAATCCCCGACCTCAACCAAATTGAGATGGTTTGGGATGAGTCGGACCACAGAGTGAAGGAAAAGCAGCCAACAAGTGGTCAACAACTCTGTTGGAAAAGCATTCCAAGTGAAGCTGGTTGAGAGAATGCCAAGAGTGTGCAAAGCTGTCATCAAGGCAAAGTGTGGCTATTTGAAGAATCTCAAATGTAAAATATCCTTTGATTTGTTTAACACTTTTTTGGTTACTACATGATTCCATATGTGTCATTTCATAGTTTTGATGTCTTCACTATTATTCTACAATGTAGAAAATAGTAAAACTAAAGAAAAACCCTTGAATGAGTAGGTGTTCTAAAACTTTTGACCGGTAGTGTAGAAATTAGCCTTATAGGTTTTCATAAGGAGAGGTTGTATGTGAATGAATTAGCCTTACAGGTTTTCATTAGAAGACATTGTATGTGAAAGAATTAGCCCGGCTAGAATCCAAGACTAAGGTGAAGTTGTTCTTCTGGCTTGGATAGTTGTGTATCAAAGTCTATTGGTGCATTGCCGTAGAGGGTGCTGAGTGGTGGACGGCTCATAATAATAGCTGGAACGGCGCAAATGGAATGGCATTAAACCATGTGTTTGATGTATTTGATACCATTCCACTGAAACCGCTCCAGCCATTACCGCGAGCCAGTTCTCCCCAATTAAGGTGCCTACGTACCTCCTGTGGTCCATTGATATGGAGGGGGCCAGTTATCGACTGATGGCCCATCTGCTTGCCCAGTTTATTGGTTAGTAAATCAATGTGGGGAAACACATTGCGCCAGATTGAGTATGACCAGTCAAAATAAAACAATTTGAGAGGACAACATCTTGAGCTCTTATTGTGCCAGACAGTTAAAACAATGTTGGTCAGAGAATGGCAGGATAAAAGTCAATAGGAATGTGTTCTTTACAGATCTAGAATCTTAACTTGATCACCCAGTTGCAGTAGAACTTAGTGCATATTAGGTTTTAAAAGGTTTCTGAAGTTTGTAATTTCCACTTTGAAACTTCTGATTGATTTTCCCTTACGAAAAATGTATCAACCCCTAGAAAAGTGTCTATTAAGTGTAATCCACATGAGGATGCACATTTTCTGTTGCTGCAGGATTATTTTCCTGCTGTAGCAAACTGGCTCAAATAAAGATCCTACATGTATGTTTACCTGATCATTCTCTATATCTGCTAGAAGCTAACTTTGTTCTAATCAAATCAAACTTTATCTGAAGTGCATCGGAACACTTCACAGAAAAATCCTAATACCAGTTGATGAACAGGCACAAACATGTTCCTGTAATACGGTCAATGTTCACATGGAGACTTCCTGTCTATTAAACAGGAAGCAGTGAAAGGGGGCCATTTTGTTGTTGTCATCTTGCTTGGGTGTTACTGCATTATTTATGAGATCTTTATGGTGGAATCATAATACATGTGGCTAAGAGAGAGAACCGTTAACTGGCTGTTGCCTTATTGAAAGCAGATGAGTAGCCCTCCAGCGGAACCGCTAACGGCGAAGGTCGCATAGCCTCTCAGGGACGCTATGCACATCTGTTAGACTCTCAACAACTACCTGTTGAAGAATAGAACAATGGTCTATGCTGGGCTTGGGTTTAAAGGGTTGACTATGTATGGTTAACAAAATACAACTCTAAAATCAAAGTTTGTAAGATGTTTTCAGACCTCAAAAGCAGACTTCTGTTGAGATAATTCCATATTCCAGGACATCTGTTTTGTAGATGTAGCCATAAGGCACACTCCAACATCAATTGGAAAGATAAGCACCGTATAATTTCCAGATCTATCTTTTCCATCCATTTGTAGATGACCACATTGCTCAATGAATAATCGCTATATTGGGTAGTAAAGTACCACCCCAGCCAACTTACAACTTCTTTTTAATTTCACTGCAGAGACAAATGATGCTGATCAACATGAAGCCATACAAGAGATTAAAAGGAGGCTCTCCCGAAAGGTACTGTCATTTATTCTATGTTTAGGTAAGCCTGCTGAATGTCTGCATCTCATTGATTTTATGTCTGATGACTTGTGTTGATATTTGTGGTACACATATCCATCTGGTGGACATAACCGGAACTGAATAAACTGGAACCAAACACATTTCAAACTCATTCACTGAATTACCAGATAACGTCTTAGTTTCTGAATTACCAATAAAATGTCAATCTCATTGACTGAATTACCAAACAATTTCTTAATTTATGAATTACCAAACAAATGTCAAACTCATTTAGGGTTATACAACGTGAGGGGGTGCACACATGGTCACATTCAGAACCCACATTGAAGGTGGAGGCAGATTATTGTGTTTATTCCATTGTTTCAAAAAGTATAATAGAAAATAACAAACTCATCATTTTAGAGTTTTTTGACAAGCCAAAATTCAGCAACTGTATGACTCAGTTGCCACAGTGCATACTGTAGGGCATTCCAGCTTTGTGTGAGAAGCATGCTTCAGTGTAGTATCAGGCTGCTTGAAATTCCTCTGATTGCTCGCCCCTGTGGTGGCAGGGGGAAGAGGGAATTTTCCAGGGTTAGGCCAACACTGCTTGACCTTAGATATAATGAGAACTGGAGTGTAGTTTCAACACAATGCTCCTGTATGGCATTGTGGAAGGACTTAAACTCTTCCAACAACTCTCTATCCATCTCCCATGCCGCAGCTGTCTTGTCTAGAAGTCACACTTTACAGTTGTCAATCACTGGCTACTTACACTGAGTATGCCAAACATTAGGAACACCCCCTCAAAACAGCTTCAATTCGTCAGGGCATGGACTCTACAAGGTGTCGAAAGCGTTCCACAGGGATGCTGGCCCATGTTGACTCCAATGCTTCCCACAGTTGTGTCAAGTTGGCTGTATGTCCTTTGGGTGGTGGACCATTCTTGATACACACCAAGCAACGTTGCAGTTCTTGACACATACTGATGCACCTGGCACCTACTACCATACCCCGTTCAAAGGCACTTCAATCTTTTGTCTTGGTCTTTCACCCTCTTAATGGCACACATACACAATCCATGTCTCAATTGTCTCAAGGCTTAGTCCTTCTTCAACATGTCTCCTCCCCTTCAGCCACACTCACTGAAGTGGATTTAACAAGTGACATCAATAAGGGATCATAGCTTTCACCTGGATTCACCTGGTCAGTATGTCATGGAAAAAGCAGTTGTTCCTAATGTTTTGTCCACTCTGTATATTTTGTGTGTTTGTATAGTTGAGTGTGAGGCCGACAGTAGCAGAGCTGGTGGCTCGGCGGATTCTGCGCTTCAATGAGTACGTGGAGTGCACAGATGCTAAGGACTATGACCGTCGCGCAGACAAGCCCTGGGCCAGGCTCACGCCAGCTGACAAAGTGGGTTCCAGACTCCTACTGTATAATGTTATTGCTAAAGCGACTAAAACACTTGACATTCACAATGCCATTAAATACTTGGAATAAGAGAGGTTATAAAAAGGCATAATTAAAAAACTTTTTGTAGCATTTTCTTCCTCGTGTATTCCAGCTACCTGAACAATGCTATAAATATATTATTCACAGATAATGAGTTATATACCATTTCATCTTCAGTTATATTAAATATGTTGCCTGTCTAAAGCTATTGATGGTCTGATAGTTTGACAATGAATCCATAAATTTGACAATTAATCTATGAATCCTGCTATCAATAAAGAACTGAATTTTTATATTCCCTCAGGCTGCTATCCATATAGAACTGAATGTTTATATTCCCTCAGGCTGCTATCCGTATAGAACTGAATGTTTATATTCCCTCAGGCTGCTATCCATATAGAACTGAATGTTTATATTCCCTCAGGCTGCTATCCATATAGAACTGAATGTTTATATTCCCTCAGGCTGCTATCCATATAGAACTGAATGTTTATATTCCCTCAGGCTGCTATCCATATAGAACTGAATGTTTATATTCCCTCAGGCTGCTATCCATATAGAACTGAATGTTTATATTCCCTCAGGCTGCTATCCGTAAAGAACTGAATGAGTTCAAAAGCAAAGAGATGGAAGTTCATGAAGAAAGCAAGCAATTTACCAGGTAATGACAACTTGAACGTTATTGATCCCCAGCCATTACACTTCATTATGAGTCACACAAGATAAACTGCTGTTTGATTTAGGCCTAGTAACAGTGTGCTATAAGGTGCATACTGCAGTTCTGATCCAACAGTGTCTGTTTCCCTGTGCCTTGGCAGATTCCATCGGCCCTGAGGCATTTCTCTCTCCAGTGGGGGTGCTGGTCAGCTGCCGGCACTGCCTAAAGGCTCTCTCTCCCCGCTGCGGGCTTCACCATCGGGCTTTTCCCCGGAGCCTGGGGCCTGGATGCCCCTAGGCACGGACACATGGACACCGTCTCCCAGGGCCAACCTGTCTCCAGCTCTACAGATCAATAGAGGTTGATTACATTGGGCCACACCTGCTTACACAGACCAGACTGGGCTTTAGTGCTGTGTGAAAAGTGACAGAGAGAGAGGCCAGTATCCATGAAGGACAAAACTGTTGCACTTTGTAACACAGCACTGATTTCATTACCCACATACTTTTTGGCTTCCCTAAAGCACCTTAACAGGCCCTGACCAAGTCCCCATGGACTGGAAGGGAAATGGTTTTGCAACTATGACAATGTTGTAGGTTAGGCAAGTCCAGCCAAAGGTAACAGTAATCAAATCAATGTTTATTTGTGATATGCACAGGATATAACGTAAACCGTGCAATGCAATGCTTACTTGCAAGCTTCCTCAACAGTTAAATGACAAATATAACCAAATCAGACACAAAGTCCTTAACTTAACGTAATCATGGAAGTGCATGGAAAGGTGTTAGGAAGAAAAGGTTACGTTTACCGCCACGTGGTCTTGATGGTGGAAATTAAGGTGTGTGGGTCTTGTTTTAAGGGGTGATTGTTGATGCTGATCTCAAAGTGGCTGGGACAACATGAATTTTGCCTAGATAGTAAGGAATATGTATCGTTACTGTTTTTGTCATGTTTTCTGGAACACTTACCATTATTGAGCATATCTTTTACAGAGACAGAGCAGAGTGAACCCTATTGATCTATGTAGGCTATTCTTCCATTCTCTCTTTCCAAATTTAGAGCAAGTTCAGAACACATTGGTCTGCCCTTCAGATTGGTTGAGCTGTTAATAATGGATGGTCTGTGTAGTTTGAAAGTATATGATAAATGTTAGTATTTTACGGTCCCAGATGAATCCATTGAGCTTTTTTCCTGGTCATAAAATGTGAAGCATTTCTTTGATATTTCTGTGATGAGGTGCACCAATCAATTTACATTCATTTCAGACTGCTAAGGGCAGCTGTAGAATATAGGAGGGGAACCATAGTATTCATGCCAATGTTTTTCTCATTCTATGGATTTTTTGTACATAATGTATATCAGATGCATGATCACAAGTTTACTGCCAATTACTCGATAGATTTTTACATGTGATGTGATGTACAGGATTAGTTTGTTATTGATGGCGCTATGTACTGTTCATATGTGAGTACTGTATCTTTGAATTATGCCTGTACATAATATTCATGTATATACAGTACCAGTCAAAAGTTTGGACACACCTGCTCATTAAAGGGTTTTTCTTTATTTTGACTATTTTCTACATAGTAGAATAATAGTGAAGACATCAAAACTATGAAATAACACATATGGTATCATGTAGTAACCAAAAAAGTGTTAAACAAAATCTAAATATATTTTTGATTTTATATTAATCAAAGTAGCCACCCTTTGCCTTGATCACAGCTTTGCACATTCTTGGCATTCTCTCAACCAGCTTCATGAGGAATGCTTTTCCAACAGTCTTGAATGAACCAAAAATCTCACATTTAGACTCATCAGACCAAAGGACATACTTCAATCGGTCTAATGTCCATTGCTCATGTTTCTTGGGCCACGCAAGTATTTTCTTCTTATTGGTGTCCTTTAGTACTGGTTTCTTTGCAGCAATTCGACCATGAAGGCCTGATTCACGCAGTCTCTTCTGAACAGTTGATGTTGAGATGTCTATTACTTGAACTCTGAAGCATTTATTTGGGCTGCAATTTCTGAGGCTGGTAACTCTAATGAACTTATCCTTTGCAGCAGAGGTAACTGTGAGTCTTCCTTTCCTGTGGCAGTCCTCATGAGAGCCAGTTTCATAGCGCTTGATGGTTTTTGCGACTGCAATTGAAGAAACTTTCAAAGTTCTTGGACTGTCGTTTCTCTTTGCTTATTTGAGCTGTTCTTGACATAATATAGACTTGGTCTTTTACCAAATAGGGCTATCTTCTGTGTACCACCCATACCTTGTCACAACACAACTGATTGGCTCAAATGCATTAAGAAGGAAAAAAATTCCACAAATTAACTTTTAACAAGACACACCTGTTAATTGAAATGCATTCCAGGTGACTACCTCATGAAGCTGGTTGAGAGAATGCCAAGGGTGCAAAGCTGTCATCAAGGCAAAAGGTGGCTACTTTAAAGAATATAAAATATATTTTGATTTGTTTAACACTTTTTTGGTTACTACATGATTCCATATGTGTTATTTCATAGTTTGGATGTCTTCATTATTATTCTGCAATGTGGAAAATTGTCCAAATAAAGAAAAACCCTGGAATGAGTAGATGTCCAAACTTTAGACTGGTACTGTACATGTATTGCCACTCCCATATCCATCATGCATATAGGAGGTCTATATGTGCATTATATGCCTCTAAATTGCTTTATTGTTCCGTTGTTGATCACATACATAGATACCATTTATGCGAACCATCAACGGTGTATGCTCAGGAAGAAGATGCCATAACCCTTCAGTATTAGCTACATAGAATAAATGTGACCCCATGGCCACTGAAACGGTGTAATATGTTGACTTAGGGCTCTATTCAATCAGATCCTCTTAAAAATTTAAATATTCACACTGAATTCACACACTGCAGTGAAATGTGTTGTTTTACAGGGTCAGTCATAGTAGTACAGTGCCCATGGAGCAAATTAGGGTTAAGTGCCTTCCTCAAGGGCATATCGACAGATTTTTCACCTTGTTGACTCGGGTATTTGAACCAGTGACCTTTTGGTTACTTGCCCAACGCTCTAACTACTAGGCTACCTGCAAAAGCTTCTAATAACCTGTTTTTGCTTTGTCATTATGGGGTAATGTGTGTAGATTGATGAGGGAAAAAAGTAATTTAATCAATTTTAGAATAAGGCTGTAACGTAACAAATGTTGAAAAAGTCAAGGTGTTTGAATACTTTCCGAATGCACTGTATATATTTATATATAAAAATATCTATGTGTATATATATATGTGTATGTGTGTGTGTATATACACTGCTCAAAAAAATAAAGGGAACACTTAAACAACACAATGTAACTCCAAGTCAATCACACTTCTGTGAAATCAAACTGTCCACTTAGGAAGCAACACTGATTGACAATAAATTTCACATGCTGTTGTGCAAATGGAATAGACAAAAGGTGGAAATTATAGGCAATTAGCAAGACACCCCCCAAAACAGGAGTGATTCTGCAGGTGGTGACCACAGACCACTTCTCAGTTCCTATGCTTCCTGGCTGATGTTTTGGTCACTTTTGAATGCTGGCGGTGCTCTCACTCTAGTGGTAGCATGAGACGGAGTCTACAACCCACACAAGTGGCTCAGGTAGTGCAGTTCATCCAGGATGGCACATCAATGCGAACTGTGGCAAAAAGGTTTGCTGTGTCTGTCAGCGTAGTGTCCAGAGCATGCAGGCGCTACCAGGAGACAGGCCAGTACATCAGGAGACGTGGAGGAGGCCGTAGGAGGGCAACAACCCAGCAGCAGGACCGCTACCTCCGACTTTGTGCAAGGAGGTGCACTGCCAGCGCCCTGCAAAATGACCTCCAGCAGGCCAAAACAAGTCTCTCACCGTTGCCGCCTGCTATAGACCACCCTCTGCCCCCAGCTGTGCTCTGGACACTATATGTGAACTGATTGCCCCCCATCTATCTTCAGAGCTCGTGCTGCTAGGCGACCTAAATTTGAACATGCTCAACACCCCAGCCACCCTACAATCTAAGCTTGATGCCCTCAATCTCACACAAATTATTAATGAACCTACCAGGTACCACCCCAATTCCGTAAACACGGGTACCCTCATAGATATCATCCTAACAAACTTGCCCTCCAAATACACCTCTGCTGTTTTTAACCAAGATCTCAGCGATCACTGCCTCATTGCCTGCATCCGTAATGGGTCAGCGGTCAAACGACCTCCACTCATCACTGTCAAACGCTCCCTGAAACACTTCAGCGAGCAGGCCTTCCTAATTGACCTGGCCGGGGTATCCTGGAAGGATATTGATCTCATCCCGTCAGTAGAGGATGCCTGGTCATTTTTTAAAAATGCCTTCCTCACCATCTTGAATAAGCATGCCCCATTCAAGAAATTTAGAACCAGGAACAGATATAGCCCTTGGTTCTCTCCTGACCTGACTGCCCTTAACCAACAGAAAAACATCCTATGGCGTTCTGCATTAGCATCGAACAGCCCCCGTGATATGCAACTTTTCAGGGAAGCCAGAAACCAATATACACAGGCAGTTAGAACAGCCAAGGCTAGCTTTTTCAAGCAGAAATTTGCTTCCTGCAACACAAATTCAAAAAAGTTCTGGGACACCGTAAAGTCCATGGAGAATAAGAACACCTCCTCCCAGCTTCCAACCGCCCTGAAGATAGGAAACACTGTCACCACCGACAAATCCACTATAATTGAGAATTTCAATAAGCATTTTTCTACGGCTGGCCATGCTTTCCACCTGGCTACCCCTACCCCGGACAACAGCACTGCCCTCCCCTCTGCTACTCGGCCAAGCCTTCCCCATTTCTCTTTCTCCCAAATACAGTCAGCTGATGTTCTTAATGAGCTGCAAAATCTGGACCCTTACAAATCAGCCGGGCTAGATAATCTGGACCCTTTCTTTCTAAAACTATCTGCTGAAATTGTTGCCACCCCTATTACTAGCCTCTTCAACCTCTCTTTCGTGTCGTCTGAGATCCCCAAAGATTGGAAAGCAGCTGCGGTTATCCCCCTCTTCAAAGGGGGGGACACCCTTGACCCTAACTGCTACAGACCTATATCTATCCTACCCTGCCTTTCTAAGGTCTTCGAAAGCCAAGTCAACAAACAGATTACCGACCATTTCGAATCACACCACACCTTCTCCGCTATGCAATCTGGTTTCAGAGCTGGTCATGGGTGCACCTCAGCCACGCTCAAGGTCATAAACGATATCGTAACCGCCATCGATAGGAAACAATACTGTGCAGCCGTATTCATTGACCTGGCAAAGGCTTTTGACTCTGTCAATCACCACATCCTCATTGGCAGACTCGACAGCCTTGGTTTCTCTAATGATTGCCTCGCCTGGTTCACCAACTACTTCTCTGATAGAGTTCAGTGTGTCAAATCGGAGGGTCTGTTGTCCGGGCCTCTGGCAGTCTCTATGGGGGTGCCACAGGGTTCAATTCTTGGACCGACTCTCTTCTCTGTTTACATCAATGATGTAGTGTTGCTGCTGGTGATTCTCTGATCCACCTCTACGCAGACGACACTATTCTGTATACTTCTGGCCCTTCTTTTGACACTGTGTTAACAACCCTCCAGGCGAGCTTCAATGCCATACAACTCTCCTTCCGTGGCCTCCAACTGCTCTTAAATACAAGTAAAACCAAATGCATGCTCTTCAACCGATCGCTGCCTGCTCCTGCCCGCCTGTCCAGCATCACTACTTTGGACGGCTCTGACTTAGAATATGTGGACAACTACAAATACCTAGGTGTCTGGTTAGACTGTAAACTCTCCTTCCAGACCCACATCAAACATCTCCAATCCAAAGTCAAATCTAGAATTGGCTTCCTATTCCGCAACAAAGCATCCTTTACTCATGCTGCCAAACATACCCTTGTAAAACTGACCATCCTACCAATCCTCGACTTCGGTGATGTCATTTACAAAATAGCCTCCAAAACCCTACTCAATAAATTGGATGCAGTCTATCACAGTGCCATCCGTTTTGTCACCAAAGCCCCATATACTACCCACCACTGCGACCTGTACACTCTCGTTGGCTGGCCCTCGCTTCATACTCGTCGCCAAACCCACTGGTTCCAGGTCATCTACAAGACCCTGCTAGGTAAAGTCCCCCCTTATCTCAGCTCGCTGGTCACCATAGCAGCACCTACCCGTAGCACGCGCTCCAGCAGGTATATCTCTCTAGTCACCCCCAAAACCAATTCTTCCTTTGGACGCCTCTCCTTCCAGTTCTCTGCTGCCAATGACTGGAACGAACTACAAAAATCTCTGAAACTGGAAACACCTATCTCCCTCACTAGCTTTAAGCACCAGCTGTCAGAGCAGCTCATAGATTACTGCACCTGTACATAACCCATCTACAATTTAGCCCAAACAACTACCTCTTTACCTACTGTATTTATTTATTAATTTATTTTGCTCCTTTGCACCCCATTATTTCTGTCTCTACTTTGCACTTTCTTCCAATGCAAACCAACCATTCCAGTGTTTTTTTTAGTTTTTATTTTACTTGCTGTGTTGTACTCACTTCGCCTCCATGGCCTTTTTATATTTTTATTTATTTATACATATATCTGTTTTCCTTCACCTCCCTTATCTCACCTCACTTGCTCACATTGTATATAGACTTATTTTTTTTTATTTTTTTCACTGTATTATTGACTATATGTTTGTTTTTACTCCATGTGTAACTATGTGTTGTTGTATGTGTCGAACTGCTTTGCTTTATCTTGGCCAGGTCGCAATTGTAAATGAGAACGTGTTCTCAATTTGCCTACCTGGTTAAATAAAGGTTAAATAAAAATAAATAAATAAAAATGTCCTAACCGACTTGTCAAAACTATAGTTTGTTAACAAGAAATTTGTGGAGTGGTTGAAAAACGAGTTTTAATGACTCCAACCTAAGTGTATGTAAACTTCCGACTTCAACTGTGTGTATATATATATATATACACTGTTTCACAATCATTGTGTATAGTTTTGTGTATTAACAGAGCAAACCATGAAAACACAAGTTTATATTATTATTATTTTTGTCGGACTGCTTCTGTCCCATTGTACATAATCGATTTGAAGTGGTCAGGATCCAAATGTTGTAGAAGTGTGTTTGTGTTTAATATCATCTGTGCAGTGGAAAGTACTTTGTCTGCCTGGCCTTAGTCCACCTTGCAGTCAACTGTGAAGTCATTGAATGGTTCAATAAAAAGCTAAGCAGGAGAGGTGCAGGAGAGATGCACTCAGTTTCAATGGTATGTCTTTGTCTCTGGTCCTTGGCCATTGATCACAGTTGAAAAGCACCTCTGTGGATCTAGGCAGCAGAAAGTGCCAAAAGCAAAACGTTCAGTCTCTTAGAAGGGTCAAAGTGACAGGCAGGACCCTTGAACAAAGACCACACGTCTCAAATAATATTAATTGTGTAATATTTTGAAGCAGCATATCTCTGTGAGGGAAATATTAGTAGCTAATATGTTTGTGGAAAAAACTGTATGTGAACATCTACTGGAGTGGGTTACTGGCCAGCCTTTTGTGACAACTGCTAAATCCACATTTTATGGAAACAGATGGTTTAAAACTCACTTAAATGTCTCATTTTACTAGAAGTATCCTAAGGTAGATGGAGTATGTCAATTTGTATCACTTTCCATTGGGTTACAGCAATAAAACTCGGATGGGGTTGGGGTTTATTGGTTTCAGGTTAATGTGGGAGAAGCAGTCAAACAGACATTGCCTGCACTTACATTAGTGTACATATGTCACATTTTCCACTGGTTGCCAAGCTCAGCAATATAACATCATCATACGGTACACAGCCAGGCGACTTCCTGTTTACAGCCATGAACAACAACAGAGTGGGTGAGCTCATTTTGCACAGCCGGGGCACCCTGAACTATGTAAGCGGCGAAGGCGGAGTTTGCCGTTGTAATCGAATGCTGTAGACCCGGGGGCGGCAAATGTTGGTCACTAACTAAAACACGACAAATAATGAAAAACTGTCAGACAGATCAAATACGCAAGACTTGCTTCTCAGACACAGCCATGACACTTCCAATTGTCTATAATGCAAATGGCTGTTAATGTTTGTCAATCAATGATTAGAAGTTGGTTTGTATCCACCACCCCTGATAGCTGACCTTGTCATCGATGGTCAGTGTACACCGCCGGGCCCCTAAAGCCCTGTTTATACCTGGTTCTAACATGCGTCCTTTGTTCTGATCTTGTCAACATTCTGATTGTGCGCACATTTTTAGGCAGGTGTAGATGATTAAGTCTCATTGTGATCAGATCTTAAGGTAGTCAGGGATCCATTGTGTCTGGATATCTTACAAGTGTAGATGGTTTTAGACAGTGAAACCATTTAAATCATCCTTATCCCGTCTTCTAAAATCTTTGCCCTGTGACGCCATTGACTTATGGCATCAATATATGTCTTAAAATGAATAATTAAATATTATTTTAGAATATGTCAAATAATTTGCATACGGGGGGACCCGATATCTGATTACAATGCAGGCACAATGGAGGGAAATGAGACACATTTGTGCAACAGATACAATGTGGGCACAATCAGAATGTGGACTATATCAGGACAAAGGTTGCATTTTAGCACCAGATGTAAACAAGGCTTTAATTGAAAATCTAGTTCCAACTCTGTGACGCGACTTTTTTTTCTTCTTGTCAAGACCAGAATATAGGGCATGGTTTCCCAAACATGGTCCTGGGGACCCCAAGGGGTGAACATTTTGGCTTTAGCTCTAGCACTACACAGCTGATTCAAATAACTAATTGTCAAGCTTTGATCATTTGAATCACCTGTATAGTGCTAGGGCAAAAAACAAAAGATGCACCCAGGGGGGTCCCCAGGACTGAGTTTGGGAAACGCTGCTCTAAGGGATCTAGCTTCAGGCGTTTATTTTACGTCTGTAATGGTACGCTATGCAAAACAAGCTCGCCCAATTCAAAACTGTCTCTATTGCCTGGGTCGTTTCACCAATTCAGTGCCTTTTGAAGAGTGTAACTTGGTAAAAAAAAAAATTGGATTTCACCTAATTAACATCCTGTCATAAAGAGCATATGTTCAACTTAATAAAAAGAGAGTTTTCCCATCTCAAAGGGTTAAATAAAAAATATACTATAAGTTCCTATTAATGCCAAATAAAGTAACAGGGTTGACTTTAACAGGCTTGAACGTAACAGGGTTGACGATGATCTTAAATCAGCCATAAATCCCCTTGTGAAAGGGGGAGTGGAAGCTTGTTGTGTGCAACAAGGAGTGGCAATTATTGAGAATTTAGAGTGGTTAAGTGGGTTAAAATCTTCCTGAAAGTCAGAGGGTGCAGGGAGGGACACTTTAGCAAGTCTTTATTCACATAGCAAAATCTATTTTATTGAATTGTCCATGTGGTCTATATTAAATTGAACTTAATTTAACATAACAGCCTTATTAGTGTGTAACAGTATAACTTTAGTACGTCCCCTCACCCAGACCCGGGCGCGAACCAGGGACCCTCTGCACACATCAACAACGGTCGCCCACGAAGCATCGTTACCCATCGCTCCACAAAGGCCGCGGCTTTTGCAGAGCAAGGGGCAACACTACTTCTAGGTTTCAGAGCAAGTGACGTAACTGATTGAAACGCTACTAGCGCGTACCCGCTAACTAGCTAGTCATTTCACATCCGTTACACTCACCCCCCTTTCAACCTCCTCCTTTTCCGCAACAACCAGTGATCCGGGTCAACAGCATCAATGTAACAGTATAACTTTACGGCGTCCCCTCGCCCCAACACGGGCGCGAACCAGGGACCCTCTGCACACATCAACAACTGACACCCACGAAGCATCGTTACCCATCGCTCCACAAAAGCCGTGGCCCTTGCAGAGCAAGGGGCAACACTACTTCTAGGTTTCAGAGCAAGTGACGTAACTGATTGAAACGCTAGTAGCGCGTACCCGCTAACTAGCTAGCCATTTCACATCCGTTACAAGTGCACAATTTCTACTTAGAATATCAAAGGGGCAGAAAAGGAACGACCCTATTTTTGTGGAACGACCCTATTTCCAAACTGTGCCCTCCATGTCTACAATGGGAAGAGCCAATAGTAGCAGACTTGGCAGATTGGTTATTGACCTCTTTTAGCAGCAGAATGCCTGCCATGTGGGAGGATGTCATACTGATAAGTAAACTGTAACCAGTGGAGAATCCTAAGAGACAACGTCCATATTGTACATCCTTCCCTTGAAATAGTGAAACTCTTTCTACTAACTCCCCTATCAAATCTGTTTTGATCAAAACAGCGTACCCTTCTATCGTCAGAGGCGCCAGGCCTGTAATAGAAGATTTCATGGATATTTAGAAAAAATCTGCCTGTTGTTTACTAGCCTGGCTGACGCGAATCACATGGTACACAGCTAAGGAGAGCCGTGACGCACAAGTCCAGGGATCATCAACTAAATTCAGTGCAGGCTGATTTTTTCTTGAGCGGATGTTCAGGGGGGCAGAACATAATTAGAAATAATTTGTAGACTGCAAATTGACCACAAGAACCTCAAACAGATGTAATATTAATAAATCATCATTTAAAACCTTGCTTACATTTGTATATGATCATGTGCCTATTATGCATGGGAATACTTTGAAACAGAATGCCCAAAAATAAAATCACTTCGAGGTGATTTGCTGGCGCTTTGACAGTCTAATGTCCAACAACGCAGGGAACCACTTTAGATACGCTTTAGCCGACATCCGTTTTGATGATGTAAGAGGTGGAACTGCATTAGAGCTGTAAAATCCACAAGCGGCTCCCTGCATTATACCTGGACATTGCCATTAGCTTCACGGAGTCGCATTAAGAGAAATCCCATGCAGCCTTGTTTACAAGTACAAACACTGGAATGTGAGATGTAATCTACACCTCGATTAGGCTGATAAAAAGCGTCATTATTTTGTTTAATGATTTTCAATGTGAGTCATTATTTCTATATAGCCTACACTTTCTATTTCTGAACTTCTAACGCTAGTGAGACAGATGTGGCTTCATGACAATGATCAAAAGAGCAGCTGCTCACCGATTTGACAGTTCCAATGCAGTTCCACCCTGCAAAACATCAGCCATGCAGGTGTCGGCTATCGCTGGTAAACGCTTGATCTGGTTGAATATAGGCTTTAGACATTCATTAGGATGTAACGTATATTGATGAAATATATATATATATATATACCGTATATATTCTGAACAAAAATATAAACGCAACATACAGCAATTTCGGTTAGGACATCTACTTTGTGCATGACACAAGTCATTTTTCCAACAATTGTTTACAGACAGATTATTTCACTTATAATTCACGGTATCACAATTCCAGTGGGTGAGAAGTTTACATACACTAAATTGACTGTACCTTTAAACAGCTTGGAAAATTCCAGAAAATGATGTCATGGCGTTAGAAGCTACTGATAGGCTAATTGACATGATTTGAGTCAATTGGAGGTGTACCTGTGGTCTGAACAGTGTTGCCAACTTAGTGACTTTGTCGCTATATTTATCGAGTATTCAGACCCCTCTAGCTACACATTTTCAAAAAAGCGACTAGTGACAAATCTAGCGACCTTTTCTGGTGTTATTGGAGACTTTTGAAGACTCTGACGTGAAAGCACGTATCGTTCTTAGCCTTCTCAACGACGTGTTTCCTTACCTTTGATGAACTTCATCAAAATGCAGTCCTAGGAATCCCAGGTCCACAATAAATGCTTGATTTGTTCGATAATGTCCGTTATTTATGTCCAATTAGCTACTTTGGTTAGCGCGTTTGGTAAACAATTCCAAAGTCACAAAGCGCGTCCACTATAATGTGACGAAATGTCCAAAAGTTCCATAACAGTCAGTAGAAACATGTCAAACGATGTACTGAATCAATCTTTAGAATGTTGTTAACATACATCTTGAATAACGTTCCAACCGGAGAATTAGATTGACTTCAGTTGAGCGATGGAACGGAGCTGCCTATCACGTGAACGCGCGTGGTCAAAGCATGGTCAGCTCGTGGCAGTGGTGACTAATTCCTGTCTCCTTTGTCCCCCCTTCACATTAGAGTCATCAGACAAAGTTCTATTGACTGTTGACATCTAGTGGAAGCCGTAGGAAGTGAAAACTCATCAATATCTCGCTGTAATTTCAATGAGAGCTTGGTTGAAAATCTGCCACCCCAGAAGAATTCCAAACAGGAAGTGGAACTTCTCAGGTTTTTGCCTGCCATATGAGTTCTGTTATACTCACATACATAATTCAAACAGTTTTAGAGACTTCAGAGTGTGCAAATATTAGCAACTATGACTGAGGAGCAGGCCGTTTACTCTGTGCACCTGTAACGGCTGTCGTCCTCTTCTTCCTCGGAAGAGGTGTAGCAGGGATCGGACCAAGACGCAGCGTAGTTCGTGTTCAACATGTTTAATAAAAGACGATAAACGTGAACACTACACAAATACAAAATAACAAACGTGGCAAAACCAAAACAGTCCTATCTGGTGCAGAGAACACAAAGACAGAAGACAACCACCCACAAACCCCAACACAAAATAAGCTACCTAAATATGGTTCCCAATCAGAGACAATGACTAACACCTGCCTCTGATTGAGAACCATATCAGGCCATACATAGAAATGGACAAACTAGACACACAACATAGAATGCCCACCCAGCTCACGTCCTGACCAACACTAAAACAAAGAAAACACAAAATAACTATGGTCAGAACGTGACAGCACCTTTCATCCAAGCTACTCAATACTGCCCCTGCAGCCATAAGAAGTAAAAAAATAAAAATAAAAAAAATAAACGAAGTAACTCCACCAGAGTATCTCTTTTGGGTCACTGTTGCCGTTCCCAAGCCCGGATAAAGGAGGAGGGTTGGAATTGTGACATAAAAAAACAAGAATCGACAAGAAAGTTCATTTGTAGTTCTAAACATATTGGTGTTTGGGTGTTTTTTACTCACTTTTTGTCTCCCACAACGTTACTCCTCCCTTCTACAGCGTCCATCACAATTACATGCACATGGTCAATTATGCAAATTAGGTGATGATGTCATTTAGCGACTTCTAGCGACTTTTAGGACAGCCAATAGCTACTTTCCTTACTGAAGAGTTGGCAACACTGCCTGTGGATGTATTTCAAGGCCTGCCTTCAAACTCAGTGCTTCTTTGTTTAACATCATGGGAAATCCAAATAAATCAGCCAAGACCTCAGAAAAGAAGTTGTAGACCTCCACAAGTCTGGTTCATCCTTGGCAGCAATTTCCAAATGACTGAAGGTACCACGTTCATCTGTAGAAACAATAGTACGCAAGTATAAACACCATGGGACCACGCAGCCGTCAGGAGGGACTTGTGCACTTCACAAAATAGATGGTATCATGAGGCAGGAACATGATGTGGATATATTGAAGCAACATCTCAAGACATCAGTCAGGAAGTTAAAGCTTGGTCGCAAATGGGTCTTCCAAATGGAAAATGACCCCAAGCATACTTCCAAAGTTGTGGGAAAATGGCTTAAGGACAACAAAGTCAAGGTATTGGAGTGGCCATCACAAAGCCCTGACCTAAATCCTATAGAACATTTGTGGGCAGAACTGAAAAAGAGTGTGTGAGCAAGGAGGTCTACAAACCTGACTCAGTTACACCAGCTCTGTCAGGAGGAATGGGCCAAAATTCCCCCAACTTATTGTGGGAAGCTTGTGGAAGGCTACCTGCAATGTTTCACCCAAGTTAAACAATTTAAAGGCAATGCTACCAAATACTAATTGAGTGTATGTAAACTTCTGACCCACTGGGAATGTGACTAAAGAAATAAAAGCTGAAATAAATCATTCTCTCTACAATTATTCTGATATTTCACATCTTTAAAAAAAAAGTGGTGATCCTAACTGACCTAAAACAGGGAATTTTTACTAGGATTAAATGTCAGGAATTGTGAAAAACTGTGTTTAAATGTATTTGGCTAATGTGTATGTAAACTTTCAACTTCAACTGTATGTTATGAAGTAAGCTGTTGGTAGCCCATGTGCTAATCATTTGGTCTATTTTCACCTCTTAATGTTCGCCTAATGTTACTGTTCTGACTCGGTGCTACTGCACATGTAGCCTATAACCTGTTTCTGAGAAATGTAATCTATTGTAAGAAGTTTCATTGTCTGCTTATATGCCCCTTCATTTATCCTACTGTTCTGACTTGGTGTACAGGGGAAATACTGTAAGACCAGCCCATGTACTGCATTCAGTCACTGTACATTTCAAAAATGCTCAGCACATAGTTATATTGACTACGTCCGTCGTCGCTCGCTTATTAATGTCTTAATCGAAATTATGGCATGCCTCTTATCTGCTCATCATTCCCTTATGCTATAGTTTGTACATCTCATTTGTCAGTAGAAACCACATTTTTTTAAGCAAGTCAGCCATATCAGCTATGTTTGTTAAATAGGAAGTACACAAGGCTGAATTGTTTCACTGCCAGACAAGGCTCCGCTGATATGCAGGTGTAGCGGTGGTAAGGATTCACTCCATGGTGCTGGAAAGAAAGCTCTGCTGTTGGGACAGCTTTATGTGGGCCCTAACAGTTTGTGGGCACCACTTGTCGCCGTTGAAGTGCAATTAATGTATTGTTTAGTTTTGTGTTGTGTAGTGTCTTTGCTGGCACTTTTTTTTGTTGAGTTTGCCACACCAAGATTTACATACTAAAATCGCCACTGGAGACTGGAAGGGCAAAGGGGCATGTGCTCTGCACAGGTAAGTCCCCATCTGTGCACGTATCTGGTTGTATTGTTAGGGGGCAGCGCTCGGGGACTGTGTGTGGTTGTCCATGTGGGTGTTAGAGTGAGAAAGACTGAGGCGAGAACCAAATCAGTAAAAAGCAAAGCCCCCTTCATTATCGACGCCTTGCCAGACTCTGAAGGCAGGAAGAAAGCTTGGTGTTAGCCAGACTGTGTACTCCCCTGCTTCTGAAATTGCAACAATTTGTTGAGGTGGAGATTGAAGAGTGAAATTGAATTTAAAAATAACTGTGGCCTGACTTGATCATTTCAATTATTGTATGAATTATTTCACAACTATAGAAAGTTTTATTTTACCTTCTAGACTATACATTGACCTTTACGATGTTTAGTGTTTCATGGTCATTTAACGCTCTTTTAAACATGTCTGTTGGAACTGTTAGTCGGGAGCTTCATGAAATGGGATTCCATGGCCGAGCAGCCGCACCCAAACCTAAGATCACAATGCGCAATGCCAAGCGTCGGCTTGTGTGGTGTAAAGCTCGCCGCCATTGGACTCTGGAGCAGGGAAACACGTTCTCTGGAGTGTTGAATCACTCTTCACCATCTGGCAGACAAATCTGTGTTTGGCTCCGGATGCCAGGAGAACGCTACATTCCCCAGTGCATAGTGCTAACTGTACAGTTTGGTGGAGGAGGAATAATGGTCTGGGGCTGTTTTTCATGGTTCGGGCTAAGCCCCTTAGTTCCAGTGAACGGAAATCTTAAAACTACAGCATACAGTGACATTCGAGACAATTCTGTGCTTCCAAATTTGTGGCAACATTTTGGGGAAGGCCCTTTCCTGTTTCAGCATGACAATGCCCCTTGTAGAAAGCGAGGTCCATACAGAAATGGTTTGTCAAGATCGGTGTGGAAGAACTTTACTGGCCTGGTCAGAGCCCTGACGTCAACCCCATCAAACACCTTTGGGATGAATTGGAACGCCGACATCGAGCCAGGCCTAATGGCCCAACATTAGTGCCCAACCTCACTAATTATCTTGTGGCTGATTGGAAGCAAGTCCCTGCAGCAATGTTCCAACATCTAGTGAAAAGCCTTCCCAGAAGAGTGGAGGCTGTTATAGCAGCAAAGGGAGGACTAACTCCATATTAATGTCCATGAATTTGGAATATAATGTTCAACGAGCAGGTGTCCACGTACTTTTGGTCATGTAGTGTATAACACAAACATAAGGTTGCACACAATTCTGGTAACTTTCCAACTAATACAAGGTTTTACAGAATTCTTGGTTGTAGCATTCGGGATTTTCTGTTTGTTCCTGATTCCGGTAATCGTCCAAATTTGGGGAAAGTTACCAGTACAACCGTACATAGACCACTGCTCTTCCTTCTGCAACATTTGATACAACTAGTTATAATATTCTAAATAGATGTCACGCCTGCTCCTTCTCTCTGGCGCTCGAGGGCGCCAGGCTGCCCTTCATTACGCACACCTGTCACCATCATTACGTGCATCTGCGCTCATTGGACTCACCTGGACTCCTTCACGTTTGTTGATTGCCCCTCCTATATATGTCTGTTCCTCGGTTAGATCCCTGTGTCAGCATTATTGTCGTTATGTTTTCC
Organism: Salvelinus fontinalis; assembly: GCF_029448725.1. Classification (NCBI taxonomy): domain Eukaryota; kingdom Metazoa; phylum Chordata; class Actinopteri; order Salmoniformes; family Salmonidae; genus Salvelinus; species Salvelinus fontinalis. The sequence goes on along the minus strand of NC_074665.1, from coordinate 88,963,808 downwards.
CTGTCCAGACGCTGTCCTTGTTTGTTTCTTGTCGGTTTTTTAAAAGGTTAATTCCCTGTACTTGCTTCTTGTCTCCCAGTGTCTGTCCTTACAATAGAATTGTGTAGTTCATATTTGAGTAGGAGGTGTAAACATTCCTTGACTAATAGTTATACAAATGCAATGCAGGCCTACTCCAATTGAAGTTGATAAAGCTTGCCATTACATATACACCAATGCATTACAAATCCCATGCCATGAAAATAATGTCAGTGCTTTTCCATTAGCAATTGACATTTTAATTAAATGAACGACCGCACTGGAGGGAAATTACTCAAATACAAAAATGAAAAGCTAATTTCAAAGTCAGAACAAATCCAGCGTGAATATAAATAGATGGTCTTGGTAGTAATTTCAGACTAGATTAGCTAAATCTATGGTATGGTGATATACTGCCCTGAACAGGTTGCAAATTAATTTACAAGAGAAATCAATTCTTCCCCCTACTAAATACCACTATACAAGTTTGAAAGTACTGTATTGTAGCAGGTAAATGCTATTTTTAAAGCTTGCTAAAGGAACCACAAGTCATCTTTGTGCTCCTCACAGACTTCTACTAAAGTACATTAAGGGGATCGGACCCTTTTTTTCAATTTTCGCCTAAAGTGACATACCCAAATCTAATTGCCTATAACTCAGGCCCTGAAGAAGGATATGCATTTTCTTGGTACCATTTGAAAGGAAACACTTTGAAGTTTGTGGAAATGTGAAAGGAATGTAGGAGAATATAACACATTAGATCTGGTAAAATACAAAGAAAAAACTACAAAAAAATGATTTTTTTTGGTACCATCATCTTTGAAATGCAAGAGAAAGGCCATAATGTATTATTCCAGCCCAGGTGCCATTTAGATGTTGGCCACTAGATGGCAGCAGTGTATGTGCAAAGTTTTAGACCATTGCATTTCTGTTCAAAATGTTTACTGCCCAAATGTTCCTAATTTGTTTATTAATAACTTTTCACATTCAAAACTGTGCACTCTTTTCAAACAATAGCATGGTATTATTTCACTGTAATAGTTACTGTAAATTGTACAGTGCAGTTAGATTAACAAGAAGCTTAAGCTTTTTGCCAATATCACACATGTCTATGTCCTGGTAAATTTTCTTGTTACTTATAAACTCATGCTGATCGTATTAGCCTACGTTAGCTCAACCGTCCCGCAGGGGACCCACCAATCCTGAAGAAGTTTTAAGGGATAAATTGATAACAGCATTTTGAAACAGCTCATCTGCCATATCAGCCTGCCAGTTATCTTTAGGGCATTGGCGGCCTGTGTGTAATGTTAGTGCCTTTGTGAACAACGTGAGGGAATAAACGTATCTTAGCTAAGGCCCTGCTAAATTATGTTATGCTCGCTCAATCAGCCCTAGAGCTGGTGTTATAAACCTCAGTGTGTCTTGTAGATGTCATGCACCTGGAAAATGTGATTTCACAGGCAGTAGGACTTTTTTAAACCTCTGGCACTCTGCCCACGTCAATATGCCATCTTGGTTCAATCAGTTTTTCACCCAAACGGATGAGACAAGAAGCGTATACCTCTTTGTGAACCTGAGATTCATCTGTTCGAATGTTTTCCAATACTTAATATTGAGTTTAGAGAATCAAATCAAATCAAATCGTATTAGTTACATGTGGCGAATACAACAGGTGTAGACTTTACAGTGAAATGCTTACTTACGAGACCCTAACTGACAATGCAGTTTTAAAAATATGGATAAGAATAAGAAATAAAAGTAACAAGTAATTAAAGAGCAGCAGTAAAATAACAATAGCGAGACTATATACAGGGGGGTACCGGTACAGAGTCAATGTGCAGGAGCACCGGTTAGTCGAGGTAATATGTACATGAAGGTAGAGTTGTTAAAGTGACTATGCATAGATAACAACAGAGAGTAGCAGCGGTGTTAAAGAGAGGGGGGGGGGGGGGGGGGGGGGGCAATGCAAATAGTCTGTGTAGCCCTTTGATTAGCTGTTCAGGAGTCTTATGGCTTGGTGGTAGAAGCTGTTTAGAAGCCTCTTGAACCTAGACTTGGCGCTCCGGTACCGCTTGCTGTACGGTAGCAGAGAGAACAGTCTATGACTAGGGTGGCTGGAGTCTTTGACAATTTTTGGGCCTTCCTCTGACACCGCCTGGTATAGAGGACCTTGGTGGCAGGAAGCTTGGCCCCAGTGATGTACTGGGCTGTTTGCACTACCCTCTGTAGTGCCTTGCGGTCGGAGGCTGAGCAGTTGCCATACCAGGCAGTGATGCAACCAGTCAGGATGCTCTCAATGGTGCACCTGTAGAACCTTTTGAGTATCTGAGAACCCATGCCAAATCTTTTCAGTCTCCTGAGGGGGAATAGGTTTTGCCGTGCCCTCTTCACGACTGTCTTGGTGTGCTTGGACCATGTTAGTTTGTTGATTCAGCGCTACAGCCCAATTGAAATTTAAAGGCAAGGAAATTTAAAGGCAATGTTCCTGTGCTGACAGAGATTGCATTTATTGTAAACACTGCATACAGTGCTTTCAGAAAGTATTCACACCCCTTGACTTTTTCCACATTTTGTTGTGTTACAAGGTTGGACTAAAATGTATTTAATTGTCATTACTTGTCAACGATCTACACAAAATACTCTGTAATGTCAAAGTGGAAGAGAAAGAAATTTATGTAAAGAATTTATGAAAAATAAAATGCAAATATAACCTTGATTACATACGTATTCAACCCCCTGAGTCAATACATGTTAGAATCACCTCTGGCAGCAATTATAGCTGTGAGTCTTCCTGGGTAGGTCTCTAAGAGCTTTACACACCTGGATTGTACAATATTTGCACATTATTCTTCTAAAAAATCTTTAAGTTCTGTGCTTCAAATTCACAGCTCAGCTTGAATACTTATTGACTCAAGACATTTCAGCTTTTTATTAATTTGTAAAAATGTCTAAAAACATAATTCCACTTTGAGATTATTTAGGTATTGTGTGTAGGACAGTGACACAACATCTCTCTCTCTCTCTCTCTCTCTCTCTCTCTCTCTCTCTCTCTCTCTCTCTCTCTCTCTCTCTCTCTCTCTCTCTCTCTCTCTCTCTCTCTCTCTCTCTCTCTCTCTCTCTCTCTCTCTCTCTCTGTCTCTCTCTCTCTCTCTCTCAAAGCCAACTGACATTTACTCCTGAGGTGCTGACCTGTTGCACCCTCTACAGCCACTGTGATTATTATTATTTGACACTGCTGGTCATCTATGAACTTTTAAACATCTTGAAGAACGATCTAGCCTTAATGGCCATTTACTCTTATAATTTCCCCCAGGCCACCCCTCAGAGCCTGGTTCCTCTCTAGATTTCTGCCTTTCTAGGGAGTTTTTCCTAGCCACCGTGCTTCTACACCTGCATTACTAGCTGTTTGAGGTTTTAGGCTGGGTTTCTGTACAGCACTTCGAGATATTAGCTGATGTACGAAGGGCTATATAAAATAAACTTGATTGATTGATTGATTGTTTGGGGTTTTAGGCTGGGTTTCAGCATAAGCACTTTGTGACATCTGCTGATGTAAAAAGGGCTGTACAAATACATTTGATTTGATTCAGTTATACAGATTTAATAGAGACCTTAACCCCCTTATGCTTAGAGACCTTATGCTTCTGTATATATTTGAGGGTTCGATTACAGGCTCAAAATGGCCAGAAACAAAGACCTTTCTTCTGAAACTCGTCAGTCTATTCTTGTTCTGAGAAATGAAAGCTATTCCATGTGAGAAATTGCCAAGAAACTGAAGATCTCATACAACACTGTGTACTACTCCCTTCACAGAACAGCGCAAACTGGCTCTAACCAGAATAGAAAGAGGAGTGGGAGGCCCGGGTGCACAACTGAGCAAGAGGACAAGTACATTAGAGTGTGTAGTTTGAGAAACAGAGGCCTCACAAGTCCTTAACTGGCAGCTTCATTAAATAGTACCCACAAAACACCAGACTCAACGTCAACAGTGAAGAGGCGACTCCGGGATGCTGGCCTTCTAGGCAGATTTGCAAAGAAAAAGCCATATCTCAGACTGGCCAAAAAAAAGAAAAGATGAAGATGGGCAAAAGAACGCAGACACTGGACAGAGGAAATTTTGAAAAAAAGTGTTATGGACAGACAAATCTAAGTTTAAGGTATTCGGATCACAAAGAAGAACATTCGTAAGATGCAGAAAAAATTGAAAATATGCTGGAGGAGTGCTTGACGCCATCTGTCAAGCATGGTGGAGGCAATGTGATGATCTGGAGGTGCTTTGGTGGTGGTAAAGTGGAAGATTTGTACAGGGTAAAAGGGATCTTGAAGAAGGAAGGATATCACTCCTTTTTGCAATGCCATACCCTGTGGACGGCGCTTAATTGAAGCCAATTTCCTCCTACAACAGGACAATGACCCAAAGCACAGTTCCAAACTTTGCAAGAGCTATTTAGGGAAGAAGCTGGTATTCTGTCTATAATGGAGAGGCCAGCATAGTCACCGGATCTCAACCCTATTGAGCTGTTGTGGGAGCAGCTTGACCGTATGGTACATAAGAAGTGCCCATCAAGCCAATCCAATTTGTGGGAGGTGCTTCGGGCAGCATGGGGTGAAATCTCTTCAGATTACCAGATTACAAATTGCTGCAAATGGAGGATTCGTTGACAAAAGCAAATTTTGAAGGACACAATTATTATTTAAATTATAAATCATTATTTATAACCTTGTCAACATCTTGACTATATTTCCTATTCATTTTGCAACTCATTCATGTATGTATTCATGGAAAACAAGGACATTTTTAAGTGACCCCAAACTTTTGAACGGTAGTGTATATACTTTAGAGACCTAGATATTACAGGCAACATAATTACTATGGAGAATACTTTGTAGTGAAACCTCATGATCTTGCTCCCACTATCTACTTGGCTTTATTGCGTACATATTTCCAAGCTTGGGAAAATGGAAAACATTAAGAATAACGTAATCTGGCCTCAGGGATGCCCAGTGGGACAGAAAAGGCTGCAGCATCCCAATGTGTTCAGCCCTGACACAGCAGAAATAGCATCGCCACATCCATGATTCAAACTGTAGGGGCAGCTGGCGGGGACAGCTGGTGAGGACTTACCCCAGCCAGCTAGGTGATGTTCCTGCCAATTGGCACTCATACACTTCACAGGAGACTTCCCCAGCAGTGGGGGCACCAAGACGTAATCTCTCCCTCTCTCTCCATTCAATGTTGAATCATCAATGTCCTCTCTTCCGCTCACCTGGGGATATTTGACACAACATGAGAGAGACCATGACAGTCTGGCCCTCATCTTAAACCCTGTAACGGCAACCTAATTTTAATCAATGCAAAAATGTAATATTGGTTTGCACGACTTTCTCCCCAAAAACAAATCTGATGGGAGGCATTACACTTTTAAACCTCTTAGATTGTTGAATTACTTTTTTTAAATCATACTTTCCTCTGACAAGGTTAGCTTTAATAACAAGGTACCCGTTGCCATGTACCTCCATTTCCTTGGCAAAGAAATGCTAATGAAACCAACCAGCCATTTTTTCTGTAGGGCAACAGTAGGGCAACACATGTCAAAGTAATGGTTCTGTGTGGGCGTTTGAATGGTCAGATGTAGTGTGTGGGTGGACAAGATAATGATGTGAATATTTTCAACCAGAACCAACATAACCATTACAGTTTAATAGACAATAGATGAAATGGCCAAGAATAGACAGGGCGATAACTTTCTACATGAAGAAACTAGCAGGAATACTGAAGCTAAACCACTGACTTCCTGTATGTAACTAGAACTGCATGACTCTGTCCCTCCACATGTTCCCCTCAAACTGGGAGTAAAAAGAGAATTTTCAGTCCCACATCTTCAGCGAATGAAGCTATCACCCCAGAATAATACAGATTATTGCCCCCACAATAATAATCTCACTGGTTGACAGGGAAACACTGGATAGGTTGAAAAGCACCTCGTATGCTGCACCTTTGTGCAATTAAATCCTAACCTTTTCTGAAACCAGTCATGCAGACCTGGGTCAAATATGTATTTCAGACATTTTCAATATTTTTGCTTGATTAAGCTTATCAGACACAATAGAAACAATGACTCTGTGCATTTTAATCAACTATGCTGGCTATAGTTGGAGGAAAGGGTTGTACAAATTCAACAAAATTACTGACTAAGCCCACAGGTAACTACCTAGCCAATTATTTTATTAGAGATGTTCACCAGTTCAATACACATGCCAGAGACTCTAACATTGATTGTTTCAAACATCTTTCTGTATACCAGCACAGTGGAGTGGAACAAAACCACAACAACAAGGAATTATTTTTAAAAGAATGTCAAAATCTGGCTTATGACTGAATGCTCATAGCAGCTCAGTAGCGTCTGTTTATGTCTGTATAGGTAATTATATCATGTATTGAACCATGCACTATAAGATGTCTGCAATGGAAATAAGTAATTTACTTTTTAATGTATGTCCTGTCTGTATATTTTTTCATTTACATTTGTCATTTAGCAGACGCTGTTATCCAGAGCGACTAACAAGGGTTAAGTGCCTTGCTCAAGGGCACATAGACAGATTTTTCACTTAGCCGGCTAAGGGATTCGAACCAGAAACTTTTTGGTTTTAAACCCAATGCTTTTAACAGTTAGGATACCTGCTGCAAATCAACTCAATCAAATAATTCCAAAAGTGCACTCATGCCAGGCAAGATTAATCATGTGAACCTCAACTATTGACATATTCCACCCAGGTCTGTGGTCATATCACTCTCTAGCCAGTTTTCTGGGCATTAGGCCTAATTTGATATAATCTGTTAAAGGAACACACTCTCAGATTGACAGAAACTTTATTCAGAAACAGTAACTGTTTAGATAGCTGTTGATAATGAGCTCTTATATGGGTGCAATGTACAGAACATTTTACAATTATCATTCTCAAACCTCACTGTCAGTTGTAACCACAAGATAATGGCGGTACGGTAAAAATTTAAATTTGGGGGGGACAAATAAGGACACCTGACCACAACCACTTTATCCCAATGTTTATTTTCTATGCAAATATCACACTGATGGGAAACTTATACATTGTTCATAAACATTGCTTCCGTGTCATGCATCTCGAGCCTCAAGCTTCTTATCAACAATGGATAAATATGGACAGCCGGACAGTAAAAACACAATGTTCTACATATTCTCAGTTGAAGTCCTTAGCCTAGGAATTGTCAGGTTTTTCCGAAGGTGGGTGAGATGAGATTGAAGCGCACTCGAGCTTTGCTCTCTTTCTCAGCAACAGAGAAGTAATTCAACAGATCAAAGTGACCCATATATGAACAGTATGAGTCCCGATGTTGGTTCACCAACCACTCCCACTTCCTGGTGTCCGCATAGCCTGTTCCAATGTATTTAGATTGAAGATGCTCCAACTGGCTGTGAATGTTGTCTGTCATCTTCAGGCAAATGTCTGGAGAAGGAAGGAAAATTATTTCAGTGCATATAGCTGTTATTTAGTCAATGTTACAACCTTAGCAATAGACATTTTTGTAATTTGCTTTGTATAGCCAGAAACTGTCCTTTAAACTTACTCTGCCGGTTGTCCACGTTTGGTCCTTATGCTGTTGGAAATTTAACACAAAAAAACAGGAGAGTTTTATCAAACATATTTTTACTGCCATTATGATTTATTTCACCCAACAGACGCAAAACCATGTAAACACCTGAATGAGCTTGGCTAGTACACATGCATCGTGTGCATGTATTTAGCTTACATTGTGGGTGTATAACGGACATCACGCTGCTTGCTTAGCGAGTATCGCTTCCACCGGATTCGGCTCACACCGGATTCGGCTCAAACTAAATTCGAACCCAGGAACTCTGCCTTGCTAGCATACGAGACCACCCAACCAGTCGATCCACGTGAAAAGCTAGCTATTTGGCGGCGCAAGTGGAGACACTTCAGGCTGAGGAGTGAGTTTCACATCCCCATGTGCTACATTCACCCCTCAAACTTACTCCAGAGCGACCGAGTGCAACTGTAGATCTGAGTCAAGGCACCATCTGTTAGCGACATCACAATGCTTGCTTAGCGAGTACTACTTCCTCCTAATTTGGCTCACAACCAGGACCTCTGCCTTGCTAGAACATGTGACCGCCCTCCGGAAACGTCATAGCAGTCGCACAAAGTGAAAAGCTAGCTATTCAGCTGCGCAAGTGGAGACACTTCAGGCTGAGGAGTGAGCTTCACACATCCCCATGTGCTATACTCTCATGCCTCAGGTGATCAACAAACCCTGAGAGCCACACACTGACCCGCCTTTTGAAGTGTGATATTAACTACGGCATAATAAGGAAAACGAGGAAAGTTCAAATGACAGTTTTCAACATTCTAGGGTGTCCAATCAAAAACGCATATGTTAATTGTGTAGATCAGAGATGGGCAACTCCAGTCCTTAGGGGCCTGATTGTTGTCACACTTTTCCTCCAGCCCCAGCTAACACAACTGACTCCAATAATAATCAACTGGCTACCTAACAGGCTCACTCTCCCATTGAACTCTTATTCTTTCCTCTGGAATCCGCAGAACATACAAAAATAGCTACAAATATTAAAATGTATTTAAAAATGTATGGTATTGAAAAACCATCCCTTGGCTATTTCCAAATACCCTGGCATACGGTATCGTAGGCCAATTTTATTGCTTCTTTAATCAGGACAACAGCCTGTTTCGTAACCTAATACAGTACATCCAATAATAATTACTGAGCTTTGTTGACATAGCGGTGCAGGTTTCTCGTAACAACTCTTGAGGATTTTACATTTTGTGGTCGTCGTCTTAAATGTTGTTTCTGTGGGTTGCAAAATTAGCATGACATGAGCTGAATTAAATATAAAAGGCTTTGACATTTTACAGAGATGCTTGTTTTTGTGAGAAATCTTCCAAACAGGAAATTCGATTTAATATGAAAGCGTATACTAAAATATGACATGTCATGTCTCAAAATCTATTAGTCCATCTTACGTCCTAGCCTCTATTGTTTTAAGTGAATACCTGCAGTCAATTTGTGCAATACGTTAGGAGATAAAGCTGATCACATTCTTAATTTCACCTGTCACATTATTTGACATTGTGAAGATGACTTAGTTCCCCAGAACAGTTGAGCCAGTCAAGGGTTCGTTTGTAAATAGCACAACAGGAGAAAGCGGGAGCCGGTGAGCCCTTGTGTGTATTGACAGGGGTTGTGTTTTATATTGAAAATTACGTTTTTTGTTTTTGTTTCAATAGAGTGATCAGGGACGTGCAACTACAGTTTTCCTTCACAGAAAATACATTAGTGCAACATTTGAAATAAAATAGCTTCCTTTTTATCAGATGACAACAGAAGTGTAATAGTATTTTGGCTGACAGCCACACAAGTAAACATGGCTTACAATGCAGAAACGATACATGGCCATCATATTTCTAATGTTTAGCCCTATCATAGAAAGACTTTAGCCAGTTACATTTCCTAATGTTTTGCTTAAAGTTAATCTTGCGTAAAAAATATATATACAGTATATATATATATATAAATAGGCTGGCTACACAGAGAAACATACAGGAGAAAAGTAGCTACACATCATTCAGAGCGCTGTCTGCTGATAGAATGCCTGTTCATGAATTCTCAGAGTTTAGAAGTGCAAAATTAGTCTGATGCCGAGCAGAAATTACAATAACAAGAATTTTAGATCTGTGTTAACAAAACGCAGCAAGATATTACTTATGGGTTTTAAGTGGCTAAATTAATAAGGTGACAGGGCATCATATTGTGTTAGCTTTCTGCCGTGTTTGAGAAGTCAAAGCCCTTTGGATTAGTTATTTGTACAGCTGCCACTGCTATCTTGATTACCTTGCGTTTTTCTCCTCTCAGTTCTCCATGGTCTTCTCCTCCCCCCTCTTCTCCAAGCAGTCTGGCCCGTTTCCCTAGCAACTCCAGACTACACACAGACACAGCCTGTAGACATGTTGTTAGAGAGCCAGTACTGCATGCGTCAAAACTTTCTTCATTTGCACAATGTTGCTTGTTCAAATTCGCTTGTAAATGTCCAAACTCACCAAAAACAACATTCTTCAGTTTTTTCTTCAGTTTCTTGGCAATTTCTCGCATGGAATAGCATTCATTTCTCAGAACAAGAATAGACTGGCGAGTTTCAAAAGAAAGGTCTTTGTTTCTTGCCATTTTGAGCCTGCAATCGAACCCACAAATGCTGATGCTCCAGATACCCAACTAGTCTAAAGAAGGCCAATTTTATTGCTTCTTTAATCAGGACAACAGTCTTCAGCTGTGCTAAACATAATTGCAAAAGGGTTTTCTAATGATCAATTAGCCTTTTAAAATTATAAACTTGGATTAGCTAACACAACATGCCATTGGAACACAGGAGTGATGGTTGCTGATAATGGACATCTATACACCTATTCTTATTCCATAAGAAATCAGCCGTTTCCAGCTACAATAGTCATTTACAACGTCTACACTGTATTTCTGATCAATTTAATGCTATTTTAAATGGACAAAAAAAATTGTTTTTCTTTCAAAAACAAGAACATTTCTAAGTGACCCCAAACTTTTGAATGATAGTGAATGTATAACTTTATGACCTGGATTGACTGTCTTCATTTATTTTCGTTTGCGCTTGTTAGCATATTTAGCTAGCAGCTTTCATGGAAATTCGCTATTACTTTTTTGCATTTTATTGCCCCCATTTGTGTACTAAACCGGTAACACCATAAATCCCAGGGTGAGAAGGACTGTATGATGATATGAAAAATTCAAATCTGGAAAAATACCCTACTGATTGATTCAGAATTGTCTTTCAAGCAAAAACGACAAGAATTCAGTAGCTACAGCCTTACAATCGATAAAAACATAGCATTTTTTTAAAATTTTACCTTTATTTAACCAGGTAGGCCAGTTGAGAACAAGTTCTCATTTACAACTGCGACCTGGCCAAGAGAAAGCAAAGCAGTGCGACAAAAACAACACAGAGTTACACAAACAAACGTACAGTCAATAACACAAAATAAAAATAGAAAGATCTATGTACAGTGTGTGCAAATGTAGAAGATTAGGGAGGTAGGCAATAAATAGGCCACAGAGGCAAAAATAATTACAATTTAGCATTAACACTGGAGTGATAGATGTGCAGATGATGATGTGCAAGTAGAGATACTAGGGTGCAAAAGAGCAAGAGGGTAAGTAATAATATGGGGATGAGGTAGTTGGGTGTGTTATTTACAGATTGGCTGTGTACAGGTACAGTACAGGTAAGCTGCTCTGACAGCTGATACTTAAAGTTAGAGAGGAAGATATAAGACTCCAGCTTCAGATATTTTTGCAATTCGTTCCAGTCATTGGCAGCAGAGAACTGGAAGGAAAGGCGGCCAAAGGAAGTGTTGGCTTTAGGGATCACCAGTGAAATATACCTGCTGGAGTGCGTGCTACAGGTGGGTGTTGCTATGGTGACCAGTGAGCTGAGATAAGGCAGGGCTTTACCTAGCAAAGACTTATAGATGACCTGGAGCTAGTGGGTTTGGTGATGGATATGTAGTGAGGGCCAGCCAACGAGAGCATACAGGTCGCAGTTGTGGGTAGTATATGGGGCTTGGTGATAAAACGGATGGCACTGTGATAGACTACATCCAGTTTTCTGAGTAGAGTGTTGGGGGCTATTTTGTCGAGGATCGGTAGGATAGTCAGTTTTACGAGGGTATGTTTGGCGGCATGAGTGAAGGAGGCTTTGTTGCAAAAAAGGATTACGATTCTAGATTTAATTTTGGATTATAGATGCTTAATGTGAGTCTGTAAGGAGAGTTTACAGTATAACCAGACACCTAGGTATTTGTAGTTGTCCACATATTCTAGGTCAGAACCGTCCAGAGTAGTGATGCTAGTCGGGCAGGAGAGTGCGGGCAGCGATCGGTTGAAGAGCATGCACTTAGTTTTACTAGCATTTAAAAGCAGTTGGAGGCCACGGAAGGAGTGTTGTATGCTGTTGAAGCTTGTTTGGAGGTTTGTTAGCACAGTGTCCAAAGAAGTGCCAGATGTATACAGAATGGTGTCGTCTGCGTAAAGGTGGATCAGAGAATCACCAGCAGCAAGAGCGACATCATTGATGTATACAGAGAAAAGAGTCCCCGAGAATTGAACCCTGTGGACACTGCCAGAGGTCCGGACAACAGGCGCTCTGATTTGACACACTGAACTCTATCTGAGAAGTAGTTGGTGAACAAGGCGAGGCAGTCATTTGACAAAACCAGTGAATTTAAAATGTTTCCCATCTATCTTTCTGTGCCTCAGCTAATTATTTGCTGCAGTTTATCACTAGATTAACTCATCAACACCAAAAATAACATTACAATGTAACCAAACTCACATGTATGCCTACCTGGAGGTAAGCTATACTGAACAAAAATATAAACGTAACAAGTAGTGTTGGTCCCATGTTTGTTTCATGAGCTGAAATACAAGATCCCAGAAATTTTCCATAAGCACAAAAAAAAGTATTTCTCAAGTGAAATGTGCACAAATTTGTTTACATCCCTGTTCATGAGCATTTCTCATTTGCCAAGATAATCAATCCACCTGACAGGTGTGGCAAATCAAGAACCTGATTAAACAGCATGATCGTTACACAGGTGGACCTTGTGCTTGGGACAGGGCATAAAATGTACTTTTTGGTCCACCAGCCACAATGGCAAGTAGATCAAAAAAATATACCAGCCACTCAGACCTTTTACCAGACAAGATTACACCAACAAAACACAGAGAAATGGATAATAATGTTTTGTAATGTTTAGAAAACAAATGTATTACTAGTAAGAAGTAATGTGGTATATTGTTTTTCATTTTTGTGACCAAAATATGTTCTGTCAGAACTATGAAAACAGCTACTGCATAATTTATTTTACTATAAATGCTTGCACTGTCAGAAACGATCTCGGGGAAGCTCATCTGTGTGCTCATCGTCCTCACCAGTGTCATGACCTAACTTCAGTTCGCCGTCACAACTAACTTCAATGGGCAAATGCTCAACTTCGATGGCCACTGGCACACTGGAGAAGTGTGCTCTTCACAGATGAATCCCAGTTTCAACTGTACCAGGCAGATGGCAGACAGCATGTATGGCGTCATGTGGGTGAGTGGTTTGCTGATGTCAACGTTGTGAACAGAGTGACCCATGGTGGGGGTAGGATTATGGTATTGGCAGGCATAGGATACGGACAATGAACACAATTTTATTTTATTGATGGCAATTTGAATGTACAGAGACTGTGACAAGATCCTGAGGCCCATTGTCGTTTCATTCATCCACCGCCATCACTTTATGTTTCAGCATGATAATGCACTGCCACATGTCGCAAGCATCTGTACACAATTCCTGGAAGCTGAAAATGTCACAGTTCTTCCATGGCCTGCATACTCACCAGACATGTCACCCATTGAGCATGTTTGGGATGCTCTGGATCAACGTGTACGACAGCATGTTTCAGTTTCCGCCAATATCCAACAACTCATCACAGCCATTGAAAAGGAATGGACAACAGCCTGATCAACTCTATGTGAAGGAGATGTGTCACGTTGCATAAAGCATATGGTGGTCACACCAGATACTGACTGGTTTTCTGATCCATGCGCCCACCTTTTTTGAAAGGTATCTGTGACCAACAGATGCATATCTGTATTCCCAGTCATGTGAAATCCATAGATTAGGGCCTAATGAATTTATTTCAATTGACTTACATTTATATTTTTGTTCAGTGTATGTTATTAGACTAGTAGCTTTCTATGTTACATTTCAGACTTAAGATGAAATCACATGGAGACGCCCGTCAACGGCATGATAGTTGCGTGCGAGAGTAGCGAGCGTCAATTCACATACACTGTGTAGCGTTTGCCAACATCATTAAAATCCTTAATGAACAGTTTGTATTTGTTTACTACTATACGTATCGTATCACTTGAGAGTTCTTGCTGTGAGTTCCTTTTGACCTTAGATGTCCTACGGGAGCCACTGTACCTGGGCTGATAGCCTATTTGACTGATAAACCTTAGTTTACAGACCAATATATGTTAAACTACATTGTTAGTTTACTTAGCATAGGGAAGATCATAATTACTTTTCTACAAATGACCCATGCAATTTATCCGCTTATGTTACCAGCGTGGCACCGCGTAGATGCGAGAAAAATAGACTTGATGCACAATGATGCCATTTGAATTTAGCTTTAGTGTGCGTCTGTGTTAAGCTGTGTGTGTGTGTCTGTGTTAGTCTATGTGTGATGTGGTGTGTGTTGGTAGGGGTGCTTTGTGAGAGTGGAGATGTGTGGTGTACGTATTAAGTATCTAATTTGCATAACGCAGAAAACCTGTATTATAATTTCATGAATTGTTTCCAATTGTTACAAACTACATTTTGCATAACAATGATATGACCACCCTACCTTGAAATATTGCACAAAAATGGTTGAATTTAAGAATCTAGAAAGGTAATTTAGTGCCATTATTGACTAGGGATTAATATTCACCTGTCTGCAACTGTTGACTTTTCTGGTAACTTGAAAATAAGATCTCAACAATTGTAAATCCTATCCTCATGAAATAAAATGGTGTGTGTTCTCTATAACATACAAAGTATAACACCAGAACCAATGTTTCATTTAGCCCCATAACACCCTACCCTAAACATTGTGGCTATACAAGGCAATTGCTTCCTGGCTGATGTTTTGGTCACTTTTGAATGCTGGCGGTGCTCTCACTCTAGTGGTAGCATGAGACGGAGTCTACAACCCACACAAGTGGCTCAGGTAGTGCAGCTCATCCAGGATGGCACATCAATGCGAGCTGTGGCAAGAAGGCTTGCTGTGTCTGTCAGCGTAGTAACCAGAGCATGGAGGCGCTACCAGGAGACAGGCCAGTACATCAGGAGACGTGGAGGAGGCCGTAGGAGGGCAACAACCCAGCAGCAGGACCGCTACCTCCGGCTTTGAGCAGGAGGAGCACTGCCAGAGCCCTGCAAAATGACCTCCAGCAGGCCACAAATGTGCATGTGTCAGCATATGGTCTCACAAGGGTTCTGAGGATCTCATCTCGGTACCTAATGGGAGTCAGGCTACCTCTGGCGAGCACATGGAGGGCTGTGCGGCCCCACAAAGAAATGCCACCCCACACCATGACTGACCCACCGCCAAACCGGTCATGCTGGAGGATGTTGCAGGCAGCAGAACGTTCTCCACGGCGTCTCCAGACTCTGTCACGTCTGTCACATGTGCTCATGTGCTCAGTGTGAACCTGCTTTCATCTGTGAAGAGCACAGGGCGCCAGTGGCGAATTTGCCAATCTTGGTGTTCTCTGGCAAATGCCAAACGTCCTGCACGGTGTTGGGCTGTAAGCACAACCCACACCTGTGGACGTCAGGCCCTCATACCACCCTCATGGAGTCTGTTTCTGACCGTTTGAGCAGACACATGCACATTTGTGGCCTGCTGGAGGTCATTTTGCAGGGCTCTGGCAGTAATCCTCCTTGCACAAAGGCGGAGGTAGTGGTCCTGCTGCTGAGTTGTTGCCCTCCTACGGCCTCCTCCACGTCTCCTGATGTACTGGCCTGTCTCCTGGTAGCGCCTCCATGCTCTGGACACTACGCTGACAGACACAGCAAACCTTCTTGCCACAGCTCGCATTGATGTGCCATCCTGGATGAACTGCACTACCTGAGCCACTTGTGTGGGTTGTAGACTCCGTCTCATGCTACCACTAGAGTGAGAGCACCGCCAGCATTCAAAAGTGACCAAAACATCAGCCAGGAAGCATAGGAACTGAGAAGTGGTCTGTGGTCACCACCTGCAGAATCACTCCTTTATTGGGGGTTTCTTGCTAATTGCCTATAATTTCCACCTTTTGTCTATTCCATTTGCACAACAGCATGTGAAATTTATTGTCAATCAGTGTTGCTTCCTAAGTGGACAGTTTGATTTCACAGAAGTGTGATTGACTTGGAGTTACATTGTGTTGTTTAAGTGTTCCCTTTATTTTTTTGAGCAGTGTATAAATCACATACAATTCTAGATATAACAAAAACAATTAAAAAAACTTCCTTGTGAATGTGAACCAAGGTCTTATTGATTATTTTGTCTGTATTTAATCCTAATTCATATTTCATCAAGTGCAAAGGCCTCCATTTTGGGGTCCATCTAAATGTCCACTGTCCATAAAATCTCGAGGCCTAACTTTCACAAGCCAAGAGAGGAAGTGATCTGTATTGGGCACTGATCTACTGTAAACTGTGTGAACCTGATGCGAACAAGGTATGCCACCATAACCACCTATATATCAAGAATATTGATGCATAAAGCTATCATCATTTTTATTACACGCCAACATTGATATTTATGAGAACTCATCTGAGAGGGAACTGTTGCTTCAATCATAATCACAGTAACAGAAGGCTGCTGTGATTCAACTATGAGAAATATATCTGTTTCGAGCACAGTTTTGTGATCAATTACTGTTGTCACACAGGTTGTAAAACCTTATCACAATATAAACATCACATACATTTATTGAAGGCCATGAAAGTCTTTCATTTTCACTTTGCTGAAAATAGACAATCCAATTAAAATGAGAGAGAGCGGGGCCTGTGTTGCTCTTTCAATGTGCTCGTGTTTTCTGGAGTGTCACTGAAACTGGAGTGTACTTTTGTGATGGGGACTGTGTTGCCATAGTAATGAAACATACAAGGCTCTTAGAGCAAGACGAATAATGCCAGAACTATTACCTAACTTTCTTCTGTGCCTTACAATGTTTGTACCATGTTTGTGCTGCTACCATGTTGTGCTTCTGCCATGTTGTGTTGCTACCATCTTGTTGTCGTGCTGTGTTGCTACCATGTTGTTGTCGTGTTGTTGTCTAAGGTCTCTCTTTATATAGCGTTGTAGTGTCTCTCTTGTCGTGATGGATGTTTTGTCCTACGTTTACATTTTTAATCCCAGGCCCCGTTCCCACAGGAGGCATTTTGCCTCTTGGTAGGCCCTCATTGCAAATAAGAACTTGTTAAATTGACTTGCCTAGTTAAATAAAGGTTCAATCAAATAATTTACAAATTCTCAGAATCCCATTTAACTCACTGTAGTATTTACCACCAACTAAGAGTTTCTTCTGTCTCCAAGGGAACATAATGTACACTCTTAGAAAAAAGGATTCCAAATGGGTTCTTTGGCAGTCCCCATAGGATAACTTTTTTGGTTTCAGGTAGAACACTCTGTGTAAAGGGTTGTACATTAAACCCAAAAGATTTCCACATGGAACCAAAAAAGGTTCCACAAAGGGTTAACAGCCGAATAACCCTTTTAGGTTCTAGATAGCACCTTTTATTCTGAGAGTGTAGGAGCAGAAGATGCAGGTGTTGACTCTAAATGAACACTGATTGCCTCTCTAAATGGTTTAATTGTACTGTAAGTGCTTTTTGGAGAAATGCCAGAACTTTGAAAGGTAATACACATTCATATTTCATACCCGGGTTCCCGGGTGGCGCAGTGGTCTAGGGCACTGCATCGCAGTGCTAGCTGCGCCACCAGAGTCTCTGGGTTCGCGCCCAGGCTCTGTCGCAGCCGGCCGCAACCGTGGGGCGACGCACAATTGGCATAGCGTCGTCCGGGTTAGGGAGGGTTTGGCCGGTAGGGATATCCTTGTCTCAGTATGTAAAATGTAATAAAATGTATGCACTCTACTGTAAGTCGCTCTGGATAAGAGCGTCTGCTAAATGACTAAAATGTAAAAAAATGTAAATATTTCATATATGCTCACACACTTCTGAAATGAGATTTGGATCAATAGCCTGCCCTTCATATTCAAACATTTTACACCGTTTTATAGATTTGCTTTATGTAAATATACGTCATACTTGCAATATAAACTAAATAAAGAATACTTCATTGATATAAATTGATGCAATTGGAAAGAAACTCAGTCATGTGCTTTTTATGAGAGGCGAACAGATTCTTTGGCAACGACTAGAGTGCTTAATATAGTGCCTAGATGGCTCTGGGTTTGGTGGGCATACAGCTTCCTTTCAGGTTCTTACAAGCTGCCCATAACACAAGTCTCTCTGTCAACAGAGAGTTCAGGATACATGGCTTAGTGCTGGACTAAGTGTGTGTGTGTGTGTGTGTGTGTGTGTATGTGTGTGTGTGTGTGTGTGTGTGTGTGTGTGTGTGTGTGTGTGTGTGTGTGTGTGTGTGTGTGTGTGTGTGTGCCACTCTGACTGGAAAATTATCCTGTGCTTGGCGGTCTGCTTGAGTGGTGGGTCCCAAAACCACCAACAAGCCTGCTTCATCAGACAGAGAAGAGACTTGATCTTACCATTCAGTTGGATGTATTGGTCCAGAACCTTCTAACAATGGTAGTGATTTCCAGTTACTCATAGTTAAAAGAATAAAAACAAATGCCATGAATTATGAGTGTGATGTACTGTAGTATCTAAAGTGCTGCAGTGGTTGAGCGATGTTCCTCAAACAAGGTGCTTTCTTCAGCCGGCAGGCACGGAGCCTGTAGGGGGGAGATTATTACAGTCTCCTCCATTATGACATACTGTACTACTGCCTTTGACATACTCCTCAGGCGGCCTCATTCAGTAGGGAAATGCAATTTTCCCCTCACTGAGATTGGGTGATGAGCTGGCTATTTCTCGAAGTGTAAAATTTGTTACGGTTCAGTACCTTCTAAAAGCAGAGTGGGAAGTGAGTACATAGACTGAGTGGTTTCTCTCAGGAATAAATGTTTTTTTTTATATATATATTTGATATAAAGATAAAGTACTGTATAATGTATCTGGAGATACAGTATATCACAAAAGTGAGTACACCCCTCACATTTTTGTGAATATTTGAGTATATCTTTTCATGTGACAACACTGAAGAAATGACACTTTGCTACAATGTAAAGTAGTGAGTGTACAGCTTGTATAAGTGTAAATTTGCTGTCCCCTCAAAATAACTCAACACACAGCCATTAATGTCTAAACCGCTGGCAACAAAAGTGAGTACACCCCTAAGTGAAAATGTCCAAATTGGGCCCAATTAGCCATTTTCCCTCCCCGGTGTCATGTGACTCATTAGTGTTACAAGGTCTCAGGTGTGAATGGGGAGCAGGTGTGTTAAATATGGGGTTATCGCTCTCACACTCCCTCATACTGACTGGTCACTTGAAGTTCAACATGGCACCTCATGGCAAATAAATCTCTGAGGATCTGAAAAAAATTATTGTTGCTCTACATAAAGATGGCCTGGGCTATAAGAAGATTGCCAAGACCCTGAAACTGAGCTGCAGCATGGTGGCCAAGACCATACAACGGTTTAACTGGACAGGTTCCACTCAGAACAGGCCTCGCCATGGTCGACCAAAGAAGTTGAGTGCACGTGCTCAGCGTCATATCCAGAGGTTGTCTTTGGGAAATTGACGTATGAGTGCTGCCAGCATTGCTGCAGAGGTTGAAGGGGTGGGGGGTCAGCCTGTCAGTGCTCAGACCAAATGCCGTGCACTGCATCAAATTGGTCTGCATGGCTGTCGTCCCAGAAGGAAGCCTCTTCTAAAGATGATGCACAAGAAAGCCCGCAAACAGTTTGCTGAAGACAAGCAGACTAAGGACATGGATTACTGGAACCATGTCCTGTGGTCTGATGAGACCAAGATAAACTTATTTGGTTCAGATGGTGTCAAGCGTGTGTGGCGGCAACCAGGTGAGGAGTACAAAGACAAGTGTGTCTTGCCTACAGTCAAGCATGGTGGTGGGAGTGTCATGGTCTGGGGCTGCATGAGTGCTGCCGGCACTGGGGAGCTACAGTTCATTGAGGGAACCATGAATGCCAACATGTACTGTGACATACTGAAGCAGAGCATGATCCCCTCCCTTCGGAGACTGGGCCGCAGGGCAGTATTCCAACATGATAACGACCCCAAACACACCTCCAAGACGACCACTGCCTTGCTAAAGAAGCTGAGGGTAAAGGTGATGGACTGGCCAAGCATGTCTCCAGACCTAAACCCTATTGAGCATCTGTGGGGCATCCTCAAATGGAAGGTGGAGGAGTGCAAGGTCTCTAACATCCACCAGCTCCGTGATGTTGTCATGGAGGAGTGGAAGAGGACTCCAGTGGCAACCTGTGAAGCTCTGGTGAACTCTATGCCCAAGAGGGTTAAGGCAGTGCTGGAAAATGATGGTGGCAACACAAAATATTGACACTTTGGGCCCAATTTTGACATTTTCACTTAGGGGTGTACTCACTTTTGTTGCCAGCGGTTTAGACATTAATGGCGGTGTGTTGAGTTATTTTGAGGGGACAGCAGATTTACACTGTTATACAAGCTGTACACTCACTACTTTACATTGTAGCAAAGTGTCATTTCTTCAGTGTTGTCACATGAAAAGATATACTCATATTTACAAAAATGTGAGGGGTGTACTCACTTTTGTGATATACTGTATGTACATGTTTCGACTGGTTATTCTCAGGAATAAATGTGTTTATTTGACGACAGGAAGGCATCTAGCACAGAATTCCATCCAGGACCTTGGTTTCCATACAGGACCTTGGCTTCATTAAAGGTACAATCTGCAGTACTGTTGTTCAAAGGACATTGCAATTAAGCTAACCTATTCATTCTTGAAGAATTTAACAAAAAAATTCCGAACGAGCTGCCTTACCCCATTAGAACACAACATATAAAGTGTTTTTTTGCCCCAATGCATGTATTTTGTTGTATTTTGAGGATTTATTTAGAATACATTTTTATTTAAGAATATAGCTTCAAAAGTTTATAACTATCAAACTGATATCATGGACTGTCAGTCATTGCATCCATCGAATTCAGAAGTGGTTACATTTCTCCATCCCCATCCCTCAGCTTTATAACAAGCCAGGTGACTATACTGATTGGCTTGAGGTTGTCCATGAATGAAATCCAACAAAGAACGGATTAGGTTGAATTTTGGATGATTACTTCCAGCCTCCAGACAACAGTGGACAGACAAACAAACTGAAGCCTGTCGCCTGACACATTCTTTGAGGAACCAAAAGAGAATAAACACTTCATTCATAAAGACTGAGAAAATATATTTCAACCACTTGCTATTGACCTTCTGTTCTCTTACCTTTGAGCTCTACAACAGCTTGATAGCCAAATAAATTGATCACATATAGTGGCGATTTTAGTATGTAAATCTTTTTAGATGCATGCCAGCAAAGCCACTACACAACACTAAATAATACATAAATTGCACTATAATGGTGACAAATGGTGCCCACAAACTGTTAGTCACAACACCTTACCACTGCTACACCTGGCTATCAGCAGAGCCTTGTCTGGCAGCGAAACAGTTCATTCAGCCTCATTTACTGCCTTAAAAAAAACATGGCTGATATGGCTGACTTGCTTAAACAAATGTGGTTTCTACTGACAATTGAGATGTACAAACTATGGCATAAGGGGACGATGAGTGGATGAAAATGAGTGAGCTAGGACGGATGTAGTCAATATAACTATTTGTTGAGCACTTTTGAAATGTACAGCGACAGAATTCAGAACATGGGCCATTCTTACAGTATTCTCCCTTTACACCAAGTCAGAACCGTAGGATAAATTAATGGGGCATATAAGCAGAGAATGAAAGCTCTTACAATATTCAATGATGACATTTCTCTTAAACAGGCTATATGCTACATGTGCACCACTACGTCAGAACATTATGATGGGAAAAGGGACCAAATTATTAGGGTGATGATGCACATGGGCTACTAACAGATTACTACACAACATACACTTAGTGCTTTCTTAAATTACAGTATACATATCTCCCTGGCATATTACATAATTTATGGAGCAGCATACAAGGCATTTTTGGACTCATGTTGTGCTGTGCTCAATTGAACAGAAAGGTGGCGCAGTGGCCCTTCGTGGGCAAATTTTGTCATCAAAGGCTGGATTTTTGGTGCATTCAAGACAACATGGGAGGTCGAATCATGATGATGTCAGTGATCTTCAGGTCGGAGTTCTCGAAAGAGGCCCGAGTTCCCGACTTGCAATTCTGAGTTGGATGACCGTTAAAAAAAAATAATAATAATCCCAGTCAGAGTTCCAGTTTTCTTGAACTCACTGAAGTCTGAGATTTCCCAGTTCCGAATTTCCAGTTGTTTTGAGCGGCAGAAGTCATGCTGGATTGAACGCATGGCCAATATTGAATGTTTATCCTTTAAGCTTGGAAAAGATACCCTTAAAACAGACTTAGACCACACAGCCACTCCACTGAATAGCAGGCTAGTGATTACTTTACAATGCTTGCAGTTAGCCACTGATTCCTTCCAAACCTTCCGATTTCCAACTTATTGTGTCATGTTTATGTCCAATGGCCGATGAACACCGATACATTTTATCTATAGTTTCTCTTCATATGACAAGGATTGAAAATAATTTGCCAGTAGATTGTCGACTTGATTCATGATGATGACTGCTAGTTTGCTAGCTAAGATTTTGAAAGTATGATGTTGACATGATCAGTCCAATCAAAGCTATGGTAGATATAACGTAATTTGACGACATTTTATCTGTGACCAATGACCTTGAGCCTTCTTGGATGGACACTTCTAATGTGACTCTATGGCAGCACCCAAGGGGCTTGAATTTTAAAGCTCTACCCGACCTGAAAAAATCTTTTTAGGCTTAATTTAGTCACTTCTTCTAGTCTGATGGCATTATACACTTTCTGTGTACTGATGCATTGGTAAACTGCCATGATGGTGGATTTGGAAATTGGAAATAGTCATGCGTTATTCGGATAAGTTAACTTTTATGGATATAAAGAGAAAATAAAAGTCGGAATCAATTAGCACGGCAACTGACCGTAAAGAAATGCATTGAACCTGACTACTATATAATTTCCCTAATGCTGCAAAGCAGTGTGTAAAGATGGCGCTGCAGTGGATAGCAGCTGTTTTATAGGATCCTGACCAATTCTGCTATTTTGTGAGTGTTTTTACACTGATCTTAACTTTTTTTGTACATAATGTCTCGGCCATAATTTCCTATGACCGAAAACAGCTTCTGGACATCACAACAGTGATCACTAACCTCGATTTCGATGACAATTTCTACTTCAACGAGTCGTCCTGCTTACTCCGGACCAGGCCCTAACCCTAGGACCTCGAAAGAGGAAGCGACAGTGCAAGAAAAGTACACAAGCCAGCATCCTGACGACACTACGCTGGCTAGCAAATAAACCGCTTCTACCCTCTGTTCTATTGGCGAACATACAATCACAAGAAAACAAACTGGACAAGCTCTGTTCGAGACTCTCTTACCAATGGGACCTGAAGAGCTGTAATATTCTATGTTTCTCTGAGTTGTGGCTGAACAAGGACATGGATAATATAAATCTTGCTGGTTTTCTCATGCATCGTCAAGACCTGTCGGCAGCCTCGGGTTAACAACAGCCGGTGCGCAATCTCTAATGTTAAGGAAGTATCGAGTTTTTGCTCGCCTGAGTTAGAATAGCTGTAAACCATAGTTTTTACCAAGAGACTTTTCACCTATATTTTTCATAGCTGTCGATTCACCACCACAAACCAATGCTGGCACTAAGAGCGCACTCAACGAGCTGTATAGGGCCATAAGCAAACAAGAAAATGCACTTCTAAAGGCAATGCTTCTCATGTCCTTAATGATTACAAGCATACCCATAACTGTAAGACACTGATCTGTTTCACCTGTCTTTGTGCTTGTCTCCACCCCTCTCCAGGTGTTGCCAATCTTCCCCATTATCCCCAGTGTATTTATACCTGTGATCTCTGTTTGTCTGTTGCCAGTTCGTTTTGTTTCGTGAAACCTACCAGCAGTTTTCCCCTTGCTCCTGTCTGTTCTAGTTCCTGTTTTCTAGTTTTTCCCGGTTTTGACCACCTCCGGTTTTGACCACCTCATCATGCTGATCTCCAGAAAGGCTCTCGCCTGGGCTACGGCAGAATGGGAACAACAGTCGGCCGTATGCGTCAGTCTGGAGGAGTTGGTGGCAGAGGTAAAGAAAGTATTCGATGCTCCATTGTCCAGGAGAGAGGCTGCCCGGAAGTTACTCCGGCTTTGGCAAGACTCCTGCAGTGTGGCAGACTATGCGGTGGATTTCCGCACGTTTGCAGCTGAGCGCCTGGAACCCGAAAGCACTGTTCGACATGTTCCTGCACGGAGTATCGGAGGAAGTAAAGGACGAGCTTGCAGCCTGGGAACTACCGACGGATCTCGACTCGCTCATCGCCTTCACCATTCAAATTGATGGGCGACTGCGGGAACGAAGGAAGGAGAGGATATTCGATTTCACTCACCCGTCCAACGATTCCACCTCACCGCCGAGGCATCCCGGTTGTACCTGACAGCTCCGTTGCCGAGAGAACCCAAGGCTATCTAAGTTCCCCTGAGAGTCTCAGAAGACTGCTGATTCACCTCTTCCAGAGCCTATGAACCTAGGCAGAGCTAGGCTGTCCACAGCTGAATGTCTTCACACTAAAAGTTGCCTGTATTGCGGGACTACTGGTCATTTCGTCTCCCCCTGTCCACTAAAAGACCAGGCTCACCGGTAGGAGCGAGTACTCTTGTGGGCCATACGGAGAACTTTTCCTGTCCCCTTTACATGCCATTTTGCTGTCGGGGAACCAGTCAATCTCTGCGGGTACTCATCGACTCTGGGGCCGATGAGAGCTTTAGAAACGCTACCCTGGCTTCCGAGCTGGACATCCCCACTCAGCCCATCTCCATTCCCATGGACATTAGAGCACATTAGGGCTCAGAAGTTGCCCCGGGCCTCTCTACCATTCCCACGGAGTACCAGGACCTCCGGGAGGTGTTCAGTAAGGCCCGGGCCACTTCGCTTCCGCCGCACCGACCATATGTCTGCGGGATTGACCTTCTTCCAGGCACCACTCCGCCCCGGGGACGACTGTGGTCTATCGGGTCCGGAGACCAAGGCTATGGAGACCTACAATGAGGGTTTTGTCCTTCTCCACAAAGAAGAACCCTGCGCCCGTGCATCGACTAACGTGGTCTCAACAACATCACAGGGAAGAACCGCTACCCCTCATCTCATCGGCCTTCGAGCCGCTCAAGGTGGCCACCGTGTTCTCCAAGCTGGACCTACAGAACTCCTACCACCTATGCGGATACGGGAAGGAGATGAGTGGAAAACTGCCTTCAACATGGCCAGCAGTCACTACGAGTATCTTGTCATGTCATTTGACCTTATCAACGCCCCTGCTGTGTTCCAGGCTCTGGTTAATGATATTCCCCCATCCTCGTCTTCTCCCGCTGCGTCCAAGAACACGCACGTCCGAAAGGTTCTCCAACTCCTCCTGGAGAACCAGCTTTCTGTAAAAGCAGAGATGTGCGAATTCCATTGCTCCACTATCCCCTTTCTGGGATACATCATCACTGCAGGGAGTGTACAGATGGATCCCGGAAAGGTGAGAGCAGTGGTGGATTGGCCCCAGCCTACGTCCCGGGTGCAGCACTTTAGCCGGGGTAACAGCACCCTGGCTTCCCCCCTGTCTGCACTCACCGCTCCCAAGGTTCCGTTCCCGTGGTCCCGAGCTGCTGACCGGGCGTTCCGGGATCTCAAACACCGCTTCACCACAGCTCACATCTTAGTTCATCCTGACCCGTCCCGCCAGTTCGTGGTGGAGGCCGATGCTTCGGATGTCGGAGTGGGGGTTGTCCTGTCCCAGCATTCCTCTCTGGACCTCAAGTTACATTCCTGCGCCTTCTCCCACCGCCTCAACGCCATGGAGAAGAACTACGATGTGGGGAAACACGAGCTTCTCACAGAGAAGATGACATTGGAGGAGTGGAGGCACTGGCTGGAGGGGGCGGAACATCTGTTCATTGTGTGTACCGACCACAAGAACCTGGAATATCTCCGCACTGCCAAGCACCTCAATTCCAAGCAAGCTAGGTGGGCCTTGCTGTTCAGAAAATATACTTCTCTGTTGATATCACATACATTATCAAGCATTTCACACATATTATCCAGATACTGACTGTTGGCACTTGGTGGTCTGTGGCAGCTTCCCACAAGAATGGGCTGTTGGAAGTTCACCTTCCAACAGGACAACGACCCTAAGCACACAGCCAAGACAATGCAGGAGTGGCTTCGGGACAAGTCTCTAAATGTCCCTGAGTGGCCCAGCCAAAGCCCAGACTTGAACATCTCTGGAGAGACCTAGAAATAGCTGTGCAGCGGTGCTCCCCATCCAAACTGACAGAGCTTGAGAGGATCTGTAGAGAAGAATGGGAGAATCTCCCCAAATACATAAATGCCAAGCTTGTAGCATCATACCCAAAAAGACTCAAGGCTGTAATCGCCTCAACAAAATACTGAGTAGAGAGTCTGAATAGTTATGTAAATGTCATCAGTTTTTTAGTTGTAATACATTTGCAAAAAATCTAAAACCTGTCTTTGCTTTGTCATTATGTGGTATTTTGTGTAGATTGATGAGCGTAATTTTTTTTTAATCCATTTTAGAATAAGCCTGTAAGATACCAAAATGTGGAAAAAGTCAAGGGGTCTGAATACTTTCCGAATGCACTGCATCTACCTTAATGACGTTGTACCCCTGCACATTGACTCATTACTGGTATATGAGCAAGAGCGAGAGCGAGAGCCATGTACAACGAGCATGAAATATTTGATTTCAAAGTATTACAGAATCATATTATAGACCCTCTACAGCCGGTGGGGGTCCCTCAAGTAATTAACAGCCTGGCAATAACTGAACACAGCTGCTGCTTTCTGGGCTTTGTTTTGTTTCCAGGCTACAAGGTACTATCTAGAACCTAAAAGGGTTCTTCAGCTGTCCCCAGTTGAGAACCCTTTGAAGAACTTTTTTTGGTTTCAGGTAGAACCTTTTTGGTTCCATTTAAACCCTTTCCACAGAGGGTAGCTATCCTTTATTTGAAGAGAAGAGACTGACATCAGACACAGCGCTATGCTCCCGAGTGGCATAGCGGTCTAAGGCACTGCATCTTAGTGCAAGAGTCATCACTACAGTCCTTGGTTCAATTCCAGGGTGTATCATGGGAGTCTCATAGGGCGGCGCACAATTGACCCAGCGTCGTCCGGGTTTGGCCAGGGTAGGCAGTCATTATAAATAAGAATTTTTTCTTAACCGACTTGCCTAGTTAAATAAAGGTTAAATTAACAAACAAAAAATATATACTCTGCATCATTCATCATTACCTAACAAAACAATTTTTCAAATGGTGTCCTTTACGCATAAAATACACATGACACATTGGCTTGTGGGCTGTAATGATATATGATATACATGATAAGTAGATTGGATGGGGAAAAGTGATTTGTCAATCATATGAGATCTAAAGTGTTTGATGTAGTGCATCTCAACCAAAACCTTTTTTTGCTGCATTATAGAGAGGGAAGGTGTGCAGATTTATTGAACATGACCATGTTGGACTAATACTTTTGACAGATTTTGACAGATAATGGTTTATTCGAGTGCTTATTAAAAACATTCATGATATGTCAAAATTCAGAATTTAAGTATATTTAGAAAAAACATTTGCTCATTAACATGCACATTTGGCATGAAAATATGAGTAATTTGATATACTGTACATCTTAGATATTTTGAGTCAAAATCACATACTCAGTTTCAAATTTACAACAATAATTTAGAAAGTACACGCAAGTACATTCACCATGGTAACATTACATTTTAAGACAATTCAGGGATTTTGTCAAAGCACCTGTAATTTCAAAATTGTTAATACAGAAAAATGACACTTTTACAATAAAAAGTTACATGATAGACTATTGTATATTGTCATGTCCCTGAAAAGCGACACAGGCATAATAAGACCACACACCTGACAAAGCCTGATGGCATCCCTATATACACATGCTTTTTAAAATCATTGAATGGATTGACCTAAAAAAATGTATATAATATAGAAATATATCAAGCAAGTACATCGAGTTTGGAATGAACAGCCACACCCTAGGCCTGGGCTCAAATACTAATTAAGGTATTTCCATTACTTTCACATTACTTTCAAAGTAAGTATTTTGATATTTTTTCTTTGGAAATACAAGTATTTTCTACTACTTCAAATATAAGTAGTTGATTCGGTCACATTATTTGAAAATACTCAAATACACAGAAAATAAGTATTTAAAATATAAATACTTAATTAAGCATGCATTTGAACCCAGGCTTGCCACAATCCAATGGTTAGGACTTTGTCCCTGTAAACCTGCAAGCACTGTAATATATCAGCAGCATTATCATGTGGATGGCACATTTTGGATGTGGGCAAGTCATCTGCCAAGTTAAAAATGACAAAAAGTATTGAAAAAAAAAGTATTGAATAAAATATCTGGAATAAACTAAATGTAATCATTTTTTTAAATCCCTTTTCAGTTTTGATATTCTGCACTGCTACAGTAAAGGCAATATGTATTTATTTATTTTTTATTTCACTTTTACTTATTCAAGGGATCCCAATTGAGGCCAGGGTCTCATTTACAATAGTGCCCTGAAAACAAACAACTCACAAATCAACATAATTCAATAAAACAGCAACAAATGAAAATACAAGACACAACAGATACATTTCAACAACACAAATAAATCATTACAATCAACTAAAACACTCGCAAACCTCAGAGAATGTATTCCACATCAGCGCTCTAAACTGCCCCGCTGGCACCAGGGATTCAAGATGTAATGAGGATTGTAAATAATTCCAAAAACGAAGGGCTAATTTTCCTAGGTTGGTAGAGACACAAGGGACCTCAAGAGTTAACCAACCCTGTGAGCAGTTTTGGTGCCTCATGTTTTTCTACTTTAACATAGGGCGGAGCACAGTGTCGTCCTGGTTAGGGTCTGGCCGGTGTAGGCCGTCATTGTAAATAAGAATGTGTTCTTATCCGACTTGCCTAGTTAAATAAAAAATACAAAACAGAGAAGTGAGATATGTTGGAAGTTTGTGCAGTAGAGCTTTGTAATCAAAAATGGAGAAATTAAGTGATCTACGGAAAATTAGAGAGGTCCAGCCGACCTTCGGATAAAGCATGCAGTGATGAGTATTAAACCTGTCACCTGTGATAAAGCGAAGCGGGCTATGGTACACTGCAAAAAAAGGGTTTTAGAGTAGCGGCTGCTGCCTTCTGATAAATGGTGTCACCATAATCAAGAACTGGCAGGAAGGTTGCCTGTACAACCTGCTTCCTGCTGTTCAGGGTAAGGCATTATCTTTTTCTATAACAGAAGCCTACATTAAATATCAGCTTCTTAACTAGCTCATCCATATGTTTAAACATAACATTTTTGTCAATCCAAAAGCCCAGATATATCAAACAGGAAAATGGTTCCAATCGTTTTTCCACCATTCATTTTTCCCATGGGGGATTTTAGAAACACATAAAATAAGGGCTGTGTTTCATGTAGGCTTACCCTGGCGTAATGTTTTGATAACCATGTAAATCTCTCTAGGACAATGTGACTTTTATCAATATATTTGCCTCCATTTACTCTCAGTAGGCGTCATGCAAAATTACAAATCCCAGCAAGCTCCTGCAAGTCAACTCGAGCTGACACCTTCGCTAACAGGTAATGCGTCAATTTAAAACTTGCACAAGACAGTTCACAGACTTGCCAATTTACAGAAATTGAGACAATTTATTAATTACAAAATGTAGCTAACATTAGATAGTTAATCTAGAGATTGTTACCTTTGCCTCAATTCGGCAGGCTTGTCCAGATCATCATGGCATTTCTAGTTTTTTTTTATGATAGCCACATTAGCAGCTAATTAGCATTTCACTTTTGGGGGGGGGGTGAATACAGGATAATATATTGATAAAAGTAACCTTGTCCTGGAGATTTACATGGTTATCAAAATGTCATGCCAGGGTAAGCCTACATGAAACAGCTCTTATTTTAAGTGTTTCTCAAATCCACTATGGGGAAAATGAATGGTGGAAAAACGATTAGTAACTTGACACCATTGTGTCCTGTCTGTGAACATTTAAACGAAAACCAAATTAAAAAGAGACATAGACGCTATTCAAAAACTGACAATGCAATATTAAAACAAATGGGTGGAGATTAATCATAAACCCAAATTAAGAACCTTTTGTTTGATTAAGGCTGACTTTGTAGGTTGTATATAATATATATCTCACACACATAAAAGCAGGTGATCGCTATGTGCACATGTAAGATCAGGGATATTGCCTCTGCGTATTGAAAAAGGTAAGATCAGGGATATTGCCTCTGCGTATTGAAAGATCAGGGAAATTGCCTCTGCGTATTGAAACAGGTAAGATCAGGGAAATTGCTTCTGCGTATTAAAAGATCAGTGAAATTGCCTCTGCGTATTGAAACAGGTAAGATCAGGGAAATTGCCTCTGCGTATTGAAAGATCAGGGAAATTGCCTCTGCGTATTGAAAGATCAGGGAAATTGCCTCTGTGTATTGAAAAATCAGGGAAATTGCCTCTGCGTATTGAAAGATCAGGGAAATTGCCTCTGCGTATTGAAAGATCAGGGAAATTGCCTCTGCGTATTGAAAGATCAGGGAAATTGCCTCTGCGTATTGAAAGATCAGGGAAAAGGCCTCCCGGGTGGCGCAGTGGTCTAGGGCACTGCATCGCAGTGCTAGCTGCGCCACCAGAGTCTCTGGGGTCGTGCCCAGGCTCTGTCGCAGCCGGCCGCGACCGGGAGGTCCGTGGGGCGATGCACAATTGGCTTAGCGTCGTCCGGGTTAGGGAGGGTTTGACCGGTAGGGATATCCTTGTCTCATCGCGCTCCAGCGACTCCTGTGGCGGGCCGGGCGCAGTGCGCGCTAGCCAAGGGGGCCAGGTACACGGTGTTTCCTCCGACACATTGGTGCGGCTGGCTTCCGGGTTGGAGGCGCGCTGTGTTAAGAAGCAGTGCGGCTTGGTTGGGTTGTGCTTCGGAGGACGCATGGCTTTCGACCTTCGTCTCTCCCGAGCCCGTACGGGAGTTGTAGCGATGAGACAAGATAGTAATTACTAGCGATTGGATACCACGAAAATTGGGGACAAAAGGGGGTAAAATGTATTAAAAAAAATAAAAATAAAAAAGAAAGATCAGGGAAATTGCCTCTGCGTATTGAAAGATCAGGGAAATTGCCTCTGCGTATTGAAACAGGTAAGGACAGGGAAATTGCCTCTGCGTATTGAAAGATCAGGGAAATTGCCTCTGCGTATTGAAAGATCAGGGAAATTGCCTCTGCGTATTGAAAGATCAGGGAAATTGCCTCTGCGTATTGAAACAGGTAAGATCAGGGAAATTGCCACTGCGTATTGAAACAGGTAAGATCAGGGAAATTGCTTCTGCGTATTAAAAGATCAGTGAAATTGCCTCTGCGTATTGAAACAGGTAAGATCAGGGAAATTGCCTCTGCGTATTGAAAGATCAGGGAAATTGCCTCTGCGTATTGAAAGATCAGGGAAATTGCCTCTGTGTTTTGAAAAATCAGGGAAATTGCCTCTGCGTATTGAAAGATCAGGGAAATTGCCTCTGCGTATTGAAAGATCAGGGAAATTGCCTCTGCGTATTGAAAGATCAGGGAAATTGCCTCTGCGTATTGAAAGATCAGGGAAAAGGCCTCCCGGGTGGCGCAGTGGTCTAGGGCACTGCATCGCAGTGCTAGCTGCGCCACCAGAGTCTCTGGGGTCGTGCCCAGGCTCTGTCGCAGCCGGCCGCGACCGGGAGGTCCGTGGGGCGATGCACAATTGGCTTAGCGTCGTCCGGGTTAGGGAGGGTTTGACCGGTAGGGATATCCTTGTCTCATCGCGCTCCAGCGACTCCTGTGGCGGGCCGGGCGCAGTGCGCGCTAGCCAAGGGGGCCAGGTACACGGTGTTTCCTCCGACACATTGGTGCGGCTGGCTTCCGGGTTGGAGGCGCGCTGTGTTAAGAAGCAGTGCGGCTTGGTTGGGTTGTGCTTCGGAGGACGCATGGCTTTCGACCTTCGTCTCTCCCGAGCCTGTACGGGAGTTGTAGCGATGAGACAAGATAGTAATTACTAGCGATTGGATACCACGAAAATTGGGGACAAAAGGGGGTAAAATGTATTTAAAAAAATAAAAATAAAAAAGAAAGATCAGGGAAATTGCCTCTGCGTATTGAAAGATCAGGGAAATTGCCTCTGCGTATTGAAACAGGTAAGGACAGGGAAATTGCCTCTGCGTATTGAAAGATCAGGGAAATTGCCTCTGCGTATTGAAAGATCAGGGAAATTGCCTCTGCGTATTGAAACAGGTAAGATCAGGGAAATTGCCACTGCGTATTGAAACAGGTAAGATCAGGGAAATTGCCACTGCGTATTGAAACAGGTAAGATCAGGAAAATTGCCACTGCGTATTGAAACAGGTAAGATCAGGGAAATTGCCACTGCGTATTGAAACAGGTAAGATCAGTGAAATTGCCACTGTGTATTGAAACAGGTAAGATCAGTGAAATTGCCTCTGCGTATTGGATCAGGGAAATTGCCTCTGCGTATTGAAACAGGTAAGATCAGGGAAATTGCCTCTGTGTATTGAAACAGGTAAGATCAGTGAAATTGCCTCTGCGTATTGAAACAGGTAAGATCAGTGAAATT
Source organism: Salvelinus fontinalis (assembly GCF_029448725.1). NCBI lineage: Eukaryota > Metazoa > Chordata > Actinopteri > Salmoniformes > Salmonidae > Salvelinus > Salvelinus fontinalis. Next base: position 88,931,059 of record NC_074665.1, on the reverse strand, counting down.
GCCTCTGCGTATTGAAACAGGTAAGATCAGTGAAATTGCCTCTGCGTATTGAAACAGGTAAGATCAGTGAAATTGCCTCTGTGTATTGAAACAGGTAAGATCAGTGAAATTGCCTCTGCGTATTGGATCAGGGAAATTGCCTCTGCGTATTGAAACAGGTAAGATCAGGGAAATTGCCTCTGTGTATTGAAACAGGTAAGATCAGTGAAATTGCCTCTGCGTATTGAAACAGGTAAGATCAGTGAAATTGCCTCTGCGTATTGAAACAGGTAAGATCAGTGAAATTGCCTCTGCGTATTGAAACAGGTAAGATCAGTGAAATTGCCTCTGTGTATTGAAACAGGTAAGATCAGTGAAATTGCCTCTGCGTATTGAAACAGGTAAGATCAGTGAAATTGCCTCCAAGTATTGAAACAGGTAATATAAGGGATATTGTCTCTGTGTATTGAAACAGGTCGGTTTGTGGTGAAATGGAAGAGGAAAGACTATGTAACTATTGTGACCTCAAAGAGAGAACTCAATTCATTTTATCCTCAATTGCCCTTTCTACCATGATATACCACGATAATTCCACCAGATCTACCCTGGCATTATGTGGCTGAGCGATGAAGAGAATCTGAAATAGTTTTTTGTCCATTGTATATTTCTGTTTGCAGATTTTTTTTATAAAGCCTGGAATAAAAGAAAAAGGGTGACAGAATTCAATTCAAAGTGCACATATGTATATAGATTGTGTATATCACTCACAATTGAAGGGCTTGTAAGTAAGCATTTCACAGTAAGGTCTACTACACCTGTTGTATTTGGTGCATGTGACAAATAAAATTTGATTTTATTTAAATCTTCTTTGTGCCAGACCGGGTTTAAATGCCATCCGTTTCATATTGCTGTATTTCTTTTGTAATTAATTTGTATTAATTTTTACAGCTCTAGGGTTGTTATTATTACTGCTTGAATAACCTTATTTACTATTATTCATTTATCATTCTTTATGCGGTGCACACTGCACTGGATAATCACTGAATAATCACTTTGAATAATTGTAATGTTTGTTTATGCGTCAGTAAATCCAGTAAGGGATGGGTTGCCAACTGGCGATTTGACACGGAAATACAATATAATTCATTCATTTGATAGTTCCCAAACCACTTGCACATCATATACACATATAATACATTATTTTGTACAGAACATACAGTATATAAAAGCTGCTATACATAGAGTAGATGTAAAGCAGATTGGTAGGCTACATCCATTTTCTGATTTTAACATTAATAATATAAAGCCATTGACCCTGGAAGCAAACAATAATGTAATTGTAAACAAACAAACTGATCATTTTGATCTGATGGATGGTCAGCTCTTGCATCCATAGCTCTGTCTATCAATTTGACAGTGGTTACATTCCTCAAGCCCCATCTCTCAGCTGTTTACCAAAACAAGTGGTGGGGTGGCCACTTTGTTTTTGTTTTTAATCGCCGCTTGACCCTTAAATAACAATCTTCTTGAATTAGTGTCTTGAAATACGTGCTCTCAATCAAGAGTTTCTAATTGTGAATGTTGTTGACCACAGAACATTATCCTATTACAGTATGTTCAATATACCTGTCTACAAAGATACTGTGTACATAATAGTTGATGTTTGTTCATTTCAGTGTTCTGCCTAAAGTTCAACATTTTAATAATGCTACCTGACAGAAAGCCTTATGCGGAGTGTCATTCTGCATTCAAATACTCGTTAGCCTCTCCAGAAAGAGGCGACAGTACGATCGATGCTTGTGCTACGTTGCACTTCTGTATCTTGGCGCATCATGTGTCAGAGCTTTGTGTCAGAGCACTGTGGTTACCTGGGTGACTTCCGAGCTCATGTCATCGTTTGGCTGGTAGCGTGAGTCCAAAGACAACATCTCCATACCTAGTCATACCTGTTGATTGGACCTCTCCACCCTGTTGGCGCTGGAGTGCTGATCGCGCTGGTGCTGCTGGTGGGGGCGGGTACGAGAAGAATTCTGCAGCTCCAGCACAGAGGGACTCAAGGGGATGCAAAATTCGCGGAAGCAGCGCTTGAAGTTCTCGTCCAGGAAGGCGTAGAGGACGGGATTCAGGCAGCTGTTGGTGTAGCCCAGAGCGATGCAGAAGTGCCAGGTGACGGACTGCAGCAGGGAGTTGGGGATGTTGATCAGGGCTTTGATGATGACGTAGATGTGGATGGGCGTCCAGCAGATGATGAAGACGGCCACCACCACCAGGACCATGCGGGTGATGCGGCGCAGGTTGCGGTCCTTCTCCTTGGAGCCAGACAACATGCGCACGCTCTTCAGGCGCAAGATCATTAGCCCATAGCACACGGTGATGATGAGGACGGGGATGATGAAGGCAAAGATGAAGACGCAGATTTTCAGGAGATTCTCCCAGTACCAGGATGGGTGTGGGAAGATCAAAGTGCAGTCGATGATTCCTGAACATGTGGAGATTGAGTACAAGACACAGTTGAAGGAATGTAGTACATGAGGAAACCAATAGCTTCACAGCAGTCTTTTTCACAGGTAAAGTTGAAGTCAGAAGTTTACATACACCTTAGGCAAATACATTTAAACTCAGTTTTTCACAATTCCTGACATTTAATCCTAGTAAAAATTACCTGTCTTAGGACAGTTAGGATCACCACTTTATTTTATGAATGTGAAATATCAGAATAATAGTAGAGAGAATTATTTATTTCAGCTTTTATTTCTTTCATCACATTCCCAGTGGGTCAGAAGTTTGCATAACCTCAATTAGTATTTGGTAGCATTGCCTTTAAATTGTTTAATTTGGATCAACCGCTTTGGGAAGCCTTCCACAAGCTTCCCACATTAAGTTGGGTAAATTTTGGCCCATTCCTCCTGACAGAGCTGGTGTAACTGAGTCAGGTTTGTAGGCCTCCTTGCTCGCACACGCTTTTCCAGTTCCGCCCACACATGTTCTATTGTATTGAGGTCAGGGTTTTGTGATGGCCACTCCAATACCTTGATTTTGTTGTCCTTAAGCCATTTTGCCACAACTTTGATAAGCATGCTTGGGGTCATTGTCCATTTGGAAGACCCATTTGCGACCAAGCTTTAACTTCCTGACTGATGTCTTGAGATGTTGCTTCAATATATCCACATAATTCTCCTTCCTCATGATGCCATCTATTTTGTGAAGTGCACCAGTCCCTCCTGCAGCAAAGCACCCCCACAACATGATGCTGCCACACCCGTGCTTTACGGTTGGGATGATGCTCTTCGGCTTGCAAGCCTCCCCCTTTTTCCTCCAAACATAACAATGTTCCTTATGGCCAAACAGTTCTATTTTTGTTTCATCAGAACAGAGAACATTTCTCCAAAAAGTACAATCTTTGTCCCCATGTGCAGTTGCAAACCGTAGTCTGTTTTTTTGTTTTTTTTATGGCGGTTTTGGAGCAGTGGCTTCTTCCTTGCCGAGCGGCCTTTCAGGTTATGTCGATTAAGGACTCGTTTTACTGTGGATATAGATACTTCTGTACCCGTTTCCTCCAGCATCTTCACAAGGTCCTTTGCTGTTCTGGGATTGATTTGCACTTTTCGCACCAAAGTACGTTCATCTCTAAGAGACAGAACGTGTCGCCTTCCTGAGCGGTATGATGGCTGCGTGGTCCCATGGTGTTTATACTTTTGTTTCTACAGATGAACGTGGTACCTTCAGGTGTTTTGAAATTGCTCCCAAGGATGAACCAGACTTGTGGAGATCTACAATTCTTTTCTGAGGTCTTGGCTGATTTATTTAGATTTTCCCATGATGTCAAGCAACGAGGCACGGAGTTTGAAGGTAAGCCTTGAAATACATCCACAGGTACACCTCCAATTGACTCAAATTATGTAAATTAGCCTATCAGAAGCTTCTAAAGCCATGACATCATTTTCTGGAATTTTCCAAGTTGTTGAAAGGCACAGTCAACTTAGTGTATGTTTATTTTACCTTTATTTATTTAACCTTTATTTCACCAGGCAAGTCAGTTAAGAACAAATTCTTATTTTCAATGACGGCCTAGGAACAGTAAACTTCTGACACACTGGAATTGTGATACAGTGAATAATCTGTCTGTAAAAAATTGTTGGAAAAATTACTTGTGTTATGCACAAAGTGGATGTCTTAACCGACTTGCCAAAACTATAGTTTGTTAACAAGAAATTTGTGGAGTGGTTGAAAAACTAGTTTTAATGCCCTAAGTGTATGTAAACTTCCGACTTCAACTGTAGATAAAGCTACATAGGCCCCAAAGCATTGCTCATAATGTTAGCCATAATAGTCAGCTATTTGTTAAACAACCTTTTGCAGCCTGCTTCTATTCCCCAAGCTGACTTCAGATAGAGTTCCTTCAATACACTGCAAATAACACCCATTCTCCTCTAACCAATAAAAAGAGCTAAGATAGGCATTTTGAAAACCTGTAAAAACCAATTCAGGAGATGCATCACTAATTTTTCTGACAAGTTTCCATCCCACTATTATACTGAAATGATGCATGGACTTTAAGACTATTTAACATGGTGGAAGCTGCTAGTGGAAGCTGCTAGTCTATGGTTATATTAGTCATCAGGGCCTCCCGGGTGGCGCAGTGGTCTAGGGCACTGCATCGCAGTGCTAGCTGCGCCACCAGAGTCTCTGGGTTCGCGCCCAGGCTCTGCCGCAGCCGGCCGCAACCGGAAGGCCGTGGGGCGACGCACAATTGGCATAGCGTCGTCCGGGTTAGGGAGGGTTTGGCCGGTAGGGATATCCTTGTCTCAGTATGTAAAATGTAATGAAATGTAAAAAAATGTAATAAAATGTATGCACTCTACTGTAAGTCGCTCTGGATAAGAGCGTCTGCTAAATGACTAAAATGTAAATGTAAAATGTAAAATCTTTAAAGTCTACATGGTGGAAGCTGCTAGTCTATGGTTATATTAGTCATCTTTAAAAGATGCACTATGTAGAAATCGCTCTGCAATTTCCTGGTTGCTAATTTCAGTTTATGTGACAAAACAAGCAAGTATAGTGTACAGCCTCCATACTCAACTGGCAGATTGCGGACCGGAACGGGGTCAATACGGACCGCAGGTTCCAAAAAACATTTTTTTATAAAAAAAAAAAACATGTTTCAGACCCCTGGTATCATTTAAACACACATAACTCACATGTATATGTGAAGTTAGTTGGGTCGCTCCAAAAGTTACATATTGCAGCTTTAAAGCATTATATTTATGAATAGAGTTGGAAACCTACATTAAGGCCAATTAGGGATGAACACGTACAAAACATTATTTAATATAGCCTCTGATTTGCAGTTTTAAATCCACCATTATGTAAAAGTTAATGTCACACGTAAACCTAAATAAAGGAGCTGAAAGTGTTCTTATTACATGATAATAAAAAACACTTCATAGCTAAACATGGCACTTTCTCTATGACTCAGACCCAGACCATGTGTAGGACAGCAAAGTGTTAATTTGGCGAATTCCATTCGCTTCACAGAAATAAAATGAAATGTAAAACATAAGTGTTACTCTCTCGCTACTGTGGTGTACTCACTGACCTTATAGATAGGCTGCCTACAATTGAGGATCAAAGAAAAACAGCATGGGGAAACGTACTGTCATACTTGCCATTATCAGTTACAGTAGTTAAGGCGGTGAACATGACAGGCAGACCAATGGCAGAGGACAGGATCCAGTTGCACACGTTGACAATCTTCGCGTTACGGGGCGTGCGGAAGTCTAAGGCCTTGACGGGGTGGCACACTGCAATGTAACGATCAATACTCATGGTGGTCAATGTGAAGATACTGGTGAACATGTTGTAGTAGTCGATTGATATCACTATCTTGCACAGAACGTCTCCAAACGGCCAAGTCCCCATCAGGAAGTTGACACTCTGGAAGGGCAGTGTACTGGTGGCTAGTGCATCAGCCAAGGCCAGGTTGAAGATGTAGATATTTGTGGCGGTTTTCATTTTAGTGTATCTGGAAAGATAACATACAGAAAGAAAAATGGAGAGACCAAATTAGGGCATGCTTATCAGAAGACAAATAATCTGGACAGCAGCTTGTCCATCTCAAAACCACAGGCTCAGCAATATCTTCGGTTCACCTTGCCGTTCATGGCAACGTCTTATCGCTGTGTCTCAGTTTCTCAGACAAATCATGCCACCAAGAACAGGTTTACAATATATTGGATTTATAAGGAATTTATATTACAAACAAACAAACACACAGACAGATGGTGTATTGACATAGGCCTACATACACTACTGTTAATTAATTCTAATCCAATTTTTCTTTCTTACAGAGTTACCTACTGGGTAGCTCTCGAAAACCCTTCTAATTATCTGTGGGTTTTCAGAGGTTAGCTCCGCACACGGTTGACTGCGTGTCAACTACAATTCCTCCGACAGTGTGTTTTAACCTTTAGAAATGTCAATAAGCATTGCTTGCGAAACAGTTGCTGATATACCTTTTATTTTTGATACAGCGCATTCGGAAAGTACCCCTTCCCTTTTCCACATTTTGTTACGTGACAGCCTTAAAAATAGATCAAATACGGTTTTTCCCTCATCAATCTACACACAATACCCTATAATGACAAAGCGAAAACAGGTTTTTTGAAACTTTAGCAAATTGATGAAAAATAAAAATCAATACCTTATTTAGATAAATATTCAGACCCTTTGCTATGAGACTCGAAATTAAGATCAGGTGCATCCTGTTTCCATTGATCATCCTTGAGATGTTTCTACAACTTGATTGGAGTCCACCTGTGGCAAAAACCAAGCCATGAGGTTGAAGGAATTGTCCGTAGAGCTCAGAGACAGAATTGTATCGAGGCAAAGATCTGGGGAAGGGTAGCAAAACATTTCTGCAGCATTGAAAATCCCCAAGAAGAAGTTTGCAAGAAGTTTGGAACCACCAAAACTCTTCCTAGAGCTGGCTGCCTGGCCAAACGGAGCAATCGGGGGAGGGCCTTGGTCAGGGAGGTGACCAAGAACCCAATGGTCACTCTGACAGAGCTCCAGAGTTCTTCTGTGGAGATGGGAGAACCTTCCAGAAGGACAACCATCTCTGCAGCACTCCACTAAATCAGGCCTTCATGGTAGTGTGGCCAGACGGAAGACACTCCTCAGTAAAAGGCACACGACAGCCCGCTTGGAGTGCGCCAAAACGCACCTAAAGCATCTTGAGAAACAGGATTCTTTGTCTGATGAAACCAATATTGAACTATTTGGCCTGAATGCCAAGAGTCAGGTCTGGCGGAAACCTGAACCATCCCTACAGTGAAGCATGGTGGTGGTAGCATCATGCTGTGGGGATGTTTTTCAGCGGCAGGACGTGGGAGACTAGTCGGGATCTAGTCAGCGAAAGATGAACGGAGAAAGATCCTTGATGATAACCTGCTCCAGAGCGCTCAGGACCTCAGACTGTGGAGAAGGTCACCTTCCAACAGGACAACGACCCTAAGCACACAGCCAAGACAACTCAAGAGTGGCTTCGGGACAAGTCTCTGAATGTCCTTGAGTGGCCCAGCCAGAGCCCCAGCTTGAACCAGATCAAAAATCTCTGGAGAGACCTGAAAATAGCTGTGCAGCAATACTCCCCATCCAACTTGACAGAGCTTGAGAGGATCTGCAGAGAAGAATCAGAGAAACTCCCCAAATACAGGTGTTCCAAGCTTGTAGAGTCATACTCAAGAAGACGTGAAGCTGTAATCGCTGCCAAAGGAGCTTCAACAAAGTACAGAGTAAAGGGTATGAATACTTATGTAAATGTGATATTTCATTTTTTTAAATAAAAACCTGTTCTTGCTTTGTCCTTATAGGTTATTTTTGTGTAGATTAGGAAAAAAACTAATTTAACCCATTTTAGAATAAGGCTGTAATGTAACAAAATGTGGAAAAAGTCAAGGGGTTTGAATACTTTCCAAATGCACTATATCAGCGAGAAATAATTTGTCAAATAAAATATACACTTACTGTAGCAGTTTTGCACAGATCCACAAGCTGTGTGTACCTCCAGTTGACAAACTACACTTCCTCTCCAGTTAAGTTTACACACAGGTGTTGAGAACTCGCTACGCTACATAGCTAATTAGCACAGGTGGCTGCCTATGTCTTGCACCTGTCTTCCGTAAACAAGCGATGTAACATGGAGATATGGCCGTGTAGGAACACTAACCCAATTAAGGTGTGTAGTAATATTTTTATTTTTTTAAGTATTATTATTATTTTGTGCTGATATGAATGATACGTTCCTTCTAGTACCGCAAGCGATACGTTTTAACAGTCAGAACGATCCTAAAAAAACTCTCCCGGCCAGAAGATACTATCATCAATAGGCGCTAAGGTTAAAGTACGTTATTGTTAAACAAACAGACAGTCATTGTAATGGAATTTGAATTTTTACTTGAACAAATATTTGACCAGCCTAAATCCTCTCATGACAGGCACTGACACTAGTTAATCAAAATGATTAGCTCCATCAGCATAAAGACAGTGTTGAGTGGATCATGAATGTCATTTCCACCCATTAGATACTACATTGATCTCTTACATATCATATCAGAGCACTTATGATACAGTTGGGCTTATTACACCAATTATCCAGGCATACCATAAGTAGTGTTGTCCATTGTGTTAAATTCAACGGAGCAGACTAGATTTTTTATCCGTATCTGTTGTCATCCCCGATCTTAATAATTTCAATCAAAATCATATGGAGTTTATTGTGCTCAGTTACACAAAGAACGTATTGTTGCAAAATTAAGTACTGTTCACTTTTGTTGTTTCTTAATTTTCATTATGAGGCATCATTTGTAGGTTTCATTTTGTTACTTTCTAGGTTCAGCATATTCCTGTACACAAATAAAACTAAAAGGAAACAATTTTCACTTGTATAACTATTCTGCAATAATTTCTTTGTAGTAGTACAGAGAGTAAAGGTGTGTTTACATTGTGGAGATGCAGAATGACTACAAGGAACTGTCGCTTATATGTGAATTAAGAGTTTCGGAGCAGTCTGACCCTGTGCCGGATGCCTTTCTAATCCAAATCTCCCGGGCAATCTTGTGGACCGACCTGCCAACATTTTACGTTTGCGTGTGCTGCGGATTACCATTAATTACATATTATATAAAAGTTATGAATTGAGTTTTGGATACGTGGGGGGGAAACTCAAGCGTGTCAGAGCTTGAACTGTCGTTCCTGCGTCTCCGCAATTTAAGGATAGTAAATAACGTATTGCTATTGAACTTCCCATAATGCCCAAAAAGAAAGAGTGGCATATCTTAAACAGATAGAAAGGGTTGTGTAATTGGCTATATAAATATAAATAATATTCCAATACAATCCAATTATGCTCATCCACATCATTCAGATTGGTTTTTCATGAAAAAATGTTTAATTCATTTCCAATGCCACATTAGCAGTCTGGGATTGTCTCATTTCCAAAACTCTTTATTATCTTCTAATGTCAATGAGATATTCAGAACAGATAACAGCAAATCCTTTTTATTTTGGAAAAATCTCGCTGATGACACTGTTTAGATAGATTACTAAACCGTACCGTGGCACTGATTAAAAAGGGTGATATCTAATCAGTTGTACAACTGAATACCTTCAACTGAAATGTGTCTTCTGCATTAAACCCAACCCCTCTGAATCGGAGAGGTGCGGTGGGCTGCCTTAATCGACATCCACGTCTTCGGCGCCTAGGGGTTAACTGCCTTGTTCAGGGGCAGAATGACAGATTTTTACCTTGTCAGCACGGGGATTCAATCCAGCAACCTTTCGGGTTACTGGCCCAATGCTCTAACCACCAGGCTACCTGCCACCCCAAAAGGAAGTTAGAGGAAGGAAGTTAGAGACCGTTTCACGAGCCAATGCTAATTAGCTTTAGCGCAATGACTGGAAGTCTGAAAGAACAGCGCACTGAATGGAACTCTACAGGAACAGCTAGCATGCTATAGTTCCCATAGACTTCCAGTCACTGCGCTAATGCTAGTTAGCAACTTCCTTCAAACTGCACGCAGAGACATAACAATTGGTATCCACGTGTTCATCTGACTCTGGGGAATTTGATAAAGGGCTTCATTGACAAAACCCCAAAGTATCCCTTTAAGATACAAGGCATTTTCTGGATAAATACAATCTCAAATTGGCCGCAGGTAGCCTAGTGGTTAGAGAGGCTAGACAGCAACCGGAGGGTTGCTATTTTGAAATTCTGGGTCTGATGGGAAGAATATGCCAGGAAGGGAATCCTGGATGCCATTGCCTGCTGTTGTGCCCTTGACCCTTGAAGGCACTTTACCTACACCCCCCCCCCTCAACGGGCGCCAGGGTGACAGCCCCCTGCTCCAACCTCTATATGTATGTGTGTCATTTGGAGGGGTTGGGATAAAGAGGAGGTCAAATTTCAGTTGGACGTCGTGTACAATTGACAAATAAAAGTTAACTTGATCTCAAACGACTCCAAAATAAAAACAATAGCACAGGAACCCAAACAATGAAAAGACAAAGAATTCAATCAAAGGCACATTGTAAACAAATACACTGCATTTTTCTTTTAAATGTAATTTACTCTTGAGCTGACATCCGTAGCGTTCACTCTGAATGCAATCTCTGAGAACATCAGGGAAGTTGCCTTGTCGATAGTGCATTGCACTTGGATTGAATCCTGGCAGAAGATTGAGATGGCTGAATGCATGCCAAAATAAATTGAACTATTTTATTTGAAAAGATAATTCATTTTTTGTCTGCTATGTTTGCACATGGAGTCAGGCATTATTCGTAGGCCATGGATGTACACAAGGAACCGGATGTCTTGAGCTTAAAGCATAACATTGTCCGTGTCTGATGGATGGGTCTGATGTCATCAGTGAAAAAGCCCAGGAAGGAGCCAAGGGCAGGGTGTTTTGTATTGCACATTCTGGAACACATCATGTCTGTCTATAACAACACCATAAAACACAGCAGGGGAGAATTGTTGATAAGGTGAAGCTTGAGTGTCTCATACAAAACATTATGATTGCCTACCAGTTCCAGGGAGAGAGTGAAAATGTGGCTCCCAATGTACTCTCTTTGTAAGAGATATCTGGATCTGGGCAGAAGGGATATCTGGATCTGGGCAGAAGGGATATCTGGATCTGGGCAGAAGGGATATCTGGATCTGGGCAGAAGGGATATCTGGATCTGGGCAGAAGGGATATCTGGATCTGGGCAGAAGGGATATCTGGATCTGGGCAGAAGGGATATCTGGATCTGGACCTAGGGCTGTTGCGGTGACTGTATTACGGCCACACTGGCGGTAACGAGTCATGAAGGCAGTCAAATTCCATGTGACCGTCACGGTAATTAGGCTTCTCCAAGCTCTGATGCTGCTGATGGTCATTAGTAGCCTACCAAACTTGCTAACTGACAGGCACTCTATAATCACTCTGACATCAATGCAGTGTTCGAAAATCTAATCAAACACTTCATGAGTGCCCATGAGCTCATGTTGGGCAACATTTCTTTGCAATTGCACAAGAAAACAAAGTGATAGCCTCTGTTAAAAAGAGGAGGATCTCATCAGCTTTCTATAGGCTAGACCTACTATATTTATCAACTTTCCTAATATTAAGCACAATACTTCTCTTTAAAAACAGGAGTATAGCCTACCTGGTTAACATGAAAATAAACCACCAGAAAAGCGTCCTCCATTTGCTATTTAAGTGCATAGATGACATGTATTTTTTCCCTGTTTCGAGACAGGTGCATGATAATGGTCTACTCTAAAACAAAACAAATTTCACACCTACATTATTTAGTATATGTAAAGACAAGATTAAATCAAGAATAGTCTGATGGGTGACAATATTAGCCTATCACTTGTGAATGATATATTGTCACTTGTGAATGATGCCCAGCATAAGAAACTGCCTTTGTGACTTTCCTAATCATAGTTGCACACCTCATGTAGCCTAGCCCATATGCCTATATGTTTTAACAATGTTTGCATAACTAATAAAGTGCCCAAATAACTTCCTAAAATTATGCACATTAATCCGCTTTACAAAGGGTTTAGAGCCTAACTGGCATACATAAGCAGCGCGAGTTTCAGGAGATAATTTTCACCATAAAAATGCACCTTTATAATATAAGCATTACATGCATTATTGCATTTGCCTATTGCATCCCACAACTGTCTCAGACTATGTTTGGAATATTTATTTCTCACACAGAATTTTGTAGTCGTGGCCAAAAGTTTTTAGAATGACACAAATATGAATTTTCACAAAGTCTGCTGCCTCAGTTTGTATGATGGCAATTTGCATATACTCCAGGATGTTATGAAGAGTGATCAGATGAATTGCAATTAATGGCAAAGTCCCTCTTTGCCATGCAAATGAACTGAATCCCCCCAAAACATGTCCACTGCATTTCAGCTCTGCCACAAAAGGCTCAGCTGACATCATGTCAGTGATTCTCTCGTTAACACAGGTGTGAGTGTTGACGAGGACAGGGCTGCAGATCACTCTGTCATGCTGGTGAGTTCGAATAACAGACTGGAAGCTTGAAAAGGAGGGTGGTGCTTGGAATCATTGTTCTTCCTCTGTCAACCATGGTTACATGCAAGGAAACACGTGCCGTCATCTTTGCTTTGCACAAAAAGGGCTTCACAGGCAAGGATATTGCTGCCAGTAAGATTGCACCTAAATCAACCATTTATCGGATCATCAAGAACTTCAAGGAGAGCGGTTCAATTGTTGTGAAGGCTTCAGGGCACTCAAGAAAGTCCAGCAAGCGCCAGGACTGTCTCCTAAAGTTGATTCAGTTGCGGGATCGGGGCACCGCCAGTACAGAACTTGCTCAGGAATGGCAGCAGGCAGGTGTGAGTGCATCTGCACAAACAGTAGAAGACTTTGAGGATGGCCTGGTGTCAAGAAGGCAGCATAGAAGCCACTTCTCTCCAGAAAAAACATCAGGGACAGACTGATATTCTGCAAAAGGTACAGGGATTGGACTGCTGGGGGCTGGGGTAAAGTAATTTTCTCTGATGAATCCCCTCTCCGATTGTTTGGGGCATCCGGAAAAAGGCTTGTCCGGAGAAGACAAGGTGAGCGCTACCATCAGTCCTGTGTCATGCCAACAGCAAAGCATCCTGAGACCATTCACGTGTGGGGTTGTTTCCCAGCCAAGGGAGTGGGCTCACTCACAATTTTGCCTAAGAACACAGCCACGAATAAAGAATGGTACCAACACATCCTCCGAGAGCAACTTCTCTCAACCATCCAGGAACAGTTTGGTGACGAACAATGTCTTTTCCAGCATGATGGATCACCTTGCCATAAGGTAAAATTGATAACTAAGTGGCTCTGGGAACAAAACATCAATATTTTGGGTCCATGCCCAGGAAACTCTCCAGACCTTAATCCCATTGAGAACTTAAGGTCAATCCTCAAAAGGCGGGTGAACAAACAAAACCCCACAAATTCCAAGCATTGATTATGCAAGAATGGGCTGCCATCAGTCAGGATGTGGCCCAGAACTTAATTGACAGCATGCCTGGGCAGATTGCAGAGGTCTTGAAAAACAAGGGTCAACACTGCAAATATTGACTCGTTGCATCAACTTCATGTAATTGTCAATAAAAGCCTTTGACACATATGAAATGCTTGTAATTATACTTCAGTATTCCATAGTAACATCTGACAAAAATATCTTAAGACACTGAAGTAGCAAACTTTGTGGAAATTAATATTTGTGTCATTCTCAAAACCTTTGGCCACGACTGTACTTGTACTATGGGGGATAGTAGATTGACATAGGCTAGTGCTTTTGCTGTTCGTTAGGCCACCGCATCTTATTGGCTGATGAAAAGTAAATGTGGACAGTTCTTCCAATAACTTCAATATGCACCTCGGAATTGGATAAGGACGCGCGCAGTTGCGTCCCAGATGTGTCTGTCTTCACTTGTAGCCTGTGAGAAAGACCCGATCACGTGATGGAGAGCCATGTGAGTGAGAGGTGCTTAGGGGCGCGCAGCAATCAGGGCCAAGGGCCCAACGGCCACTGGCTGCAAAAGGCATGGATTTTTGGGAGGTGCATTATGGCCACAAAGGGGATGCCTCAGTGAAATTCGAGGCATTATAAAGTGCTTGTCAAATTGTGAATGAGAGACTGATAAAGTGTGTACAGCCTGCGCAAAAAACAAAGCAGACCTCATGCCTTTCAAGCAACTTTTTTCAAATCATCATTAGAGTCGCATCATGCAGCCTTACAATGTATTAAAGATCAGCCCAATGTCTGCAGAACAACGAAAGTTACACTAATAACTCTAAATTAAGCATTTAGGAGAAACTATTTCTTTGTTAACCGCTCAACACAGAATAGCCGCATGTGCGCACTCTCTCAAATCGTTTGGAGAAAATATTTATATTTTATTCAGCTATGTTCAATTGTATTCTTCATACTATAAAATAATGCCACGTAATTCTAAGGAAATCTTGTCTACTAAATGAACTAGTGTAGTCCACAGCCATTTGTCATAGCCACATTAGGACAACTCAGAGTATGCTATTCTGTTCTTGTGAAATAGACTACGATTTCTTCATATCATGCTTCTTTAGACCGGTCTAAAATAAATAATGGATTTATTGTGAAGGTGTAGGCTATATTACATGGATTTATTATATTTTTTACAGTGTGGAAGCCAGGAAGCCAGCCAACAGTGTGGAAGCCAGGAGATGCTAAATGTGTTTATGTTGATTAACAGTCAATTACCTTGAGACCGACAGTTAGTTGTTGGACAATCACCAGCTGACAAAATTTTGTGACCGCCCCAGCCCTATCTGGACCCATGTATGAATCTCCCAGAGTATACAAAAAGCCATGCCAACATGCTCTACAGTTTTCATTATTCTCATATGTGACCTTGGATGCTAACAGAAGGGAAGTTCAGAAGTATGATCAGTAATCAGTAGTGGGCGACAGTGACAGCTATGGTTGGAGTTCACTTCTTCATATTAAATGCTCTACTACGCTCATCCTGTCTCTCACACAAGAAATTTCACAGGAAAAGAGAAAATTATTGCCGGTTATAACACAGCAGAATGGAAATAGTCCCTGTGCACAATCCTGTTAAATTAGCTTTTAGTGCCTTTTTTCAATAAGAGATTTGTTTCTGGTTTAGAATGACAAGCCAATTACAAGTAGAGCAAATGTGCATCAGAAGCCTTTTTTTCTCTTAAGTTGGATGAATGGTCCTTCCTCATTAAGGAAATTGTCCCCATAATCAGGGATACCCAGATGAATCATCTCCCGATATTCTTTAGTCTGGCTCCAGATTCTTTGAGGTGGAGAGTTATTCTTATGTATCAAAGGCATGATGAACCCTCTGATGCAGCATGGAGAGAGGATGGCAGTTGCATGCCATCAAAAACAGGTTCTTTCCACCTCTGGAAATGACTCTCTCTGCTGTGATTTGAGGTTAGTGATTATGGGTGAGTCAGGCCCTTAAAATTCAATAGCCATCAAACCTCTAACATCTGCTGGGGGACAAATCCATTTGATGCCACCACCACAACCTGTTCCCCCAGACTTTGGCCGTAGTGTATTGGAGGAGAAGTCTTCCGCCCAACATGTTTCTTTTTTGTCATTTAGTAGACACTCTTATCCAGAGCAACCAGGGTTAAGTGCCTTGCTCAAGGGCACAACATATTTTTTACATAGTCAACTCGGGGATTCAAACCAGCAACCTTTTAGTTACTGGCCCAACGCTCTTAACCGCTGGGCTACCTGCTGCCCAGCAGAAAAATGTGTAGCAGGGAGCAATGGCACAGGACGCCTCCTGCAACAGCGCTGTCTGCCTCTAGTCAGTGGAAACTAGTTAGCTATGAAAGAGGGAGCACAGCCATCACAGCATCGATTAAGACAGACAGCAGCTTAACACTAAAACACTTCAGCTGCCTCATAGTAACTGCCTCTGCAATTACTGAGTGTGATGGTCCGCTCGACTGGCAAACATGATCCCACCAGTGGCAGTTACCTCCAATCAATTAGAGAAGATATCCCGGCGCAGCCAGCTGTCTTTTCTCATTATTCAGCAGATGATGTCTAGTGGAACGGATTTGCAAATACTTTTGGATATTCACTGCTGACACATGGCTGCAGGCATAAGCGACATAAGCTTATGTCGGGGTCCCAACTTACTGTTGATTGTTACAATAGTAGAATGCACAAGGTGCAATTTCAAAATGTGGTTGTGCATCAGCAGTTTTTCTCTTATGTCAGTCACTGACAGTCACTTAATTAGCATGTCAGCTAACAATTTTTAGATTGGTAAATGAGTCTAGCCAGCTATCTAAACGTGTAGTAATCATGGCCGAATACCAACCGGGCATGCAGGGCAGGTGCCCTGACCTCCCGGGGGCCCCTGTTGATTTTGATAGTTACTCTCACTCAGATATCATTAACATGGCATAAGTTGTGGCAAAATGACTATAACAGCAGAAAGCTTGCTTTAAAACTGCTACATTCTCCACTCCACATGGCAAAATGTGTCCAATTGCAGGAAATTAACTTTAAAACTTACATCTTATCTCCATCGTGGTGGGGGGGGGGGGGTCCAGCAACCAAATCTTGCTTAGGGCCCCCAAAAGGCTAGGGGCCGGCCCTGCACATGGCATGTTGTAAGGCCTAACGCACATGCATAGTGACAGTTGACATAGAGCAGATGTAAACAAGCCTTTTCACAATAGCTCCGAACTCAGAGCCACACCAGTGCAATTTATGTTGTCCCCTAACCGGCTATCACCCGGTTACTCAACCCTGCATCTTAGAGACTGCTGCTTTATATACATAGACATGGAATCACTGGTTACTTTAATAATGGAACACTAGACACTTGAATAATGTTTAAATAATGTTTACATACTGCTTTACTCATCTCATATGTATATACTGTATTCTATTCTACTGTATTTTAGTCAATGCCACTAAGACATCGCTCATTCTTATATTTATATATTTCTTAATTTGATTATTTTACTTTTATATTTGTGTGTATTGTTGTGAATTGCTGGATAGTACTGCACTGTTGGAGCTAGGAACACAAGCATTTCGCTACACCCACAATAACATCTGCTAAATATGTGTATGTGACCAATAAAATGTGATTTGATTTGAAAACATTTCGATTGTGTGGATATAGAGCAGTAACACACTATGGTATGATGAGCCTGTTTACAAAACATTGGTTAGTTTTGATTATCTGTCAAAATGCAGTTTGATTTTAGGAAATTAATGGTAACCTAGTATAACCACAGAAACAGCGCAGCAGGGTAGCCTATAGCAATCAAGGCTTGTTGCTAAGGAACAACCGGAACATCACCTCTTACTTTTTGTGATTACCTCCTCCCTATATCAAATCATACAGCCACAGATAGAACAATGAGCCAGATGTTTCACCAGAGGAGAAATCTGAAGCATCCGGTTGACATTTCCACTCAACACCAAATATGGAAGCCCAGTGGCTGGCAGTGGGAGAAGATGGATTTTGGCCAACTTTCTACACATTTTCTCATCGACGAAACATTGGATCTCAATACAGTTTTCGGTTCCCAAAACTAAAATCTGTTACGAACAGACTGGAATAAGTTTAGTAGACTTTACCGTTTGCCAAAGTTTCTAAAAATGGTGTTGTTTAGAAGGAGTGCAAGGGCGAATTGAGTGATTGCACACGAGTACCTCACAGAGTAGGCGTTCTCTAATGTAAATACATGCTAGAACGCGCCAATAAGATCTCGCTAGCTCGTGCTTGGCTCTGTCCACCTCCTTGTATCAAAAATATTTGATACAACCTTCCATTACATTCAGGCCGAGACAGTGTTTCTCCTAGATTGTTTCAGGTGGGGTCCAAAGCCCCCCAAAATCAACATGGGCCTTTAAACATTTGAATTTAAATAAATGTCCCTAATACCCATAGGACCCCACCTATATAATGGAAACAATGTGGTGAGTTCCTTTGGTACGTACCAGTTAAAGTTCTGATGAATATTCAAATGTAAAGTGGGCAATTTAGACTGACATCTTTCCTTTTCCAGTGTTTTAAAACTGGAAAGCTTTGTCAAATACATTATTCAGTTGGAAATGTCAGAGACATGTTCTCTCAAAATCTACAGTTAATATAGGAGCCAAATAAAACAGTAATGAGTCCAGTTAAAAACAGTTTTTTCTGAAGTGTGACATTTTTTGCGGCATCTCCTGAATTGTAACCCTTTCAATGGCGGAGAGAACCAAGATAAGAACTCTTAATTTGATCACCCTGCACAGCAGGGAACGCAAACTTGCATTGTGTTTGAGGTTTAAAAAGGCTTCTAAAATGTGTAACTTTCACTTTAAAATGTCAGACTGGATTTGCACTAACCCTTACAAAAATGCCCATTAATAAAAATTCACACAATAATTCACATTTCCTGTTGCTGTGAGAAACTGGTCATATTAAGATCCCACACCTGTACTATATAATGAGTGTAGACTGAATCAATGTGAGTGATGCATTCATTAACAAAGCTACTACTATCAATCATATTGTGAAGACACATTTACTGTTCAGGAGCAGTCCTATTCTTGTCCCCATCTTACCTTGAGGAAAGACTATCCCTATGGGAGGGATGCAATGGTGGAAATACAATTGTTCACCACTGCTGACCTTTCAAGACCAATATTGTTCATCTCCCTTAATAAAGATAGAAGGTAATTGAGCATAAGAAGAGGGAGATTGCCCTGCATGCTTCATCCTGCCAACAGACATCAGGAGTTAATCATAAGGAGAGCCAACATATTGAGCCCAACACAGTGTGACATAAGCTGCCTGTTGGCGATCCATAGGTGGCTGAGTTTGCGTGTACGTCAATTCTATACATGTTATTCACTTGAGTTTGAGAGGATGGAACTACTAGTATTAACCTGTATTTTCTGCCCATTTACCTGATGCTGTTTGGCATAGAGTACTGTGTGGAGCCTATTCAAACAAATTTCTATCCCCATACGACATCCAGCACATGGACGTCTTTGAAGTGGCTTTATGAAACCAACTAACATCATTGAATGAGGAGATGAGATGTGTTATTACTGAAGGGTTGTTGAATGATCGATCAGGTAACACTTACAGAAAAATATTATGTATCGATTTGAAGTGGCTTTATGAAACCTACTAACATCCTGAAATGAGGAAATGAGATGTGTTATTACTGAAGGATTGTTGAATGATCGACCAGGTAACACTTACAGAAAAAAGTTATTTGGCGATTTGCTCAGAACCCTCCTTTAAAACTTCTTCAGGATCGGTGGGTCCCCTGCGGGATGGTTGAGCTAACGTAGACTAATGTGATTAGCATGAGGTTGTAAGTAACAAGAAGATTTCCCAGGACATAGACATATCTGATATTGGCAGAAAGATTAAATGCTTGTTAATCTAACTGCACTGTACAATTTACAGTAGCTATTACAGTGAACGAATACCATGCAATTGTTTGAGGAGAGTGCACATTTTTTAACATGAAAAGTTATTAATAAACAAATTAGGCATCTTTGGGCAGTCTTGATACAAAAATTAACAAAAAGGCAACGGTTCATTGGATCAGTCTAAAATGTTGCACATACACTGCTGCCATGTAGTGGACAAAATCTAAATTGCACCTGGGCTGGAATAATACATATGGCCTTTCTCTTAAATTTCAAAGATGATGGTACAAAAACAATACAAAATAAGTGTTTTTTTTCTTTGTATTATCTTTTACCAGATCTAATGTGTTATATTCTCCTACATTCCTTTCACATTTCCACATACTTCAAAGTGTTCCTTTCAAACGGTACCAAGAAAATGGATATTCTTGCTTCAGGGCCTGAGCAACAAGCAGATAAACCCAAATCCTTCATTTTAGGCGAAAATTGAAAATCCTTAAAGAAATTGGACCTGACGTATTAGGCATACATTGAAGCAACCTGTTGATAAGAGGACTATTTAAATGATAACTCTTTATTAATCAAAATTATTTTGTTTGTGCATAGAGGAACATGTTAGCCTGAATTGATTTCCCTACCTCGTCATGTTTTGCACCCTTCAAAATGATGATAAAAAATAAGCACTAGCCTGACAACAATTAACCACCGTTTTTGTTCATCAGGGAACATATGGCCATGAAGGGTACAGGACCCTTTTGAATGCATTGTTTGTCACCTAAAAATGTAAGCGTTAACAGCAATTCAGGGAATGGATGACACCTGGTGTTTTATTGTACTGCAAGAGGCTGACTGGAGGAAAGGATGGTCTGGTAGCCTGACTGTGGGGAGGGATGGTCTGGTAGCCTGACTGTGGGGAGGGATGGTCTGGTAGCCTGACTGTGGGGAGGGATGGTCTGGTAGCCTGACTGTGGGGAGGGATGGTCTGGTAGCCTGACTGTGGGGAGGGGTGGTCTGGTAGCCTGACTGTGGGGAGGGATGGTCTGGTAGCCTGACTGTGGGGAGGGATGGTCTGGTAGCCTGACTGTGGGGAGGGATGGTCTGGTAGCCTGACTGTGGGGAGGGATGGTCTGAGAGAAAGCCTTGGTGTCTCCATGACAACAAAAAGCACTCTGCACTATTTTCCCTGCGGTTTCCTGCAGTTTTTCTGCCAACTAGAATGGATTTTCCACATGAGCGTGCAGATATCGTTCTGTGGGTGACACTGATTGTCATTTGTTTGTGCTTGTGAGAGTTTCTGGATGAAAGCACCGATCTGGTGGAAGATTGAGGGTGGGTTAGGTGTTGTTAATGGCATGAACATTGTCCACTGTGCAGCTGCTTTTAGCACATAAAGGTTCAAAAGGTATTTTAATAGCTCTAGTAAATACAGTTGGTACACACTTAGGAAAGAATCCAAATTTGAGATAGGAATGACTAACTTGATTTTGTGTACATCATGGATTGACGTCAATGCAAGATTTTCACGAGTTATGCACAGCAATCTCAGGCTACTTGTCTTTAAAAAAAAGTTTAATCAATGCCAATTAGTTCACCACCCCGGTGTTCATTGGGGTAAATGGAGGACTTTGTGAGTGTATTCTGAATTCCTCAAGGGAGTTGACTCTCTTGAGGTTATGCTTAAAGTAGCTTACATGCCTCTGAGTCATAGTGAAGTGTGGCAATGTGGCACATGTTCAGTAGGGAACACCGTAATGAAACTTGTGATGTGATTAATGAATATCTGTGTTCTTATTGGACAAGCTCAGGTAGTAGTTTGTCTGGATAAAACTGAACTCTACTCAGGAGTCTTAGACTACTACAGTATGTCATCAGCAGAGATCAGTTGGTTGTCATCTCTTTTGATCAAAGACTAAATGAAGCAGGCGAATGCTGATGTCCTACTAAGGCCACCCCGGCTGAGGAAGACATTTCTGAGAAACAGCATTGATTTACTGCTGGCCTTGAGCATTGTGGCTGGAGATACTCAACTGATTCAAAGCTTTAGGCTCTGAACAACTTGGGTATAATATGAAGGACATTAGTGAAGCTGTTTAATTAAAAACATCTCTAGCAACAGCATGCTAAAAGATGCATGAGCTCCCTTCAATCAACACACCTGTGACTAAAAGATATGTCTGTATAGAAAATGGTGTGACGCATGCTGGGACCGGTAACAAAGTAACATGTGTAACAGATGTGAAATGGCTAGCTAGTTAGCGGTGGTGCGCGCTAATAGAGTTTCAATCGGTGATGTCACTCGCTCTGAGACCTTGAAGTAGTTGTTTCCCTTACTCTGCAAGGGCTGCGGCTTTTGTAGCGCGATGGGTAACGATGCTTCGAGGGTGGCTGTTGTTGATGTGTGCCCAGGTAGGGGCGAGGAGAGGGATGGAAGCTATACTGTTACACATGTACACATGTTAATCAGAAAGCTATCAGCAGTCTCGTAACCAATCCATCCTCTCAATGTCTCCATGCAGGCCAGACTGCTGCCCAGGGCATATCAAGGGCTAAACATACAATACATTTCTAATGAGCCTTTACCTAGTGAATCATTTTTCATTGAAAGGGTATAGGCCATACTAATATTGACATATAGCCAGGTTCAGTGTAATAATAGTGCAATTACACATTGTTATATTGTACCTGTTAAGCCTGTAATTACTGTATTTTGCTTTAAGATTATTGCCAAATAACAGGACTTGTCATTTTTCTGGACAATTTGACATGCATTTTGGGAGGGTGGGGCATATGCTCCTTAAAATATCTCTATATGTTCTCAAAGTAAAGTGTTTATAACAGTTAAATATCAATTATTACAAATAATGTTAAACTCCTATGTAGCCAATTGTTTCTACTGTGCCACATCAATGGTTTCTATGGCAGCTAATGTCATGATGGTGAGTATGAGGGTCTGGAAATCCGTAGCATTTTAGCGAATCAAAATTCCTTAATATCTGGAGTTGTAAGTTGTAATTGTCTGATTAACATGACAGACATGTGATTGCAATGCTTTTTCTTGCAGCATTTTATTCTGACTAGGCTACATGGAATTACACATGGTGCAATACTCTACCTATTGACAAAAAAATGCAATATGCTTTATTTTTATGATGGCCTTCAGCACATGTTGTAATGAATTCCCTAATGAATAACAGAGGCTAAATAATGTAGCAATTTGCTGGTCAATAACATGATTTACATGCGCCTCACTCCCGGTGCCATTCCTTCACATGCTCTGTTCAGATTAATTATTGAGCAGGGTGCCATATTCATCTATAAAACAACCTGTCTTTCAATTTACCACATAATGTTCTACATTATTTAAAAGGCAACAAGTTACTCATGGTGTCCCCTTTTATGGCGGGTTACTGTCCATTGATGTTCCTACTACTTTGAAATTTACAAATACTAACCTAGGCTAGGATTTACCAAACATCTGGACAATTGTCAGGGCAGTGTAGACTATAAAACCTGGGATTAGTTTGTGATATCTTACCTGATAATGACATACATGACGAGCACGTTCCCCACCAGACCAAGCACACACACGATAGAGTAAAGTGTCGTGATTATAATCGCGATGATCACTGGTGTCGAGTCTTTGGCTAGGTTGTCTGTTCTCTCACATTTGGCCTCTATACTCACGTTATCACTGAAGTTCCGACAAAAAACACTATTGTTCATCATGGCCAAATGTAAGAAATGGTACGGTATGTCCGATGTGTTGCCACCGCTTTCCATCGTCCACTGAATAATGATGCGTTGATTTGAAGTGTAGGCTATCACTGGCGCGGCTTGCTGTATCGCTTTTTGTTGCAGGTCCACTGAAGCTGTCTGTGCTGAGGCGCTCAGCACAAGAAATCTCGGAACGATTCTCTCACCTTCCAGGCTGCACAATGTGAGTTTGAAGGCGCTTTTGTGTCACACCAAGTTAAGTACCCGTAAACACGAGTGACGGAAGGAAGATGAACATGAATGAATATGACCAATTTCCCTTAATGCTTTTTCTCAATTTATCAAAAATATGACGTCACTCCATGAACCACCTGACCTGATTCACGGGCGTTAGAAAGTGGTAATATCTGTATATAATTATTTTAAATGATTTAAGTGCGCTACAGTAGACTGCATACATTTTTCAAACTCCACACCCAGCCGCGGGTCAATCTGAAGCACAGCTGTAGACCCTGGCATATAGGCTACAATTGAAAGTCTAGTTGAAAGTGTAGGCTAGTAGCAAGCTACCAATATCAGAAAGATATAGGCTACAATTTTACAAACATGTGGTGGTGTTGGTGATGATGAGGGCGGTGGAGGAGGTGGTATCCTCTTTAGCAACAGGTGCACTTCACACACCAACAGTCACAGCATGATACAAGGTTTCACTAACTCCCAGTGCAGTGTAATGCTTGATCACGTACTGTATCTACACAACACTTTTACGCACGTAATCTCCTTTTGACACTTGTATAATGATTTGAGGTATTCTTATATTTAATGTTGTGTTGCATTATAAGTGAAAGAGGTCTGGTACCCACTTCTATAATCCAATAGGCATTGATTTGAATCATAATAATGTAACTGTGTTACATTGCTGTTTCTGGGAAATGTTAAGTGGATGACACTCATTTGTTAAATGTATTGAAGGCCGAACAATGTTTTACAGAACAAAGCCGCTGCGACACTCAAAAACATTTGATTAAGTTAGGACAAATACCACAGTGAGTCAGTCCTCTGTTTTGACTGCTTCTGTGATGTTATTATTAAAATATATCACTGCTGTAGATCACAAGCACCGTTTTTAGTTACATCACAACATATGTCCATGTCTTTGTAGCAGTGTATTCTGCTGTAGATCGCTCAGAGATTGCGGCAGGTACAGTAGCCTAGCATTTAGAGCGTTGGGTAAGTAACCGAAAGATTGAGTAGAGAAGGTGAAAATACGTCGGTGCCCTTGAGGAAGGCACTAAGTCCTAATTTGCGCCAGAGGTGCTGTACTATTATGGCTGGCCGGGTAAAACACATTTCACTGCACCTATCCAGTGTGTGACAATAGATCATTTTTTTGTATTATTATTATTATTTACAGGTTATGTACTGTACCGTACAGGGCTGATCGTTGGCCCATATTACATTGCTATCTGATTAAGGTTATACATTGTGTGGAATTCAGGCAAGTAGCTGGCATCTTATAGTTCACAGATATTTTTGTTCGCGACTATTCACTTAATCCTGTTACAGTAAAAACACATTCTTATTTCCATTGCAGGCCTGGCAAAGTATTTGTTTGGGTAGGCATACTGTTTAAAGAAAATAACGTTCTCTTTATTCAGTATGGCTAGTGTTAAAGTATTTGAAATAGAACAATTTCTATTTGAACCAAGGTAGAGCCCTATTAGGAAGATCCATTGAGATTGTAATTACAGTATGGCCTATGGAGATTCACTTTTAGGAGCTTCAAAGCATGCCCCAAGCATCAGATTGGAACTGTGGTCTTCCTTAACAATATAGACCATATTGTTCTCTTGACATTTAATTATCTTCAAGTAATGTATTCTTATTCAGTTAAGAGGTGTGCTGTTTGATTAGGTTTTCAATATGGCTAAGACATAAAAAAATGAGATTGTATTGTCCATTTGACATTTTAGTCGTTTAGCAGACACTCTTATCCAGAGCCACTTACAGTCAGTGCATTCATCGAAGGTAGGTGAGACAGCCACATATCAATTGGCCTTTTAACCCAACTCCCTGAGAAAGACACACACACAAACACACACACACAACCTGAGCAGTTGGAATCCAGGTTTTATTATCATTTTTTACAGCTCAGTGGACCAATCCCAATCGATTAGAGACTTTTACAGAAACACATACAATTGACAAATGGAAACATGAGACTGTCATGAAACTGTAAATAAGTGCCTTTCTCAAGGTAGGTGGCATATAGGATACAATTCCTAGCAAACTTTCCACACCAGATTTGGGATCTCTAACCTCTAGGCTAAATACAGTGCCTTCGGAAAGTATTCAGACCCCTTGACTTTTTCCACATTTTGTTACCTTATAGCCTTATTCTGAAATTGATTCAATTGTCTTTTTCCCTCATCAATCTACACACAATAATAAAGCAAAAACTGTTTTTTAGAAGTGTTTGCTAATTTATATAAAAAAACTGAAATATTACATTTACATAAGTTTTCAGATCATTTACTCAGTACTTTGTTGAAGCACATTTGGCAGTGAATACAGCCTTGAGAGGCCACTGCAGAGAGGCCACTGTGTTCTTGGGGACCGTCAGTGCTACAGACATTTTTTGGTACCCTTCCCAGATCTGAGCCTTGACAATCATTTCTCGGCGCTCTACGGACAATTCCTTCGACCTCATTGCTTGGTTTTTGCTCTGACATGCACTGTCAACTATGGGATATTATATAGACAGGTGTGTGCCTTTCCAAATCCTATCCAATCAATTGAATTTACTACAGGTGGACTCCAATCAAGTTGTAGAAATATCTCAAGGATGATCAATGGAAACAGGATGCACCTGAGCTCAATTTAGTGTCTCATAGCAAAGGGTCTGAATACTTATGTAAATAAGGTATTTCTGTTTTAATTTTATATAAATTAGCAAAAATGTCTAAAAACCTGTTTTCGCTTTGTCATTATGGGGGTATTGTGTGTAGATTGCTCAGGATTTATTTATTTTTTTTACTCCATTTTAGAATAAGGCTGTAACGTAACAAAATGTGGAAAAAGTCAAGAGGTCTGAATACTTTCCGAATGCACTGTATATACCTAAATTTAAACCATTTAATTATTTTAAAATGGTAGTGTTTTTCTCCTTCTGTGTAATGACAGAACAGAGCAGATACCCGTTTTGTGTGGCAGTACAGATGTAGGATCTGAATTTGAGCCAGTTTGCTACAGCAGGAAAATGATCCTGCATCAACAGGAAATGTGAATTATTATTTTGATTATAGTTCATGAAAATGTTTGTAGGGGTTTATATGTTTTTAATAAGGGAAAATCCAGAAGCCTTTTTAAATCTCAAATACACTACAATTTTAAAGTTCTCCTGCAACAGGGTGATCAAATTAAGATCCTACACCTGTACAATCATGGATCGTTCAATGCAAGAATGAGGATAATGGACGGGTTAACCACATTTTTTGGAGCTCCACACACTGTTACCTTTTGTTTGCCATTCTGTGGGTTGTTGACTATAACTCTACCTCTTATCAGCTCACTCTGCATACCAGCTGTTGGCATAGAGACGCTTGCAGAAGTAGCTAGTCATCCACACTAAATCAAAGTCTTACAGATCTCCTCACACACACACAATGGAACATGATCCATTACAAATCAGTGATCTGTTTCTCACATCTTGATCTGCAGTACTTCAAACACAACTCTGCTGTTTGCTTTTGTTGTTGCTCTTATACTGTTTGTCAGAGGGGGTGATTGAAAGTCTAACTGGTTCCAGTCATCCATGAATAATAGAATGTGTACTCATGGAACATAGTGTATTTTCCTCCACTGTCTCTGACGCCACACACACTCCTGTTCTCATATATACACACACTCACACTTTTTCTATTTTTTCCATATTATTATTTGTGTACTTGTTTGACATTTTTACTGCATTGTTATAACATCTGCCAAATTGTGTACATGACCAATAAACTTTGATTTGACATACACACACTCTTATGAAAAAAACGTCAAATTTGCCGTTTCACATGTGAAATAGCTGTTTTCACATGTTGAGCCTAAATTTCACGTGTTATATTTAGAGTTCACATTTTAACACCAACTTTTTCACGTGAGGAGAAAAACATGTTGTTTTCACCTCACATGTGAATTGCAGTTTCACATCTGAAATGTGGTTTCACATGTGAATTGCAGTTTCACATCTGAAATGTGCTTTCACTTTTCACATTTGAGAATCAGACATGCAGTTTCACGTGGAATTTGTAAGGGCACACATGCACATATGAACACACAAACAAACTCTATATTCTCTCGCTCTCTGGGTTTTTCACCTCTGTGTACTAAAGAAGCACTTAGAGAGACATATAGATTATCCTCAAACCTTGTGTGCGCTCCTCTTCTACATCTGCATTGCTTGCTGTTTGGAATTTTAGGCTAGGTTTCTGTATAAGCACTTTGTGACATCTGCTGATGTAAAAAGGGGTTTATAATTACATTTGAGTTGATTCTCTTAATTTCCTTGCACCGCTAATAGGGGACACTAAGGGAAATTGTATTAGTTGCACACTCGCTATTAGTAAGGGGGGACTGGCGGAAATTGTAAAATATTTAGATTTTTTTAATCTGTTATTCAGAGACCAGCTTTGGTCATGCATTTTTTTATAAACACAGAATCCATATGTCCTGAAATATAAACACAGAATCCATATGTCCTGAAATATGAACACAGAATCCATATGATCACAGAATCCATATGTTCTGAAATATGAACACAGAATTCATGTGATCTGAAATATGAGCACAGAAATACAACTTATTATAGTAGCAGTTTGACAAAAATACAATCTTGATGTTTAATTGGACTTGCATTGTTCTGGTCTTGACTCGGTCTCCCTCCAGTCTCGATTTGCTTCGGTCTTGGTCTTGACTCAGTGTTGCTTTGGGTGGTCTTCTAGAGAACATAGCACTGAATGTTTGTAACCCTAACCCCAGGGGTGCTGGAGAACTTGCCTTTTTGACCTTCTATGAAAAATGTTGGTGGCGTTAAAACAATAATGACCTTTCTCTTTTAGTCTATTTTTTTTCTTGTAACAGAACAAGTTGAAATAAATCTATGAATGGAATTATGGTATTTTATTTATTTTTTTTAGGTGGGGTTTTGTCCTTTTTTCACTTTGAGCACCTGCCCCACCAAAGCTCTGTGCACAGCACTGACTCATGCTAAATTATTTAAGGAATGTTATAGAGGAAGTGCAACTACTTTCAATAGTTTCCCCTGTTCCAGCAGATCGAACTTTAAGACGATGCAATTGTTGTCCTCAGTTCACATTGAGTTCAAGGAACCGGTGTGGAAAAGCAATTTAGGAGACTCAATGAGCCTCATTACAGCAAATTCAAAATGTCTTCATTTTTACAATAGAACATCCTCATGAATGGAGTTCTCGGCATTGTCTTATTCCATTTAGTCTGCGACTGAAATACAATATTCATTTTACTAACAGCTTCATGGTCTCTCCATAATAATAAAAAAATAATTTTATGACTAAATATTTTGCACATGATACTCTTATGTTATTCTCATTACATATACTGAGGTGTTATGTCTGACCATTTTAAATAAATCAGATCTACTTTCAAGGTCCACAAATTCAATTATCACTTTTCCCAAGTTAGAGAAAAGCAATCTTAAAAAGTTGGTCAGCAAGCATGTAGACAAGATTTGCAATCTATCCGTGACTACTTCTTTCTTCTGCACACTATAGTTTTAAATGACAAGGGTTGACAGCTCCAATTTGTCGGTCTGCTGTGTTATAGCTTTACCATGTATCACACAACCCCTTTGGTAATATTCTGCCCTGGGTTCTCACTACTACCACTGTCATTGATTTCTTCAAAGTGCTCAAAGGTGACTCACAGGTTAAGTCCAGCAGGAGCAGCAGTCCTGGATATGGAGTATGAGTTAGTGCTAACAAGGTCTCCATGATCACGATTCACAGAAAACAGAGCACAATGTTCTTGTTGCCACATTCATTTGGTCACCTGACCTCTTTTAACAACCTTTTGAGGTTAATGTGGTTGGATGACTAATTAGATCCTAAAATAATTGGTGTCTTTTCTTTTGTTTACCCGGTGAACGTGATGAGTGTGACAGATCTCAGATCACAGCTTGAAATTCTTCCATTCCACATTGTTCCAAACAATCTGCAGACTGTTCTGAGTTTACTCATCTTGGACACAAGTCTTTCTTTAAGTAAATATTTAGTGGAAAAGCTGGCGTAATAACTACATCATGTCATGTTCATTGTCTAAATACAGTCAAACATTTCATAAAACAGACTAACAGACCCACAATGACTTTGCATCAAATCTCCTCAACCTCCTTCCTCTATTTTATTTTATTCTATTGCAAAAGTTGTATTGCTATTTTTATAGCTGGATTCATATAAGCAAGTCATGCTGTCATGCCCAACTATATTATGGGAAAGTAATGGCAACCAGCACTTCAGAATGCTTCCTTTACATGTATGCCAGGTTAGTATGTAAAGGATCATGCTTTGCTTCAATGGTAGAGAAATTGCTGTGTTTTTCCCTGCCAGGTACATTAATCTTCAGTGCTTTCATTTGTCACTACTGTGCTGCCTGGTTGATAAAACATTACATGTGGTGCTCATGTAATGCAGACTGACCGGGGAAAGAGGACGCTGCACTTCAGTGTTCCAAGAGACTGCACACACTGCACTGCTTAGAGAAACAATCATTTTGACCCAATGGATGGACAGTCCTTGCATCCATAGCTCTGTCTATGAATTTGAGAGTGGTTACATTTCTCCAACCTCATCCCTCAGTGTTTACCAAAACAGTGGCTGGATGGCTGCTTTGTTGTTTGAACAGCAGATTGCACTTTTAATAATAGATAGTTTACAGTATTGCTATTATGTATTCATGACTTGCACAATGGCTAAATGCGTCTCAATCTGATTAATTCAATCTTTCACTCAATGTCATAGGAATAATTCTCTTGAGATACTGCCTGAACCCAGGCAAGAGTATATAAACTAAAATTAAGTCTTTGGATTATTATTCATTATTTAAGATTACAGTAATACAGGGAGTTAAGTTATTCAGCAACACAGAATGAAAGCCTTGGAGGCAATATTCTGGACAGTAACCACAGTACAGAGGCAAATCAGAAGGAACAGGCAACCTAATCTAAATCAACCTAATTTACACTAAACTCATATACTGTGTTTCATTTTTCCTATCACAATAACCAGGCGAGGGATGATAATGTTGTTCCTGTTGGCCGTTGTAAAACATTATTCACCCTGCTAAGAAGCAATTTATGAATGGTGATGATATAAGTTAGCTATATATATCAAGAATACATTTGAATGGAAAGTGTGTGTGAGTGAGTGTGCGCGTGTGGGCCATGTGTTCATTAGTCTACTTGAGTTACAAATACCCTCCATCTATATTACTCTAATCAGTGTGTCATTACTGAATGTCCCCCTTGAAAACACACACACACGGGCATCATGCACACATTATTTTAGAGGAAAACTGTCCTGTGTCGTACCAAAGTCCATGAATATTACAGGAAGTGTTTTAAATATTTAGTATACATACAGTTGAAGTCGGAAGTTTACATACATTTAGGATGGAGTCATTAAAACTCGTTTTTCAACCACTCCACAAATTTCTTGTTAACAAACTATAGTTTTGGCAAGTCGGTTAGGACATCTACTTTGTGCATGACACAAGTAATTTTTCAACAATTGTTTACAGACAGATTATTTCACTGTATCACAATTCCAGTGTGTCAGAAGTTTACATACACTAAGGTGACTGTGCCATTAAACAGCTTGGAAAATTCCAGAAAATTATGTCATGGCTTTAGAAGCTTCTGATAGGCTAATTGACATGATTTGAGTCAATTGGAGGTGTACCTGTGGATGTATTTCAAGGCCTACCTTCAAACTCAGTGCCTCTTTGCTTGACATCATGGGAAATTCAAAAGAAATCAGCCCCCCCAAAAAATTGTAGACCTCCACAGGTCTGGTTCATCTGTAGAATCAATAGTACACAAGTATAAACACCATGGGACCACACAGCCGTCATACCTCTCAGGAAGGAGACGTGTTATGTCTCCTAGAGATTAATGTACTTGTGTGAAAAGTGCAAATCAATCCCAGAACAACAGCAAAGGACCTTGTAAAGATGGAGGAAACAGGTACCATAGTATCTATATCCACAGTAAAACAAGTCCTATATCGACATTACCTGAAAGGCCGCTCAGCAAGGAAGAAGCCATTGCTCCAAAAATGCCATAAAAAAGCCAGACGACGGTTTGTAATTACACATGGGGACAAAGATCGTACTTTTTGGAGAAATGTCCTCTGGTCTGATGAAACAAAAATAGAACTGTTTGTCCATAATGACCATCGTTATGTTTGGAGGAAAAACGGGGATGCTTGCAAGCCGCAGAACACCATCCCAACCGTAAAGCACGGGGGTGGCAGTAGAGGTCGACGGATTAAATCGGAATGGCCGATTAATTAGGGCCGATTTCGAGTTTTCATAACAATCGGTAATCGTCATTTTTGGACACCGATTATGGCCAATTACATTGCACTCCACGAGGAGACTGCGTGGCAGGCTGACTACCTGTTACGCGAGTGCAGCAAGGAGCCAAAGTAAGTTGCTAGCTAGCATTAAACTTATAAAAAACAAACTACACATGGTTGATGATATGACTATTTTATCTAGCTTGTCCTGCGTTGCATATAATCGATGCGGTGCCTGTTAATTTATCATTGAATCATAGCCTACTTCGCCAAACGGTTATTTAACAAGCACATTCGCGAAAAAAAGCACTGTCGTTGCACCAATGTGTACCTAACCATAAACATCAATGTCTTTCTTAAAATCAATACACAAGTATATATTTTTTAAACCTGCATATTTCGTTAATATTGCCTGCTAACATGAATTTCTTTTAAGTAGGGAAATTGTGTCACTTCTCTTGGGTTCTGTGCAAGCAGAGTCAGGGTATATGCATCAGTTTGGGCTGCCTGGCTCGTTGCGAACTGTGTGAAGACCAATTCTTCCTAACAAAGACCGTAATTAATTTGCCAGAATTGTACATAATATTGAAGGTTGTGCAATGTAACAACAATATTTAGACTTAGGGATGCCACCGTTCGATAAAATACGGAACGGTTCCGTATTTCACTGAAGGAATAAACATTTTGTTTTCGAAATTATAGTTTCCGGATTTGACCGTATTAATGACCTAAGGCTCATATTTCTGTGTCTTATTATATAATAATTAAGTCTAAGACTTGATATTTGATAGAGCTGTCTGACGGGGCGGTGGTAGACAGCAGCAGGCTCGTAAGCATTCATTCAAACAGCACTTTCCTGCATTTGCCAGCAGCTCTTCAAGCATTGCGCCGTTTATGACTTCAAGCCTATGTCATGACGTTGGCCCGGGGGTAGGTTTATGACAGTCATAAATACCTCTTTCCCCCTTTTTCTCTCTCCCTACTATAACTGATGTGACATAAGAAAACCCATTGGTTAACATAGAGATTCTGGGAACATCAGAAGTTGGGGGGGAATGAACTATATTCTGGTAATCCAACCAACTGAACATATGCGGTGGTACTTAAGGTATATTATGTCAGTTCGGTTGCCCTCTGACACATTCTCATCAATGATAGAATGACATAAACGTCAGAGGTATCAGATTCACATGGAATTGTTGTTTAATTCAAATGTTTGAATATTAAATTATTTGTGAAGAGATGAAATGTAATTTTAGCTTCCAAATGAGAGATTTGGGTTTTCATAAGCTTGGCTTCTGTTCAACTAGGGGCCCGCCCCTGTGAAGAGACATGGGTTATAAACTTTTCAGACACACCCCTCTCACTCCACTATAATAGCCATTGACAAAAATATAACTTCCTGTTCCGGGTACATTTAGGATGACGATCCGATGTCAGAATGGTTCAGATAATAACTACAGAACTAAGCCAACATCAGCATGGACTTTGGTTGCAAATGGTATGACCTTTGAACTCGTATTCACTACAGAAGTGATACCTCCTCGCCGTTGAGTTAGCAACAGCTGCTACAAACGCAGGTTAGGAAGGACAGTCAGAGTATCCCGTCTACTACACATCGACGCTACTCCAACGTATCCAGTGACCACCAGAGACCTTCTTCGAAGGACAGAGGACTCGGTTTAGCAAGTTTTTGCATTATTTAAACCAAATTGAACACGTTTCATTATTTATTTGAGGCTAAATTGATTTTATTGATGCATTATAAAAAGTTAAAATAAGTGTTCATTCAGTATTGTTGTAATTATCATTATTACAAATAAAAAATAAAATAATATTTAAAACACGTCCGATTAATCGTTATGGGCTTTTTTTGGTCCTCCAATACTCGGTATCGACGTTGAAAAATCATAATCGGTCAACCTCTAGGTGACAGCATCATGTTGTGGGGGTGCTTTGCTGCAGGAGGGACTGGTGCACTTCACAAAATAAATGGCATCATGACGCAGGAAAATTATGTGGATATAATGAAGCAACATCAAGACATCAGTCAGGAAGTTAAAGCAAATGGGTCTTCCAAATGGACAATGAACCCAAGCATACTTCCAAAGTTGTGGCAAAATGGCTTAAGGACAACAAAGTCAAGGTATTGGAGTGGCCTTCACAAAGCCCTGACCTCACTCCTATAGAAAATTTGTGGGCAGAACTGAAAAAGCGTGTGCGAGCAAGGAGGCCTACAAACCTGACTCAGTTACACCAGCTCTGTCAGGAGGAATGGGCCAAAAATTCACCCAACTTATTGTGGGAAGCTTGTGGAAGGCTACCCAAAACGTTTGACCCAAGTTAAACAATATTAAGGCGATGCTACCAAATACTAATTGAGTGTATGTAAACTTCTGACCCACTGGGAATGTGATGAAATAAATAAACGTTGAAATAAATAATTTATTCTGACGTTTCACATTCTTAAAATAAAGTGGTGATCCTAACTGACCTAAGACAGGGAATTTTTACTCGGATTAAAAGTCAGGAAATGTGAAAAACTGAGTTTAAATGTATTTGGCTAAGGTGTATGACATCTTCCGACTTCCACTGTACATTCTTGGCATTACAAATAATCATAAACACAATTAGATGCCTTCCCATTTCACAACTGTGTCTTAGGGCTCTTACATTATTTATCAAGACAAAGGGCTTAAAAAAGGCACAGTGTAGTCAAAATGCAGTTTTGTAAACGAGATAAAATGTCTGCACTGCGAGACCTGCCCCGGTCAACCGTAAGTGCTGTTATTGTGGAGTGGAAAAGTCTAGGAGTAACAACGACTCAACCGCTAAGTGGTAGGCCACACCAGCTCACAGAAAGGGACTGGCGAGTGCTGAAGTGCGTACCATGTAAAAATCTGTCCTCAGTTGTAACACTCACTACTGAGTTCCAAACTGCCTCTTGAAGCAACATCAGCACAAGAACTGTTCATCGGGAAATCCATGAAATTGTTTTCCATGGCCGAGCAGCCACACACAAGCCTAAGATCATCATGCGTAATGCCGGCTGGAGTGGTCTAAAGCTCACCACCATTGGACTCTGGAACAGTGAAAACGTGTTTTCTGGAGTGATGATGGACGATATCTGGGTTTGGCAGATGCCAGGAGAACGCTACCTGCCCAAAAGCATAGTGCCAACTGTAAATGTTGGTGGAGTAGGAATAATGGTCTTGGGCTGTTTTTCATGGTTCAGGCTAGGCCCCTTAGTTCCAGTGAAAGGAAATCTTAATGCATCAGCATACAATGTCATTCTAGACAATTCTGTGCTTCCAACTTTGTGGCAACAGTTTTAGGAAGGCCCTTCCCTGTTTCAGCATGACAATGCCCCCATGCACAAAGCGAGGTCCATACAGAAATGGTTTGTTGAGATTGTTGTGAAAGAACTTGATTGGCCTGCACAGAGCCCTGACCTCAACCCCATCGAACACCTTTGGAACCCTGACTGCAAGCCAGGCCTAAACTCACTAATGCTCTTGTGGCTGAATGGAAGCAAATCCCAGCTGCAATGTTCCAATATCTAGTGGAATGCCTTCCCAAAAGAGTGGAGGCTGTTATAGCAGCAAAGGGGGTGTCAACTCCATATTAATGCCCATGATTTTGGAATGAGATGTTCGACGAGCAGGTGTCCACATACTTTTGGTCATGTAGTGTACATACTGTATACATAGTTAGAATGTGGAGTATCCCTGAGGTAAATTAATTGAAAAATAGAAACAAAGCTTAATACCTGTCACATAATGGCCGATGTCACTTGTCATTGGCGTCTACTGGATTCCAGCACGAACAGAAAATGAAGTCAATGACCCTCCCAGTCAACACCACATAAGATTTCCTGCTGCAGTTGTTCGAGAGGTGTCCAGTTTGCAGCCGACCAGCAGCACAGAGAAGACCAGCAAGGGGGCCCTCATCAGCATCATGCAGACATGCCCTCGCTGTGAGCATTCCTATGAATGGGACAGTCAGTCACATGTTGGCAAGTATCTGGCCAGCAACTTTCACCTCTCAGCCGCAACAGCTTTCACAGGCTCATCATTTGTACAAATACAGAAGGTGA
The DNA here is from genome assembly GCF_029448725.1 of Salvelinus fontinalis. NCBI lineage: Eukaryota > Metazoa > Chordata > Actinopteri > Salmoniformes > Salmonidae > Salvelinus > Salvelinus fontinalis. The sequence continues at coordinate 88,895,176 of NC_074665.1, read as the reverse complement.
CCGACTTAATTAGTTTGATACATTTGATAACCCAATTGTGAAACATAATTTATGTAAACTGACATGATTTGTTTATTATTTCCTACTTAGATGCATATAATGTCCAGGGCATCACATAGCCTGGTGGAACCAGCCTGATCGCAAGTGAAATAGAAAGGTGAACACAGGATCAGGTTGGTTCCATTAGGCTAATTATAACCAACATTGATAATGTAATCAGTGCTCTGTGTGTGTGTGTGTGTGTGTGTGTGTGTGTGTGTGTGTGTGTGTGTGTGTGTGTGTGTGTGTGTGTGTGTGTGTGTGTGTGTGTGTGTGTGTGTGAGAGAGAGAGAGAGAGAGAGAGAGAGAGAGAGACTGACCAGTAGCTGATCTACACTGCCATGCCCATCAATGGGGCTCTGGCAAGACCTTACCTCCATTCATTCTACTAAGCTAACATATATAATTGTTTTAAGGTCAGTCACAGATTCACTACATGGAACAACAGATAGTAAAAACAAATATGTCTGCCCTATATTTATTTATTTATTTTTATTTCACCTTTATTTAACCAGGTAGGCAAGTTGAGAACAAGTTCTCATTTACAATTGCGACCTGGCCAAGATAAAGCAAAGCAGTTCGACACATACAGAGTTACACATGGAGTAAAACAAACATACAGTCAATAATACAGTAGAAAAATAAGTCTATATACAATGTGAGCAAATGAGGTGAGATAAGGGAGGTAAAGGCAAAAAAAGGCCATGGTGGCGAAGTAAAACACTGGGATGGTAGATTTGCAGTGGAAGAATGTGCAAAGTAGAAATAGAAATAATGGGGTGCAAAGAAGCAAAATAAATAAATACAGTAGGGGAAGAGGTAGTTGTTTGGGCTAAATTATAGATGGGCTATGTGCAGTAATCTGTGAGCTGCTCTGACAGCTGGTGCTTAATGCTAGTGAGGGAGATAAGTGTTTTGACAAGGTATGTCTCCTCTAAAGAATGTAATATTTCAACATTACAAAATCCGATGTGTGCGGCCATTGGATAAACATTAAATATCAGCCAGAGCTTGTGAGATTAAGCTGTTCTCAGAGGATTCTGCTGTAAAATATTTCTAATTGATATTTCTTTGTTTTTTTTTATATTGATAGTTAGACTACAGTAGTTGTGTAATACTTGGATTCAGCCTCTGGGATTTTTATGTGTTGCACTATTGGCTTTTAAATGGTTAAATAAAAACCCAAGGCTCCTTAGTGAGTATTTGGCATGGATCCTGGAATGCAAATGAAAGAGGCAATCAGAAAAAAAAGTGATGACACACTAATCAGATACGCTCCCATTCTCCCGTGACTCAGCAAGGCCTCAAGCAAGAAGCCCTTTTCAAGGTCAATGGGAGAGAAGGGAAGTCACCCAAATACACCATCAAGATCACCTGGGGTGCATTCGATAGGTTAAACTTGTTGGTACTTGTTGCAACTCTATGTACAGAATATCAAGTTTTCCTAAAAAATGTGCACTTCGAAGAAATGTTAACCAAAATAAAGTGACTGGGTGACTGTTTTATTGTTATTTGAATTACGGACTGCAGCTTTAAGATCCTAAAGTGTGAAGCTTAAGAAATCAGGACAGTTTCACTAACTAAGCATTTGCACCCGAGCAAAATTTGCATCTAATATTTCAGATGGGAAAAACAAACCAAACGAATGGCACAGTCTGTTACTTCTCAGAGCTTCCCAATTTTAAGGGTTTTCTTTGTCAGTACTGAATAATATGAATACATTTGGGGGAAGCCATAGTCTGTTGAACAAGAAGGAAAAAAGGGACAGAGTGTAGGATTACACACCATATTTGGGCCTCTCTAGCGTGCCCTCCGAGGCTTTCGATTCAGACTTAGTATAATGTAATGATACAGGGATCCAATCACATCAGCCATGCTGTACAGCCCATTTTTGGCAAATGGGATTATATCCTTGGAAATTAGCCTCCCAATCAATTACACATTGCTCAGCAACTTAACCGCCCCCCTTTTTATCTGGTTGTCTCCATGGAAACAACACTGTGGTTCATTGAACTCATATGCATCTACTTCAGCTAAAAATGTAAATAAGAGGCGTATTATGAAGTATTTCATGCTTTCTAGGAAGAATCCTTATGAAGACAAATGCATGTAATGGGAAGCAGATGGTCAAATCAAGTTTATTTTATATAGCCATTCGTACATCAGCTAATATCTCGAAGTGCTGTACAGAAACCCAGCCTAAAACCCCAAACAGCAAGCAATGCAGGTGTAGAAGCACGGTAGCTAGGAAAAACTCCCTAGAAAGGCCAAAACCTAGGAAGAAACCTAGAGAGGAACCAGGCTATGAGGGGTGGCCAGTCCTCTTCTGGCTGTGCCGGGTGGAGATTATTCTATTTATTTATTTTTATTTATTTTTTATTTCACCTTTATTTAACCAGGTAGGCTAGTTGAGAACAAGTTCTCATTTGCAACTGCGACCTGGCCAAGATAAAGCATAGCAGTGTGAACAGACAACAACACAGAGTTACACATGGAGTAAACAATAAACAAGTCAATAACATGGTAGAAAAAAAAGAGAATCTATATACAATGTGTGCAAAAGGCATGAGGTAGGCAATAAATCGAGTAATTACAATTTAGCAATTTACAATTTATTATAACAGAACATGGCCAAGATGTTCAAAATGTTCATAAGTGACAAGCATGGTCAAATAATAATCAGGAATAAATGTCAGTTGGCTTTTCATAGCCGATCATTAAGAGTTGAAAGCAGCAGGTCTGGGACAGGTAGGGGTTCCATAACCGCAGGCAGAACAGTTGAAACTGGAACAGCAGCAAGGCCAGGTGGACTGGGGACAGCAAGGACAGCAAGGAGTCATCATGCCCGGTAGTCCTGACGTATGGTCCTAGGGCTCAGGTTCTCAGAGAGAGAGAAAGAAAGAGAGAACGAGAGAATTAGAGAGAGCATACTTAAATTCACACAGGACACTGGATAAGACAGAAGTACTCCAGGTATAACCAATTGACCCTAGCCCCCCGACACAAACTACTGCAGCATAAATACTGGAGGCTGAGACAGGAGCGGTCAGGAGACACTGTGGCCCCATCCGAAGAAACCCCCGGACAGGGCCAAACAGAAAGGATATAACCCCACCCACTTTGCCAAAGCACAGCCCCCGCACCACTAGAGGGATATCTTCAACCACCAACTTACAATCCTGAGACAAGGCCGAGTATAGCCAACAAAGATCTCCACCACAGCACAAACCAAGGGGGGGGGTGCCAACCCAGACAGGAAGATCACGTCAGTAACTCAATCCACTCAAGTGACGCACCCCTCCTAGGGACGGCATGAAAGAGCACCAGTAAACCAGTGACTCAGCCCCTGTAATAGGGTTAGAGGCAGAGAATCCCAGTGGAGAGAGGGGAACCGGCCAGGCAGAGACAGCAAGGGCGGTTCGTTGCTCCAGAGCCTTTCCGTTCACCTTCACACTCCTGGGCCAGACTACACTCAATCATATGACCTACTGAAGAGATAAGTCTTCAGTAAAGACTTAAAGGTTGAGACCGAGTCTGCGTCTCTCACATGGGTAGGCAGACTGTTCCATAAAAATGGAGATCTATAGGAGAAAGCCCTGCCTCCCGCTGTTTGCTTAGAAATTCTAGGGACAATTAGGAGGCCTGCGTCTTGTGACCGTAGCGTACGTATTGGTATGTACGGCAGGACCAACTCGGAAAGATAGGTAGGAGCAAGCCCATGTAACGCTTTATAGGTTAACAGTAAAACCTTGAAATCAGCCCTTGCCTTAACAGGAAGCCAGTGTAGGGAAGCTAGCACTGGAGTAATATGATCAAATTTCTTGGTTCTAGTCAGGATTCTAGCAGCCGTATTTAGCACTAACTGAAGTTTATTTAGTGCTTTATCCGGGTAGCCGGAAAGTAGAGCATTGCAGTAGTCTAACCTAGAAGTAACAAATGCATGGATACATTTTTCTGCATCATTTTTGGACAGAAAATATCTGATTTTTGCAATGTTACGTAGATGGAAAAAAGCTGTCCTTGAAACAGTCTTGATATGTTCGTCAAAAGAGAGATCAGGGTCAAGAGTAACGCCGAGGTCCTTCACAGTTTTATTTGAGACGACTTTACAACCATCAAGATGAATTGTCAGATTTAACAGAAGATCTCTTTGTTTCTTGGGACCTAGAACAAGCATCTCTGTTTTGTCCGAGTTTAAAAGTAGAACGTTTTCAGCCATCCACTTCCTTATGTCTGAAACACAGGCTTCTAGCGAGGGCAATTTTGTTTCATTGAAATGTACAGCTGTGTGTCATCCGCATAGCAGTGAAAGTTAACATTATGTTTTCGAATAACATCCCCAAGAGGTAAAATATATAGTGAAAACAATAGTGGTCCTAAAACGGAACCTTGAGGAACACCGAAATGTACAGTTGATTTGTCAGAGGACAAACCATTCACAGAGACAAACTGATATCTTTCCGACAGATAAGATCTAAACCAGGCCAGAACTTGTCCGTGTAGGCCAATTTGGGTTTCCAGTGTCTCCAAAAGAATGTGGTGATCGATGGTGTCGATGGTGTCTTAGCAGCACTAAGGTCTAGTAGCACGAGGACAGATGCAGAGCCTCGGTCTGACGCCATTAAAAGGTCATTTACCACCTTCACAAGTGCAGTCTCAGTGCTATGATGGCGTCTAAAACCAGACTGAAGCATTTCGTATACATTGTTTGTCTTCAGGAAGGCAGTGAGTTGCTGCGCAACAGCTTTTTCTAAAATTTGAGAGGAATGGAAGATTCGATATAGGCCGATAGTTTTTTATATTTTCCGGGTCAAGGTTTGGCTTTTTCAAGAGAGGCTTTATTACTGCCACTTTTAGTGAGTTTGGTACACATCCGGTGGATAGAGAGCCGTTTATTATGTTCAACATAGGAGGGCCAAGCACATGAAGCAGCTCTTTCAGTAGTTTAGTTGGAATAGGATCCAGTATGCAGCTTGAAGGTCTAGAGGCCATGATTATTTTCATCATTGTGTCAAGAGATATAGTACTAAAACACTTAAGTGTCTCTCCCGATCCCAGGCCCTGGCAGAGCTGTGCAGATCCAGGACAGCTAAGCCATGGAGGAATACGCAGATTTAAAGAGGAGTCCGCAATTTGCTTTCTAATGATCATGATCTTTTCCTCAAAGAAGTTCATGAATTTATTACTGCTGAAGTAAAAGCCATTCTCTCTTGGGGAATGCTGCTTTTTAGTTAGCTTTGCACCAGTATCAAAAATAAATTTTGGATTGTTCTTATTTTCCTCAATTAAGGTGGAAAAGTAGGATGATCGAGCAGCAGTGAGGGCTCTTCGATACTGCACGGTACTGTCTTTCCAAGCTAGTCGGAAGACTTCCAGTTTGGTGTGGCGCCATTTCCGTTCCAATTTTCTGGAAGCTTGCTTCAGAGCTCGGGTATTTTCTGTATACCAGGGAGCTAGTTTCTTATGACAAATGTTTTTCATTTTTAGGGGTGCAACTGCATCTAGGGTATTGCGCAAGGTTAAATTGAGTTCCTCAGTTAGGTGGTTAACTGATTTTTGTCCTCTGGCGTCCTTGGGTAGGCAGAAGGAGTCTGGAAGGGCATCAAGGAATTTTTGTGTTGTCTGAGAATTTATAGCACGACTTTTGATGCTCCTTGGTTGGGGTCTGAGCAGATTATTTGTTGCGATTGCAAACGTAATAAAATGGTGGTCCGATAGTCCAGGATTATGAGGAAAAACATTAAGATCTACAACATTTATTCCATGGGACAAAACTAGGTCCAGAGTATGACTGTGGCAGTGAGTAGGTCCAGAGACATGTTGGACAAAACCCACTGAGTCGATGATGGCTCCGAAAGCCTTTTGGAGTGGGTCTGGACTTCTCCATATGAATATTAAAATCACCAAAAATTAGAATATGATCTGCTATGACTACAAGGTCCGATAGGAATTCAGGGAACTCAGAGAGGAACGCTGTATATGGCCCAGGAGGCCTGTAAACAGTAGCTATAAAAAGTGATTGAGTAGGCTGCATAGATTTCATGACTAGAAGCTCAAAAGACGAAAACGTCATTTTTTTTTCTGTAAATTGAAATTTGCTATCGTAAATGTTAGCAACACCTCCGGCCTTTGCGGGATGCACGGGGGATATGGTCACTAGTGTAACCAGGAGGAGAGGCCTCATTTAACACAGTAAATTCATCAGGCTTAAGCCATGTTTCAGTCAGGCCAATCACATCAATATTATGATCAGTGATTAGTTCATTGACTATAACTGCCTTTGAAGTGAGGGATCTAACATTAAGTAACCCTATTTTGAGATGTGAGGTATCATGATCTCTTTCAATAATGGCAGGAATGGAGGAGGTCTTTATCCTAATGAGATTGCTAAGGCGAACACCGCCATGTTTAGTTTTGCCCAACCTAGGTCGAGGCACAGACACAGTCTCAATGGGGATGGCTGAGCTGACTACACTGACTATGCTAGTGGCAGACTCCACTAAGCTGGCAGGTTGGCTAACAGCCTGCTGCCTGGCCTGCACCCTATTTCATTGTGGAGCTAGAGGAGTTAGAACCCTGTCTATGTTGGTAGATAAGATGAGAGCACCCCTCCAGCTAGGATGGAGTCTGTCACTCCTCAGCAGGTCAGGCTTGGTTCTGTTTGTGGGTGAGTCCCAGAAAGAGGGCCAATTATCTACAAATTCTATCTTTTGGGAGGGGCAGTGTTAGTGGAATTAAATAATTCCTACAATATACTCATTAATTAAATTCAATCTGTCTATTTATAAGAATTTGTAAGATACTTATTAACATAAAATAGACAGGATACAGTCTTATCAAAATTAGATAATAGTAGTGTTTATTCTCGGAGCAAGCTGCCATTTGATCATAAACACAGGTTTATATACAAAATATGACATCATAGATTACAGAATTAAGTCTCATTGTCCTGACAAATAGAAAACAGGTTCAAAAGTTCATTCTAACCTCACAGGGCACTCACATGAAACACCATATAATCATTTATCCTGAATGCTCACTATAATTGATTACCACTTTAGCAGACAACTCAAGATAATGGAAAACCTAAAAAGTTATCTAAACACCTCAGGGCTAAGTTGGGTCAGTTCAACCATAGTTTAACGACCCTTTCTGCTTATTTTATGACCCACAACACAAATCTCTTTTCCCCAGGCATGCAGAGTTCAATTAGTTATAGTTTTATCTAAAGCTAGAATTTGTTTTAACTATTTATTAACAAAATTCCTAACAGGCAGAAAACAGTTTTCAACCAGCGATTGAGTTGTGAGACTCTGCTGTAGAGCTCGTCACTCCCCCTAACTGGGAGGGGGCCAGAGACAATTACTCGATGCCGACACATCTTTCTAGCTGATTTACACGCTGAAGCTATGTTGCGCTTGGTGACCTCTGACTGTTTCATCCTAACATCGTTGGTGCCGACGTGGATAACAATATCTCTATACTCGCCAGTTTTAGCTTTAGCCAGCACCATCTTCAGATTAGCCTTAACGTCGGTAGCCCTGCCCCCTGGTAAACAGTGTATGATCGCTGGGTGATTCGTTTTAAGTCTAATACTGCGGGTAATGGAGTCGCCAATGACTAGGGTTTTCAATTTGTCAGAGCTAATGGTGGGAGCCTTCGGCGTCTCAGACCCCGTAACGGGAGGAGTAGAGACAAGAGAAGACTCGGCCTCAGACTCCGACTCGCTACTTAATGGGGAAAACCGGTTGAAAGTTTGTCGGCTGAATGAGCGACACCAGTTGAGCATTCCTACAGCATTTCCCTCCAGAAGCCATGAGAAAGTTGTCCGGCTGCGGGGACTGTGCGGGGGGATTTATACTAACGTTACTATCTGTACTTACTGGTGGCACAGACGCGGTTTCATCCTTTCCTACACTGAAATTACCCTTGCCTAACGATTGCGTCTGAAGCTGGGCTTGTAGCACAGCTATCCTCGCCGTAAGGCGATCGTTCTCCTGTACATTATGAGTACAGCGACTGCAATTAGAAGACATCATGTTAATGTTACTACTTAGCTTCGGCTGTTGAAAGTGCTGACGAACCATGTCCAGATAAAGCGTCCGGAGTGAAAAAGTTGAATGAGGGAAAAAAGTTGTGATGGAAAAACTAAAAATATAAACGGTAATTAAAAAGAAAGAAAAAAAACAAACGTAAAGTTGTCAGCTAGTAAAGTAAGGTTGGCAACAAAACGCACAGCAACACGTCTGCAAATTCAAGAGGAATTCAAGAGGAAGTGACTAGTAATAACTTTAAAATTGGTGTCATGCAGGCACTTCAACAGATGGGGCACTCAATTAGGCAGTCTGACTGGTGAAGTTGTCTCTTGTAAACTGTCAAACTGTCAATTTGTCAGGGAACCTATCACTCTGAGGATGGGGAGCATCTTTATCTATCCACCAGGGGGAGACAACCAAGACCTGTTGTCCTCAAAAAGCCAATCAAACTCATACAGTAGCAGGGAGATTTCAGAGGTCTGGATTGGATGCATGTAGAAACTGTTCCATCACTGAGAATATCCTAGCTTTGTACATAAAATGAACACCCTATAGTATTTTTCCACGCCCCACTGAAATATAATTTGCATAATACAAATTCCCCTTAAAAATCTGTCAATTTAAACTAGTCTCAATCCACCCATTTGCCGATGTTGCACTTCCGCCTCTCCAGTGAAAGGTGACAGATTTGGAGCAGTGTTTGTCAGACCATGAGACATCCCAAAAACCGTTCTCACAAAATCGTATGTAGCGTCCGAACGGTTTGGCCTACAAACTATTATGACCCCTTTACGACCCCCACAAGCATCTTGTTATTCTACCCACAAGCAAGCATACAAGGCCCTCCCTCATCCGCCATTCGTCGTTTCCGATCATGACTCCGTTCTCCTGCTTTCTGTTTACGAGCATAAACTCAAACAGGAAGTACCCGTGACTTGCTCCATTGAGACATGGTAATCAGCAATTATGCTACAGGACTGCTTTGCTAGTGCCGATTGGAATATGTTTAGAGACTCCACCGAGACTCCACCGGCTTCATTAGAAAATATCTCGGCAACGTGTCCCCACGGTGAGGGTTCGCTGCTTCTAAAATCCCTGGATTAACACAGAAGTTGGCGCTAAATTAAAGGACAGGGCTACCACACACACAGCTATCGCAGACAACCCTGATGCTACGGCTGAGGACAGGAACAAATACAAGAAATCCCGCTATGATCTTCACAGAATCATCAAATGATCAAAAGGACAATATACAGTAGGAGTAAGGTGGAATCATATTACACAGGCTGCAATGCAGGGGCTAAAGTCCATTATGGATTACAAAGAAAGACCTAACCGTGATGTGCCCATCAATACCTCTCTACCAGACAAACTCAATGCATTTGACAATAGCAACATCATGCCGGGTGTGAGGGTCATCACCGACCCAGAGGATTGGGTGATCTCGCTCTCCGAGGCTGACGTGAGAAAGGTCTTTAATCAGGTCAACACCCGCAAGGCCGCAGGGTCCGACGATATTCCAGGGCGCGTTTTCAGAGCATGTACAGAACAGCTGGCAGGCGTATTCATTGTAATTTTCAACCTCTCCTTGTCCCCGTCTTTAATCCCTACATGTTTTAACCTGTTGAGGATGGGGGCGCTGTTGTGACTATTTATGCTAATCGTGTAATTTTTGAAACGGCTTCCCACAAAGTTCTTGATCGTACAATATGCATATTATTATTAGATAGAAAACAGTCTATAGTTTCTATAGGAGTTTAAATTTTGTCTCTAAGTGGAACAGAGCCCATTCTACAGCAATTTCCCTGACATGGAGTCAGATTTCAGAAATTTTGGCCACTGTTCTGGAGTCAGTTAAAAGGGCACTGTTATTGCTATGACTATACGGACACTGCTTACGTCTTCCCCTGGATGCCTTTACGTGATGACGATTTGAATGGGGTCGATTGCGCGTTCACAGGCACTATAAATTAAAAAAACCTGTAGCTAGCAAGTCTTTTCTTGCTGCGTAATGCGCGTGGAGGACATCGACCCGCACTTGTTCCAAGCATTAGTGGAGGGAGTAATATTACTCTGGTCATGTTTCTACTCGTTATGGGAGTTAAAAACATCATAAGGTAGTTAATTTAAAGCGTTTTATAGCAATTTATATCCGTTTAGTGCGATTTTGGGACATTTATTTCTGAAACGCTGTGAATTGCTGGGCACGCTTCCAGTTCATCCCGAACGCAGTTGGCATTTCCACATGGCAAGAGGACAGCTTTCCACCAAAAGACGATTGGACCCAAGAAAGGATCCTTTGCCCAAGATACTGATGGAAGAACAGCTCAAAGTAGGACATTTTTATTATGATAAATCGTGTTTCTGTCGAAAAATGTTAGTGGCTTAGGACGCCATGTTTTTTGACGTAGCTTCGCTTGGCGCAAACTGTATTGAAAAGTAAGGATAATTTAAAAAATGTAATTCCGCGATTGTATTAAGAATTAAATTGTCTATCAATCCCTGTCCACCCTATATTTTTTAGTCACGTTTATGAGTATTTATGTATAAGAGTAGATCACTGTCTAAGTGGCGCACGGACATTTTCTCACCAGCTTGGCTACATTTCACATTGTCTAACCATGATTTTGGTGGCTAAATATAAACATTTTCGATCAAACTCTATATGGATTGTGTAATATGATGTTACAGGAGTGTCATCTGAAGAATTCTGAGAAGGTTAGTGAAAAAATTAATATATTTTGGCGATGTTGACTTTTATCGCTCACTTTGGCTAGAATCAATGCTGGGCTGCTATGTGCTATGTGCTATGCTAATATAACGATTTATTGTGTTTTCGCTGTAAGACACTTAGAAAATCTGAAATATTGTCTGTATTCACAGGATCTGTGTCTTTCGATTCGTGTATGCTGTGTATTTTTACGAAATGTTTGATGATTAGTAAGTAGGTAAACACGTTGCTCTAAGTAGTTTTTCTATTCCATTTGTGACGGTGGGTGCAATTGTAACCTATGCCATCTACCTGAAATATGCACTTTTTTCTAACAAAACCTATCCCATACCATAAATATGTTATCAGACTGTCATCTGATGAGTTTTTTTCTTGGTTAGGGGCTATAAATATCTTAGTTTAGCCGAATTGGTGATAGCTACTGGTGTTGGTGGACAAATAAAAGATGGTGGATTATGCTAATGTATTTTTAGGTAATAGATGTACATCTTTACATATTGTGTCTTCCCTGTAAAACATTTTAAAAATCGGACATGTTGACTGGATTCACAAGATCTGTGTCTTTCATTAGCTGTATTGGACTTTAATGTGTGAAAGTTAAATATTTAAAAAATATTTTTTTTTTGAATTTCGCGGCACTGGTTTTTCAGTGGGGGTGGGGGGGGAGTGCCGCTAGCGGCACTCTCATCCTAGACAGGTTAAGATGACCACCATGATTCCTGTCCCAAAGAACTCTAAGGCTTCATGCCAAAATGACTACCGCCATGTAGCACTCACTTCTGAAAGTGAGTGCTTTGAAAGGCTGCTCATGGCACACATTAACTCCTCCATCCCAAACCCACTTCAATTTGCATACCGCCCCAACAGATCCATAGATGACGCAATATCAATTGCTCGCCACAGTGCCCTCACCCACCTACATAATAGGTTTTCCTATGTGAGAATACTGTTCATTGACTACAGCTCAGCGTTCTACACCATTGTCCCCTCCAAGCTTGTCACCAAGCTTAGGACTCTGAGTCTGAACACCTCCCTCTGCAACTGGATCCTGGACTTCCTGACAGGCCGCCCCAAGGTGGTAAGGGTAGGTAACAACACATCCGCCACACTGATCCTCAACACGGAGGCCCCTCGGGGGTGCTTGCTCAGTCCCCTCCTGTACTCCCTGTTCACTCATGACTGCATGGCCAGACTCCAACACCATCAAGTTTTCTGATAACACAGCAATGGTAGGCCTGGTCACCGACAACGATGAGACAGCCTATAGGGAGGAGGTCAGAGACCTGGCTGGGTGGTGCCAGGACAACAACCTCTCCCTAAACGTGATCAAGACAAGGGAGATGATGGTGGACTACAGGATAAGGAAGACCGAGCACGCCCCCATTCTCATCAACGGGGCTGTAGTGGAGCAGGTTGAGAGCTTCAAGTTCCTTGGTGTCCACATCACCAACCAACTATTATAGTTCAAATACACTAAGACAGTCGTGAAGAGGGCACAACAAAGCCTATTCCCTCTCAGGAGACTGAAAAGATTTGGCATGGGTCCTGAGATCCTCAAAAGGTACTACAGCTGCACCATCGAGAGCATCCTGACTGGTTGCATCACTGCCGACCACAAGGCACTACAGAAGGTAGTGCGTACGACCCAGTACATCACTGGGGCCAAGCTTCCTGCGATCCAGGACCTCTATACCAGGCGTTGTCAGAGGAAGGCCCTAAAAATTGTCAAAGACTCCAGCCACCCTGGTCATAGACTGTTCTCTTTGCTACCGCAAGGCAAGCAGTACCGGAGCACCAAGTCTAGGTCCAAAAGGCTTCAACAGTTTTTAAGCCAAGCCATAAGACTCTTGAACAAGTAAGCAAGTAAGCAAGTAAGCAAATGGCTACCCGGACTATTTGCATTGTGTGTGTGTGTGTGTGTCCCACACCTCTCTTTTACGCTGCTGCTACTCTCTGGTTAGCATATATGCATAGTCACTTTAACTATACATCCATGTACATACTACCTCAATTGGCCCGACCAACCAGTGCCCCCGCACATAGGCTAACCGGGCTATCTGCATTGTGTCCCGCCACCTACCACCCCCTCTTTTACACTACTCCTATTCTGTTTATCATATATGCATTGTCACTTTGTAGCGGTATTTATTAGAGAGTGGTAAAGATAGATTTTGTTTGGGCGCCAGGCAGGTATTAACCATGCCGAAAGGAAAAGAGTAGAATATAGAGAGTACCACTACCAGACCCACACACATCAGCAGAAGAGACTGCCTAGAGTGTAGCCTGTTTACCAGATAGCCAGTGGAGAGAAAAGAGAATACACACCCTATAAAACCCACATCACAGCACAGGGGTAACCCCACCAAGAATACCCCATACAATAATAATGGCAGAACAATTGAACCGCAACTTCAAACAAGAAAGAATCCAGTCGTCAACAGAGGATTTGCAGTAATCTGTATTATCTTCCAGTGGAGGAGTGCAGAGGGTATGAATGTGGGGGGTGTTCATAGACACAACAAAAGCCTTAAAAATGTCCACAATCTTCTCAGCCACATGTCATTGGTACACCCCACCTCAATACAGTTCAAATAACAATACACAATTTGCAAGCAACCTCCCTTTTAACTAAAATGTCCACCCAAATACTTCTGGCAGGGCAATAATAGTCCAACTCTAATGAACTTCAATGGGAAGTGGATTTGAAAAATAGAAAGTCTGTTGCAGGGTAAAGCACTGGAACGATAGAGTGAAGAGAGAAAGAGAACAAGAGAGATCTTAGCTGTAGTCTTCAGGTGTACCAGTGTACTGTCTGACCGTCCGATGGTTTGTATGTCAAAGCTTAGCAACAATGTTGCTACTAATCCATGCGATCCATAACAGGCGCGGTCCCAAGCGATAACAACCACGACCTAGAGCGATCACACCAATGATTGGGTTAAATACTTTATAAACAATCAAACTGTCACGCCAACCAAGAGCTCCTCCCCAAAGAGGTGAAAGAGATGTATTTATTTCCTCCTTCCTTACTGCTGATGCGCTCTTAAAGTGGCAGCGCACGGTGAAGGCTCCGTGTAGGATTTCGCCAAAACGAACCATATCTACATGTACATATTACCTCAATCAGCCCGACTAACCGGTGCCTGTCTCGCTACTAAATATAGTCTTTTTTACTGTTGTTTTTATTTCTTGACTTACCTATTGTTCACCTAATACCTTTTTTGCACTATTGCACTATGCTTACCCTGTAAGTATTTCACTGTAAGGTCTACTGCAATTGTTGTATTCTGCATATGTGACAAATAAACTTAGATTTTATTTGATTTCATTCTACCCCCAAGACTCCTGAACAGCTAATCAAAGGTCTACCCAGACCCCGCTTACGCTGCTGCTACTCTGTTTATTATCTATGCATAGTCACTTTAACGCTACCTACATGTACATATTACCTCAATTACCTCAACTAACCGGTACCCTCGCACATTTCACTCTGTACCAGTACCCCCTGTATATACAGTTGAAGTCGGAAGTTTACATACACCTTAGCCAAAGACATTTCAACTCAGTTTTTCACAATTCCTGACATTTAATCCTCGTTAAAATTCCCTGGTTTAGGTCAGTTAGGATCACCACTTTATTTTGAGAATGTTAAATGTCAGAATAATTGTGTAGAGAATGATTTATTTCAGCTTTTATTACTTTCATCACATTCCCAGGGGGTCAGAAGTTTACATACACTCAATTAGTATTTGGTAGCATCGCCTTAATATTGTTTAACTTGGGTCAAACGTTTCGGGGTAGCCTTCCACAAGCTTCCCACAATAAGTTGGGTACATTTTGGCCCATTTCTCCTGACAGAGCTGGTGTAACTGAGTCAGGTTTGTAGGCCTCCTTGCTCGCACACACTTTTTCAGTTCTGCCCACACATTTTCTATAGGGGTGAGGTCAGGGCTTTGTGATGGCCATTCCAATACCTTGACTTTGTTGTCCTTAAGCCATTTTGCCACAACTTTGGAAGTATATTTGGGGTCATAGTCCATTTGAAACCCAGCTTTAACTTCCTGACTAATGTCTTGAGATGTTGCTTCAATATATCCACATCATTTTCCTTTTCATGATGCCATTTATTTTGTGAAGTGCACCAGTCCCTCCTGCAGCAAAGCACCCCCACAACATGATGCTGCAACCCCCGTGCTTCACGGTTGGGATGGTGTTCTTCGGCTTGCAAGCCTCCCCCTTTTTCCTCCAAACATAACAATGGTCATTATGGCCAAACAGTTCTATTTTTGTTTCCTCAGACCAGAGGACATTTCTCCAAAAAGTACAATCTTTGTCCCCATGTGCAGTTGCAAACCGTAGTCTGATTTTTTTATGGCGGTTTTGGAGCAGTGGCTTCTTCCTTGCTGAGCGGCCTTTCAGGTTATGTCGATATAGGACTCGTTTTACTGTGGATATAGATACTTTTGTACCTGTTTCCTCCAGCATCTTCACAAGGTCCTTTGCTGTTGTTCTGGGATTGATTTGCACCAAAGTACGTTCATCTCTAGGAGACAGAACGCGTTTCCATTCTGAGCGGTATGAGAGCTGGTGTTTATACTTGTGTACTATTGTTTGTACAGATGAACGTGGTACCTTCAGGCATTTGGAAATTGCACCCAAGGATGAACCAGACTTGTGGAGGTCTACAATTTCTTTCTGAGGTCTTGGCTGATTTTCTTTTGATTTTCCCATGATGTCAGACCTAACAAGATGAACTAGCAACAGACAAACAGAGAACAGAGGTCTAAACACACAGGCGTTAATGAGGAAGATGGGCAACAGCTGGAGGGGGTGGAGACAAGCACAAAGACAGGTGAAACAGATCAGGGTGTGACACAGATATAGGACAGACACTTCAACCTCTATGGGATCGTGTCCCTAAACCAGGACGGTTGTTGCTCAATATGCCATAATGTGACTAGAATGATATTGTAATCAACAGCCAAATCCGGGACATAGACATGTCTTATATTGGCAGAAAGCTTAAATTCTTGTCAATCTAACTGCAGTATCCAATTTACAGTAGCTATTACAACAACAAAAATACCATGCTATTGTTTGAGGATAGTGCACAACAACAAAACACTTTTATCACGGCAACTGGTTTGATACATTCACCTCTGAAGGTAAATAATGTACTTACATTCAGTAATCTTTTTCTGATTTATCATCATGAGGGTCCCAGAGATGAATTGGGGCAGCAGGTAGCCTAGTGGTTATAGTGTTGGACTAGTAACTGAAAGGTTGCAAAATCGAATCCCCGAGTGGACAAGGTAAAAATCTGTCATTCTGCCCCTGAACAAGGCAGTTCCTTGGCCGTCATTGAAAATAAGAATTTGTTATTAACTGACCTGCCTAGTTAAATAAAGGTTTAAAAGAAAAAGTAGTTTTGTTTGAAAAAGTATATTTTTATATTAAAATGTAGGAACTGGGTTAGTGTCTTTTCTGTAGGGAAGCTAATGATCCATCATGTATGACATTCCTTTGAGTGTGTAGACTTAAATGTTTCATTACCATGACATTTTTGTATGTTCTCTATATTGACCAATTCTGCACTTTTGGGCAAACTCCTGGCAGACTTGATACAACATGTTGTGTGGTGATGGTGAAATTGATGCCATCTTGTGGACAACATCTAAATTACACATAAATCCTATCTGAGTATATGGCCTTTCACTTCCATTTCAAAGATGAATAGAAAACGCATGTTTTTTGTTTGTATTATCTTTTACCAGATCTAATGTATTATGTTCTCCAACATTAATTTCACATTTTCTCAAAATTCAAAGTGTTTACTTTCAAATTGTATCAAGAATATGCATGTCCTTGCTTTAGGTCCTGAGCTACAGGCAGTTATATTTGCTACAGGCAGTTATAGTAGGCAAAAATTGAAAAAAGGGTTTGATCAACAAACTTACTTTGATATATTTTTTCACTGTTTTTACATGTATGAATCTGTTATTCAATGCATTTCTATTGGCTACTAGCAGTAAAGCCACATTTGATGTTTCATCAAATCATTTTGTAATATTTTTTGTATACCTAAAGGGGTCCTAAAATTCCAAATCAAATCGCTAAATTATCCTTGATTTGACCATTTTAAAACAATTCTATATGTTAGCTATACCCCCCGCCCCTTGCTTAGACTCTTAAGGATTAAGTCAAAACTGTAACTCGGACACTCAGAAACATTCACTGTTTTCTTGGGATCCAACTCCAGTGTAGATTTGGCATTGTGTTTTAGGTTATTGTTTTGCTGAAAGGTGAATTTGTCTACCAGTGTCTGGTGGAAAGCAGACTAAACCCGTTTTTTCCTCTAGGATTTTGCCTGTGCTAAGCTCCCTTTCATTCATTTTTTTATCCTGAAAAACTACCCAGTCCTTAACGATCACAAGCATACCCATAATATGATGCAGCCACCACCATGCTTGAAAATATGAAGAGTGGTATTCAGTAATGTGTGTATTGGATTTGGTAATGTGTGTATTGGATTTGCCCCAATCATAACACTTTGTATTCAGGACACAAAGTGAATTGCTTTGCCACATTTTTTACAGTATTACTTCAGTGCCTAGTTGCAAACAGGATGCATGTTTTGGAATATTTGTATTCTGTACAGGCTTCTTTTGACTCTGTCAATTAGGTTAGTATTGTGGAGTAACTGCAATGTTATTGATCCATCCTCAGTTTTTATCCTATCACAACCATTAAACTCTGTAACTGTTTTAAAGTCACCATTGGCCTCATGGGGAAATCACTACTGAATGGTGTCCTTCTTCTCCAGCAACTGAGTTAGGAAGTGCACGACCATTGAAGTGCCTGGGTGTATTGATACACCATCCAAATTGTAATTAATAACTTCACCATGCTCAAAGAGATATTCAATGACAGTTTTTTACCCACCTACCAATAGGTGCCCTTCTTTGTGAGGTATTGGAAAACCTCCCTGGTCTTTGTGGTTAAATCTGTGTTTGAAATTCACTGCTCCACTGAGGTATCTTACAGATAATTATATGTGTGGGGTACAGAGATGAGGTAATGATGAAAAAATCATGTTAAACCCCTATTATTGCACACAGAGTTCATGCAACTTATTATGTGACTAAGATTTTTTTACTTTTGAACTTATTTCAGCTTGCCATAACAAAGTGGTTGAATACTTATTGACTCACAACATTTCAGCTTTTAAATGTTTTATTAATTTGTAAAAATTCCAAAAAATATCATTCCACTTTGACATTATGGGGTATTGCATGTAGGTCAGTGACAAAACATCTACATTTAATCAATTTTAAATTCAGGCTGTAACACAACAAAATGTGGAAAAAATCAAGGGGTGTGAATACTTTCTGATGGCTCTGTATACACAGGAAACACTGAAGTTTGACTTCACTGGGCATTTAAGCCCTTTGTCTTGATAAATAATGCAGAACCATCAGCAGATACAGGTTGGGTAGGTTACCTACATGATGAGATTCCTATCATGGACAAAATACCAAGATTATTTTTATTTGTAAAACGGCAGCCAAGCATCAATCATCATGTCACCAGAATAAGAAATAAGACGTACCCTCTATATTTATTGGAAAGCAGCATCTAGCTCATCACCTTGCACTTTCACCACCCTGTGGTTATTTCATCTGTATCCTGATAAACTCCATGTTTGTTAATCCGCCATGTACTTTACTCGCATAAAAAGTTTGGATGGAAACCTAGTTATTGCTATAGATTAGGTTAGAGTTAGACCAAAATGATGGAAACGCTATGCCCGCGTCCCCCTGTAGGGGATAGATCCAGAATCTCCTCATCTCCTCATTAAATTGGCTGTGTACCGAGGGTGTTTACTGCACTCTACTCCCCCGTAACCCCAGCCACACCGCTCACTCACTTGAGTGGACCACCCTGTCCGGCAGTCATGCCCCACAGCTTAACCACAACGCAATGTTCACCATCTTAGGGCTGCTGAGCTGTCACCCTTAGCGCACCTCAAAACACTCAAGGCCAGTTCGGACACGCTGGGTCTTCCTTGAGAACAGCAGGGGAAAGCTCCATCTCTACCCCTACCACTCCCAGGACCACCAGACCGCACACAAACACAGTACAAAGAGCAAAAGCAAACAAAACCAGCCTGTGCTCCACAACTGCCGACTCAGTGACCCAGATCTTGCCGACTAAGCCAAATGTCAAGAGATGGAAAGTGACAGGTTCTTTTAGATCTGAGTTGAGTAGACAGAGTGAAGTCGAGACCAAACAATGGACCAGTTTCAGCATTTAATAAATAGGGTTTACAAGTTCCCTTTTTTAGCAGTGGCCTTTCTCACTGGCCCAGGAGCATTCACAAACCATGCAATCTTAAATGAAAATAACAAAAAGGCACAGAAGTCGGTGCAGCTCAGGAGAGCTGATCTTGTTTCACTCATACTCCCGGAAACCACCATACCTCATCACTGCATCACCTCCCCTCAAACATAAAGAAACAGACGTTTAATACAAGTCAGAAACCACAATTAACCAATGAGATCACTTTGAGAGTTAACAAGGCAATCAGTCACACCTGTGAGAGTCACCTATTATCTTTGTAGTGTATTACTGTCAATGGTGTATTGGAGGTAAGGTCAGGTGCAGGAGAGCAGAGTATAATGAACAGGCACACTTTTATTAAAGTTCCAAAAACGAGAGCACTACATAAATCAAACTCGCTCAAAAAACGGAACATAAAAGTAAAGCGCGTAAACTAACACCACATAACATGAAACAATTACACACAAAACATGATGGGAAACAGAGGGTTAAATACAAGTAGATTGATTGGGGAAATGAAAACCAGGTGTGTATGGAAACAAGACAAGACAAATGGATATATGAAAAATGGAGCGGCGATGGCCAGAAAGCCGGTGACATCGATCGCCGAACTCCGCCCGAACAAGGAGAGGAGCCGACTTCGGCGGAAGTCGTGACAATTATTTTTTATCAGCGCCCTGTGAATAGTAGTGCCCTACACAGGGAATTAGGTGCCATTTGGAACACAGTGTTGTATTGTAAGGAAGGCTACTGGCTGACCAAGGGAGTAGCAGCATCATAACTAGTGTTGTGAATTATAATTTTTTTGCCATTTCTCTAGGTTTGTTTACGTGGCTACCCATCCACATCGCTATGACCAATTGCCACGCCCACTAATGTTTCTTCTCCATGATGAGTCTGGACTTGCCTCTCTCCCCGACGACTTCTGGAACGCGAACACATTCTAACCGTTCTGATTGGTCCCAGAAACCGATGGGTTGGCAAGAACCGGCCTACAGGATGACGTTATCAACTTTGATACTCTGAATGGTTGGATTTGTTAGAGACGATCCAATTACTGATGAATTTGTTTTGTACAACGCTCTGTCACGCCCTGACCTTAGAGATCCTTTTTATGTCTCTATTTTGGTTTGGGCAGTGTGTGAGTTGGGGTGGGCATTCTATGTTTTGTTCTATGTTGTCCTTTTCTATGTGTTTGGTCTGGTATGATTCCCAATCAGAGGCAGCTGTCAATCGTTGTCTCTGATTGAGAACCACACTTAGGTAGCCTGTTCCCACCTGTGTTTGTGGGTAGTCGTTTCCTGTTTTGTGTTTTTCACCTTACAGGACTGTTTCGTGTCGTTCACTCTCTTTGTTGTTTTTTTGTCATTCAGTGTTCAGTTTATTTAATTAAATTTACTATGAACACTTACCACGCTGCGTATTGGTCCAATCCTTCCTCCTCATCTTCCCAGGACGAGAATCGTTACAGAACTACCCACCACCAAAGGACCAAGCAGCGTGGTAGGAAGGAGCAGCAATTGATGGACTCCTGGACAGGGGAGGAAATCTTGAACGGCAAGGGACCCTGGGCACAGCCGGGAGAGTATCGCCGTCCTAAAGAGGAGCTGGAGGCAGCCAAAGCAGAGCAGCCAGAGTCTCCCTCCTGTCCGGAGCAGCCAGAGTCTCCCTCCTGTCCGGAGCAGCCAGAGTCTCCCTCCTGTCCGGAGCAGCCAGAGTCTCCCTCCTGTCCGGAGCAGCCAGAGTCTCCCTCCTGTCCGGAGCAGCCAGAGTCTCCCTCCTGTCCGGAGCAGCCAGAGTCTCCCTCCTGTCCGGAGCTGCCAGAGTCTCCCTCCTGTCCGGAGCTGCCAGAGTCTCCCTCCTGTCCGGAGCTGCCAGAGTCTCCCTCCTGTCCGGAGCTGCCAGAGTCTCCCTCCTGTCCGGAGCTGCCAGAGTCTCCCTCCTGTCCGGAGCTGCCAGAGTCTCCCTCCTGTCCGGAGCTGCCAGAGTCTCCCTCCTGTCCGGAGCTGCCAGAGTCTCCCTCCTGTCCGGAGCTGCCAGAGTCTCCCTCCTGTCCGGAGCTGCCAGAGTCTCCCTCCTGTCCGGAGCTGCCAGAGTCTCCCTCCTGTCCGGAGCTGCCAGAGTCGCCCTCCTGTCCGGAGCTGCCAGAGTCGCCCTCCTGTCCGGAGCCCGCTGCGAGGGTCCCCAGTACGGGGTCGGCGGCAAGGGTCTCCGCTCCAGAGGCGCCACCTAAGTGGGCCAAGACTAAGGTGGAGCGGGGTCCACGTCCCACACCAGAGCCGCCACCGTGGATAGATGCCCACCCAGACCTTCCCCTATAGGTTTAGGTTTTGCGGCCGGAGTCCGCACCTTTGGGGGGGGTACTGTCACGCCCTGACCTTAGAGATCCTTTTTATGTCTCTATTTTGGTTTGGGCAGTGTGTGAGTTGGGGTGGGCATTCTATGTTTTGTTCTATGTTGTCCTTTTCTATGTGTTTGGCCTGGTATGGTTCCCAATCAGAGGCAGCTGTCAATCGTTGTCTCTGATTGAGAACCATACTTAGGTACCCTGTTCCCACCTGTGTTTGTGGGTAGTTGTTTCCTGTTTTGTGTTTTTTCACCTTACAGGACTGTTTCGTGTCGTTCACTCTCTTTGTTGTTTTCTGTCATTCAGTGTCAGTTTATTTAATTAAATTTACTACGAACACTTACCACGCTGCATATTGGTCCGATCCTTCCTCCTCATCTTCCCAGGACGAGAATCGTTACACCCTCGTCATTTTGACATCACAGAAACGACTTCTAGGATGGCAGATTCAGACTGAATGTACATAGCGATCAATAGAGCAGCGGAATTAAATTCAGGATGAATTGTCAGGCAATAGATTCGTAGAATTCAGGTACATAATGTCAATTCGGCTATCATTGTCCTTAAGATGCAGTTCTATTTTTGTCAACATGATTGATGAGGAATTTATACAATCCTTTGATGGAAGCTAAGCTAATAGTGTTACTTATCCTAGAGGACTAATATCGGCAACAGAGAAATATCTGCCTATTAGAGATTACAGAGGACAGAACATTTGTAGAAGCATTTGCCTTTATACACTGAACAAAAATATAAACATAACATGTAATTTTGAGGACAAATTTGTTAAATCCATGTTAGTGAGCATTTCTCCTCTGCCAAAATAATCCATCTGCCTAACAGATGTGGCATACCAAGAGGCTGAACAGCATGATCATTACACAGGTGCACCTAGTCCTGGGGATAATAAAATGCCACTCAAATGTGCAGTTTTGTCAAACAACACAATGCCACAGATGTCTCAAGTTTTGAGGGAGCGTGCAATTGGCATGCGGGCTGCAGAAATGTCCACGAGAGCTGTTGCCAGATAATTGAATGTTAACTAATTTACCATAAGCAGCCTCCTAAGTTGTTTTAGAGGATTTGGCAGCAAGTCCAATCGGCCTCACAACCACAGACCATGTGTAACCACACCAGTCCAGGACCTACACATCCTGCTTCTTCACCTGCAGGATGGTCTGAGACCTGCCACCAGGACAGCTCATGAAATTCTGATTTTGCACAACTGAAGAAGTTCTGCACAAACTGTCAGAAAACATCTCAGTGAAGCTGATCTGCGTGCTCGTCATCCTCACCAGGGCCTTGACCTTTATTTTATTTTTGATTTAACCGTTATTTAACTAGGCAAGTCAGTTAAGAACAAATTCTTATTTACATTGATGGCCTACCAAAAGGCAAAAGGCAAAAGGCCTACTGCGGGACGGGGGCTGGGATTAAAAAATGTAAAATATAAAATATATAAATATAGGACAAAACACATGACAAGAGAGACAACACAACAACCCTACATAAAGAGAAACTTAAGACAGCAACATAGCAAGGCAGCAAACGTGACAACACAACATGGCAGCAACACAAAATGACAACAACATTGTAGCAACACAACATGGTAGCAGCACAAAACATGGTACAAGAATGAATGGGCACAGACAACAGCACACAGGGCAAGAAGGTAGAGAATAATTCATCACGCAAAGCAGCCACAACCTGACTGCAGTTCGCAGTTGTAACCGACTTCAGTGTGCAAATGCTCACCTTCAATGGCCACTGGCACGCTGGAGAAGTGCGCTCTTCACAGATGAATCCCTGTTTGAACTGTACCGGGCAGATGGCAGACAGCATGTATGGTGTTGTGTTGGCAAGCGGTTTGCTGATGTCAATGTTGTGAACAGAGTGCAAGCAAAGGCTACGGTCAATGAACACAATTGCATTTTATCGATGGCAATTTGAATGCACAGAGATACTGTGACGAGATCCTGAGACCCATTGTCGTGCAATTCATCCGCAACCATCACCTCATGTTTTAGCATGATAATGCACGGCCCCATATTGAAAGGATCTGTACACAATTCCTGGACTCTTAAAATGTCCCAGCTCTTCCATGGCCTGCATACTCACCAGACATGTCACCCACATATAATATAAAAAGGTAGGGGTGTGGATCAGAAAACCAGTCAGTATCTGGTGTGACCACCTCATGGAGCGTCACATATCTCCATCACATAGAGTTGATTAGGCTGTTGGTTGTGGCCTGTGGAATGTTGTCCCATTCCTCTTCAATGGCTATGCGAAGTTGCTGGCTATTGGCGGGAACTGGAACACGCTGTTGTACACGTCGATACCGGGGCTAATGTGCTGCATTGACCAATATGTTGTGGTGCTAGAAAATAGCAGATTTCATCAATAACAACACAATACATCCAAAATGCGACAACAACAAGAAGTGCATTTATACCATGTGCATAATCATACAACTGTGCATTGGTAATAATATTTTGGATGAAATGGCTATCACAACGTCAGAAAGGACATTAATAATATCCAAAGTGCAGCCACAACGAGAAGTGCAATGCATTTACCCTATGCCTGTTAACTGTGCACACACTTGTAAAACGAACTGGCTATCACAATCTTAGTGATTATATTTCTATTGCAAACAAAAATAACTTGTAGGCCGACGATATTGTCGTGTCTTTGACTATGCCAGATTACTTGCTATGACATGCTATTCTATAAAATAATTTCTCCGTAATGAATATTACCTGATTGAACTAATCATGTAAATATGAATTAACTAGAGAGGGACACCACGAAAGAATATTTATAGAGCTGTTATCTTTCGAATAAACTCTTAAAGATTTAGTAATATTTTACTAAATAGCAGTCACATTAATCGTCATTTTATTCAGTCTCATCTGAAAGTTGTAAGTCCTTGATTATCTGCAAGAATCCTGGCTAACAAGTTGAATCAGCAATGCAAAATTGGGTTTAATTATTTATTTACTAAATACCTAACTAATCACACAGAATCACACATATACAATAAATCATAACTTGATCACAAATTACGTCACACAGAAAAACATCCCTAGCGGGCGGAATAGATATGACAGCTTGTTACACAAAGGAAAGGGGCTGAGTCCTAGTGAAAGAGCGGGAGACTTGAACCTAGGCGAGCTGTGCTATCGTAAATACAGTATCTTATGCATTCTAAATTACCGCCCATTTGAAGAGGAAAATGCAATCAATATTTACTCTGAGCTGCGCTTCAGTAGGTTGGTGGTAGATGGACCGTGTCGCCAACCCGAGTCCTCTGTCCTTTGAAGAATGTCTCTCCCTTTGAAGAATGTCTCTGGTAGTCACGGGATAACGTTGTGTGTATTAGACGGGATACTTGGACTGTCCTTCCGAACCTGCGTTTAGCTGTTGCTAACTCAAAGGCTAGGAGATATCACTTCTGTAGTGAATACGAGTTCAACGTTCATACCATTCACAATCAAAGTCCATGCTGATGTTGGCTTCATCTATAGTGATTATCTGAACCATTCTGACACTGGATCGTCATCCTAGCATACCCGGAACAGAACGTTATATTCTGGTTCGTGGCTTTTATAGTGGAGGGAGAGGGGTGTGTCTGAAAATATTATAACCCATGCCTCTTCACAGGGGCGGACCACTGTGAGCAGAGGAAAACTTATGAAAGCACAGATCTCTCATTTGGAAGCTAAAATTACATTTAATCTCTTCACAAATAATGGCATATTCAAACATTTGAATTAAACAACAATTCCATGTGAATCCGATATCTCTGACATTTAGAGTTTATGTCATTCTATCATTGATGAGAATGTGTCAGAGGGCAACCGAACTGACATAATGTACCTTAAGTACCACCGCATATGTTCAGTTGGTCGGATTACCAGAATATAGTTCATTTCCCCCAACTTCTGATGTTACCCAGAATCTCTATGTTAACCAAGGGGTTTTCTTATGTCACATCAGTTATAGTAGGGAGAGAGAAAAAGGGGGAAAGAGGTATTTATGACTGTCATAAACCTACCCCCAACCCAACGTCATGACAATATACTGGACATGCGTCCTGCTGTGAATTGGTTATAATGTTGCGGATTACATGTCTATCACAACATCGGAAATGAAAGGAATAATATCCACAGTGCAGCCACATGAAGAAGTGCATTTACCCTATGACTGTCAACTGTGTTCACATGGTGTAAAATGAGCTGACTATCATCACAATCTTAGTGATTATATTTCTATTGCTAAAATACTTGTAGGCCGACTGGCCGACAATATGCATGCGTCTTCTTGTTCCATCCAGAACCAGATCAGCGGATTGAATCATGTTCCCACCACCAGACAGGCACACTCTGTCAATAAATAAAAGGCCTTTCAGTTACTCACCAAGTGTTGTTTTATAGAAGGACGATGCGTCTGTTGTGGTTCAGTGCAATGAGTGTATAATCTTCTGGACATCCAGGGCCTTGGTTCATTCTGCGTGTATGTGACATGCAGGCAAGGTTGCTGAGTCGAGGGTTTGCCCAGTATTTCATTCTGTATATCATGACGCGTGTACATAGCATCTCTATTCTTATCTGAGATTTTCTGTGCAACTGTTTAGTCGAATTTGCCTATGACCTGTAAAAGTTTCCCTGGTTGACAGCCATGTCGTTTTCTATGTCTCCTCTCTGTGAAAGTCCCTGGTATTCAGTGTAACACAATGACTCCACAACTGCTCTCATATACTCTCTGTTCTCTCAGACTATTTTCGAATGTCCATCACTTAGAGCACATATGTCAGAGTCAAGGCCCGCGGGCCACATCCGGCCCGCGAGAAGGTTTTTTACGGCCCCTGGGATGATCTTGATTTATTATTAGAACCGGCCCGCAGACCGCAGCAAGCCGGCAGCCCGCAGATCTTTTACACGCACCAATACTACATTTCCCACAATGCAACGGTGACGCACCGAGCAGTAGGCTGCTTCATTTCAATATTTATTGGCACAGCAGTCGTCAGCATCACAGTAAAATTAACTTTCAGATACCCATCAAAAATGGCAAAACGGAAGGTGGACACTGAGTTTCAAACAAGGTGGGAGTCGGAGTATATGTT
Organism: Salvelinus fontinalis; assembly: GCF_029448725.1. Classification (NCBI taxonomy): domain Eukaryota; kingdom Metazoa; phylum Chordata; class Actinopteri; order Salmoniformes; family Salmonidae; genus Salvelinus; species Salvelinus fontinalis. Next base: position 88,868,552 of record NC_074665.1, on the reverse strand, counting down.
CACGGAGGTAGCTGGAAAACCTGTGTGTCTTCTGTGTGGAGAAAGTGTGGCGGTACTGAAAGAGTATAATCTGAGACGACATTATGAAACGAAACACGCGGACAAAAACAAGAATATGGACATGGAACAAAGGCTACAAAAGGCAGAGGAATTAAAACGAGGCCTCAAATCTCGACAGGCTCTGTTCAAAAAAGCCAAATCACAAGGCCAGGCTGCTGTCAAGGCCAGTTTTATTTTGGCAGAAGAGATCGCTAAATCAGCCCGGCCATTTACGGAGGGGGATTTCATCAAAAACTGCATGATTAAAGTTTGTGACGAAGTTTGCCCAGAAAAAAGGCAACTCTTTTTAAATGTGAGTCTGAGCAGAAACACCATTGCCGAGAGAGTAGACCAGTTGTCCATCAATCTAAAAGAGCAGCTTGTGAAAAAGGGAAAAGATTTCATTGCATATTCCTTGGCTGTGGATGAGAGCACCGACATTTCTGACATTGCCCAGTTGTCAATTTTCATCCGCGGAGTGGACTCCAGCCTAAGCGTGACAGAGGAGTTTTTGGCTTTACGTCCTATGCATGGCACAACTACGGGGCATGATTTGTATGAAGAGGTGTCAAGATGTGTAAATGAGATGGAGCTGCCTTGGGAAAAACTCGTGGGTTTGACAACCGACGGAGCACCTGCGATGTGTGGACACAGGAGCGGACTGGTGGCGAAGATACGGGAAAAGATGCAAGAGGAAAACGCGACAGGTGAGCTGACAGCTTATCATTGTATCATACACCAGGAAGCGTTGTGCGGTAAAGCCTTGAAAATGGAGCATGTAATGAGCATCATCACGCGCACAGTTAACTTTATCAGAGCCAAAGGTTTGAATCACCGCCAGTTCAAGGCATTTCTGACGGAGTTAGAAACGGAGCATGGTGATTTGCCTTATCACACAGAGGTGCGATGGCTAAGCCAGGGAAAGGTGCTTCAAAGATGTTTCGAGCTTCGTGAGGAGATTTGTCTGTTCTTGGACAGCAAAGGGAAAGACACAACACAACTCCGAGACGAAATGTTTCTGTGTGAAATGGCTTTTCTGTGTGACATTACGAGTCATCTGAATGCAATGAACTTGCAGCTGCAGGGTCGGGATCATGTCATCTCTGATATGTACAGTACAGTGAAGGCATTTAAAACCAAACTGACTCTGTGGGAGACGCAGATGCGGAAAGAAAATTTGAGCCACTTTCCCAGCTGCCAGACCATGAAAGAGAAGCTCTCTACCAGTGCGTTCCCGAGCGCACAGTTGGCTGATAAAATAGGTATGCTTGCCGCTGACTTTCGACGCCGATTTGCTGACTTTGAAGCACAAAAAAGCAGGTTGGAACTGCTCGGTAACCCATTTGCTGTTGACGTGGAAAGCTCACCACCAAACCTCCAAATGGAGTTGATTGACCTCCAATGCAATGATGCACTGAGGGCAAAATATGCGGCAGTGGGTGCTGCGGAGTTCGCCCGTTTCCTCCCCGACACAATGCCCCAGCTGCGCATCCAGGCTGCTCAAACGTTGTCTATGTTTGGCAGCACATACCTGTGTGAACAACTGTTTTCTTTGATGAACCTGAACAAAACATCACACAGAAGTCGACTTACTGCTGAACACCTCCACTCAATTCTGAGGATTTCCTCAGCTCAGAGCCTTACCCCGAACATTGATGAACTTGTGGAAAAGATGGGACACCACCAAGTATCACCCTCAACCTCAAACAAGTGAACATTACTGTGCAATCACATATTTAGAGTTTTTACTCAGTTCAAGTTTAAAAGTTAAAGTTTAATATTTGTTTTCACTGCATGTTACTTCTCCTTAAACAAAGTGTTGTTTTTGATTAATAGATTTTTGTACTTTATTTTATTGTATTTCAATCCAATTATATTTTAAAAATATTTCAGTTGAGTGGATGATAGAAAATTGCTATTATTGTTTTTTTCTTTGAAGTAAATTTAGCCCACTTTTGCTAAAATAGAAAATATAGGCTACTGATGGTGCCTTGAATACCGGTTTCTTTCATTTAATGTTCATGTTATGGGGATTTTTATATAAAGGAAATTTGTCTTTTGTGTCTGTTGAAAATTAAAGATTACTGACAGAGCCATAAGAAAATATTGCTTTATTTATCTGATCATATTGGAATATATTTGTTAGGTTTTCAGTAGGTTCAATTAGGTTCACTAGACTATATGCTTCATTTAAAAAATTTTCAATGAACATTCGAACAGTCCGGCCCTCGGCTTGTAGCTAAATTTTTTATTTGGCCCTCCGTCCATTTGACTTTGACACCCCTGACTTAGAGCATTGCATATTGTTGAGCCAGACTCTTTCTGAATAGTCCACTCATTCCATGCTGTCATTGCATATTTATGCTCCACACTAGCATTGTGCGTCTTGAACGAACTTGTCGCCCTCTTCCAGTTCTGGTAGCCATCGTGGGTAAATGCCGCCTTCCCTCCACCATGGTTTCATGGACGTTGAAAGTGGCGGCATGCAAAGCAGATAGCAGGGTCCTTTGAAATAGAATATTCCAGCCATTTTTATTCCTCATACCATCTACGATTGAAGTAGCGATCCTGCTGACCAACTTTTGTGGCTGGATAACGCCGAAGAAGAGGGCGCCTTGGTTCTTCAACAGGTGACTGGCTTGAATCAGAGGGAACGGTGGCTGTGCTAACAGTGTAGCTAACATTGGCTGTGGAGCAGCTAGCAGCAACGAACTGCTCTGGTGCTCCCTCATGTCGTGGATCACGAGTTTCTCTCTTCGACTCATCTTTCTTATCTCCCTCTTCTTATTTGGCCCCCTTGGAGACATGGTCTGGGTCTGGATTTCCAATTTCTACCCGCACTCTTCTCTCGATCAGAAAACGGTCCAATACAACGGGGCGAGATGGGCAACTAGCTAGCTTGAAGTTAGCTCACATAACGTAGTAGCCTACCATGCGAGAGCACACGAACCACGTTCCACATGTTGTTGTATTACAGCCTGAATTACAATTGATTAAATGTAGATTTTTTTGTCACTGGCCTACACACAATACCCCATAATGTCAAAGTGGAATTACGTTCCTCAATTTTGGGGGAAATTACAGTGTATTCGGACAGCATTCAGACCCCTTGACTTTTCCCACATTTTGTTATGTTACAGCCTAATTCTAAACGGGATTAAATTGTTTTTCCATCATCAATCTTTTTTCTTTTTATTTTACACACAATATCTCATAATGACAAAGCTAAAACTGGTTTTTCAAAGTATTTGCAAAAAAATAAGAAATACTACAAAGAAAAATCACATTTACATAAGTATTCAGACCCTTTACTCAATACTTTGTTGAAGCACTATAGGCAGCGATTACAGCGTCAAGTTTTCTTGGGTATGAGGCTACATGCTTGGCACACCTGTATTTGGGGAGTTTCTCCCATTCTTATCTGCAGATCTTCTCAAGCTCTCAGGTTGGATGGGGAGCGTCGCTGCACAGCTATTTTCAGGTCTCTTCAGAGATGTTCGATTGGTTTCAAGTCCGGGCTCTGGCTGGGCCACTCAAGGATATTCAGAGACTTGTCCCGAAGCCACTCCTGCGTTGTCTTGGCTGTGTGTTTAAGGTCGTTGTCCTGTTGGAAGGTGAACCTTTGCCCCAGTCTGAGGTCCCGAGTGCTCTGGAGCAGGTTTTCATCACGGATCTCTATGTACTTTGCTCCGTTCATCTTTGTCTCGACCCTGACTAGTCTCCCAGTCCCTGGCGCTGAAAAACATGATGCTGCAACCACCATGCTTCACCGTAGGGATGGTGCCAGGTTTCCTTCAGACGTGACCCTTGGCATTAAGGCCAAAGAGTTCAATCTTGGTTTCATCAGACCAGATCATCTTGTTTCTCATGGTCTGAGAGTCTTTAGGTGCCTTTTGGCAAACTCCAAGCGGGCTGTCATGTGCCTTTTACTGAGTGGCTTCCGTCTGGGCACTCTACCGTAAAGGACTGATTGGTGGAGTGCTACAGAGATGGTTGGCCTTCTGGAAGGTTCTTCCATCTCAACAGAAAAACTCTGGAGTTCTGTCAGAGTGACCATCAGGTTCTTGGTCATCTCCCTGACAAAGGCCCTTCTCCCCCGATTGCTCAGTTTGGCTGGGTGACCAGCTCTAGGGAGAGTCTTGGTGGGTCCAAACTTCTTCCATATATGAATGATGGAGGCCGCTGTGTTCTTGGGGACCTTCAATGCTGCAGACATCTTTTGGTATCCTTCGTCAGGTCAGTGCCTCAACACAATCCTGTATCGGAGCTCTACGGACAATTCCTTCAACCTCATGGTTTGGTTTTTGCTCTGACATGGACTGTCAACTGTGGGATCGTATATAGACAGGTGAGTGCATGGGATTGGGATTACCGCAGGTTCTCAGACCAATGCATGAGTCACCATGGTTAGAAGCAAAATAGGTACAAATGGGGAAAATCTGTTCCGATTCCACGAAGGGGCTAAAGGGGGCTTGGCCCCCTCAGTTCAAACTTGAGCCGCCTTAGTTTTAGTTTTATGTCCCTTTATAAAAATGGCAAAAAAGTGACAATGATTTAGTGACAGGTTGGCGCAAAAAAAAAAATATATCTCCGTGACAGGGCGCACTGCAGTGTGTGCAGGGGGCTATGGAAATCCAGTGATTACTCCTTTGGGTATCCATAAAAAGCTGAAAAAAACTATTCTCATCTGTGGGGGGCCCTAATGTAACTGCAAGGGTAAGGGCTAAGCATATGAAATCTAGGGGGGCCTCCTAAGGTAACTGCAAGGGTAAGGGCTAAGCATATCAAATCTAGGGGTGCCCCCTAACGTAACTGCAAGGGTAAGGGCTAAGCATATGAAATCTAGGGGGGCCTCCTAAGGTAACTGCAAGGGTAAGGGCTAAACATATCAAATCTAGGGTGTCCCTCTAACGTAACCGCAAGGGTAAGGGCTAGAGGTCGACCTATTATGATTTTTCAACGCCTATACCGATACCGATTATTGGAGGCCAAAAAAGCAGATACCGATTAATCGGACGATTTTTAAAATGCATTTGTAATAATGACAATTACAACAATACTGAATGAACACTTTTATTTTAACTTAATATAATACATCAATAAAATCTAATTAGCCTCAAATAAATAATGAAACATGTTCAATTTGGTTTAAATAATGCAAAAACAAAGTGTTGGAGAAGAAAGTAAAAGTGCAATATGGGCCATGTAAGAAAGCTAATGTTTAAGTTCCTTGCTCAGAACATGAGAACATATGAAAGCTGGTGGTTCCTTTTAACATGAGTCTTCAATATTCCCAGGTAATACGTTTTAGGTTGTAGTTATTCTAGGAATTATAGGACTATTTCTCTCTATACCATTTGTATTTCATATACCTTTGACTATTGGATGCTCTTATAGGCACTTTAGTATTGCCAGTGTAACAGTATAGCTTCTGTCCCTCTCCTCGCTCCTACCTGGGCTCGAACCAGGAACACATCGACAACAGCCACCCTCGAAGCAGCATCATCCATGCAGAGCAAGGGGAACAACCACTCCAAGTCTCAGAGCGAGTGACGTTTGAAACGCTATTAGCGCGCACCCCGCTAACTAGCTAGCCATTTCACATCAGTTACACCAGCCTAATCTCGGGAGTTGATAAGCTTGAATTCATAAACAGCAGAGCTACTGGCAAAACGCACAAAAGTGCTGTTTGAATGAATGCTTACGAGCCTGCTGGTGCCCACCATCGCTCAATCAGACTGCTCTATCAAATCATAGACTTAATTCGAACATAATAACACACAGAAATACGAGCCTTAGGTCATTAATATGGTCGAATCCAGAAACTATCATCTCGAAAACAAAACATTTATTCTTTCAGTGAAATACAGAAACGTTCTGTATTTTATCTAACGGGTGGCATCCATCAGTCTAAATATTCCTGTTACATTGCACAACCTTCAATGTTATGTCATAATTACGTAAAATTCTGGCAAATTAGTTCGCAATGAGCCAGGTGGCCCAAACTGTTGCATATACCCTGACTCTGCGTGCAATGAACGCAAGAGAAGTGACACAATTTCACCAGGTTAATATTGCCTGCTAACCTGGATTTCTTTTAGCTAAATATGCAGGTTTAAAAAATATATACTTCTGTGTATTGATTTTAAGAAAGGCATTGATGTTTATGGTTAGGTACACGTTAGAGCAACGACAGTCCTTTTTTGCGAATGCGCACTGCATCGATTATATGCAAATCAGGACACGCTAGATAAACTAGTAATATCATCAACCATGTGTAGTTATAACTAGTGATTATGATTGATTGATTGATTGTTTTTTATAAGATACGTTTATTGCTAGCTAGCAACTTACCTTGGCTTCTTACCTCATTTGCGTAACAGCCGGGCTCCTCGTGAGGCAGGTGGTTAGAGAGTTGGACTAGTTAACCGTAAGGTTGCAAGATTGAATTCCTGAGCTGATAAGCTAAAAATCTGTCATTCTGCCCCTGAACAAGGCAGTTAACCCACCGTTTGTAGGCCGTTATTGAAAATAAGAACGTGTTCTTAACTGACCAGCCTAGTTAAATAAAGGTGTAAAAATAATAATAATAATACTTTTTTTTTAAATCCCCAAAATTGCTGTCCAAAATTAACGATTTCCGATTGTTATGAAAACTTGAAATCGGCCCTAATTAATCGGCCATTCCGATTAATCGGTCGACCTCTATTAAGGGCTGAACATATCAAATCTAGGGGGCCCCCCTAAGGTTACTGCAAGGGTATGGGAGGGCTAAACAATCAAATCTTGGGGGGCCCTCTAAGGTAACTGCAAGGGTAAGGGCTAAAAATATCAAATATTCAGAGGAACCTTTGACTTGAAAATGTACATTACAACAACAATACAAAACATAAAATACCTGTGTTACTGTATGCATTTTTGAACAGTGTCACGTTCTGACCTTTATTTCCTTTGTTTTGTCTTTATTTAGTATGGTCAGGGCGTGAGTTGGGATGGGCAGTCTATGTTTATATTTCTATGTTTTCCTATTTCTGTGTTTGGCCTGATATGGTTCTCAATCAGAGGAAGGTGTTTTGTGTTGTCTCTGATTGGGAACCATATTTAAGTAGCCTGTTTTGTGTTGGGTTTTGTGGGTGGTTGTCTTCAGTCTTCGTGTGTCTGCACCAGATAGAACTGTTCGGTTTTTCACATTTGTATTTTTTTTGTATTTTGAGTGTTCACTTTTATTAAATCAAGATGAACAATTACCACGCTGCACATTGGTCCTCCGATCCTTCTAATTTCTCCTCCTCAGACGAGGAGGAAGACGAAAGCCGTTACAAACAGTTACCAAAAAGTAAAGTTCAACATAAATATTGATAGTTGATATTTCCCACTATCTCTATATTTCCTAAATGCTTTAAGATAATCTAATGCTGTTTGTGTATGTAGTGCAGACAATCGACTAATTGTATTCCACATTTTTGCAATATCAGAGCAAGCAATATTGTGTTACATGACCTTAGTGCCCCCCCTCCAGCGGTGCATTATTCTGCTTATTAAGGGGACATCAAAATATGAATTGAAATGTGAATTGAATGTAGGAGAATATAATACAATAGATCTGGTAGAGGAAAATACAAAGAAAAAAACAACCATTTTTTTTCTACCACCATCTTTGAAATGCAACAGAAAGGTCCCACTTCCAGCCATCACTCTGGTTGTAAAATAACCAGATTTCATAACTTCAAAACTCTGAACATTCTTATAATTTTTGTCCAAAATGAAAAGGCATGCTGTCGTACAAGGTTAGTAGCTACATTTTACGATAGATACATGGTCTTGGCTATCATTGGCTATCTAGCTAGCTTTGTTTGACCTCGATTGGTGCTTATTTGACAAAGTTAGAGTCGTTCAAGTGAAGACCGCCCGCGTCATCGGTGTGCCATGAAGGCGTCGCTCTCTGACCAAATATGGTGTCCTATAGGATATACTACACCCCTAATGATATAGTGAAGTCTTGTTAAGTTCTAGAATCTCTGAGGAATACATATGAACGTGATTCGACTCGTTGAAACAATGTTTAGGGTGAGATTTTCGTGCATGCTATATGGACCTTTTTAAGATATTAAAAATGATTTTATCTAACAAAACGATACTTCATGTTATCTCTGGGACTCTTTGGATGATAAATTAGAGCAAGATTTTAGAATGTAAGTACACATTTCATCTTCAGAGGTGAATTTGTCAACCTATTGTGGTGGGAAAAGTGTTTTGTTGTTAGGAGCTCTCCTCAAACAATAGCATGGCATTTTTTCGCAGTAATAGTTACTGTAAATTGGACAGTGCAGTTATATTAACAAGAATTTAAGCTTTCAGCTGATATAAGACACTTATATGTACCGACATGTGTTGTTTCTCTAAAATCTGCGATGGTGACACAAGGCGCTGCATGATTTACAACTGTCCCGTTCACGGGACGCCGATCCCACTGTTCCTAGGCCGTCATTGTAAATAAGAATTTGTTTTTAACTGACTTACCTAGTTAAATAAAGATTAACATACAGTACACTCTTAATACACTGACACATACAGAACACACTGACACATACAGTACACGCTTAATACCCTTACATTAACACTAACACTGAAACATACAGTAATCAAATCTATTTATATCAATCAAATCTATTTATAAAGCCCTTTTTACATCAGCAGATGTCACAAAGTGCTACACAGAAACCCAGCCTAAAACCCCAAACAGCAAGCTACATGAGTAGTATGGCTATCATCCACCATTCATAAAGGAGTACAGTAGAGTAGTATGGCTATCATTTCATAAAGGAGTAGAGTAGAGTAGTATGGCTATCATCCACCATTCATAAAGGAGTACAGTAGAGTAGTATGGCTATCATTTCATAAAGGAGTAGAGTAGAGTAGTATGGCTATCATCCACCATTCATAAAGTAATACAGTAGAGTAGAGTAGTACACTCTTAATACACTCACCTTAACACTGACACATACAGTACACTCTTAATACATTAACACTGACACATACAGTACACTCTTAATACATTAACACTGACACATACAGTACACTCTTAATACATTAACACTGACACATACAGTACACTCTTAATACATTAACACTGACACATACAGTACACTCTTAATACATTAACACTGACACATACAGTACACTCTTAATACATTAACACTGACACAGACAGTACACTCTTAATACATTAACACTGACACATACAGTACACTCTTAATACATTAACACTGACACAGACAGTACACTCTTAATACATTAACACTGACACATACAGTACACTCTTAATACATTAACACTGACACATACAGTACACTCTTAATACATTAACACTGACACATACAGTACACTCTTAATACATTAACACTGACACAGACAGTACACTCTTAACACACTCACCTTAACACTGACACATACAGTACACTCTTAATACATTAACACTGACACATACAGTACACTCTTAATACATTAACACTGACACATACAGTACACTCTTAATACATTAACATTGACACATACAGTACACTCTTAATACACTCACCTTAACACTGACACATACAGTACACTCTTAACACACTCACCTTAACACTGACACATACAGTACACTCTTAATACATTAACACTGACACATACAGTACACTCTTAATACATTAACACTGACACATACAGTACACTCTTAATACATTAACATTGACACATACAGTACACTCTTAATACATTAACACTGACACATACAGTACACTCTTAATACATTAACACTGACACATACAGTACACTCTTAATACATTAACACTGACACATACAGTACACTCTTAATACATTAACACTGACACATACAGTACACTCTTAATACATTAACATTGACACATACAGTACACTCTTAATACATTAACACTGACACATACAGTACACTCTTAATACATTAACACTGACACATACAGTACACTCTTAATACATTAACACTGACACATACAGTACACTCTTAATACATTAACACTGACACATACAGTACACTCTTAATACATTAACACTGACACATACAGTACACTCTTAATACATTAACACTGACACATACAGTACACTCTTAATACATTAACACTGACACATACAGTACACTCTTAATACATTAACACTGACACATACAGTACACTCTTAATACATTAACACTGACACAGACAGTACACTCTTAATACATTAACACTGACACATACAGTACACTCTTAATACATTAACATTGACACATACAGTACACTCTTAATACATTAACACTGACACATACAGTACACTCTTAATACATTAACACTGACACATACAGTACACTCTTAATACATTAACACTGACACATACAGTACACTCTTAATACACTCACCTTAACACTGACACATACAGTACACTCTTAACACACTCACCTTAACACTGACACATACAGTACACTCTTAATACATTAACACTGACACATACAGTACACTCTTAATACATTAACACTGACACATACAGTACACTCTTAATACATTAACACTGACACATACAGTACACTCTTAATATATTAACACTGACACATACAGTACACTCTTAATACATTAACACTGACACATACAGTACACTCTTAATACATTAACACTGACACATACAGTACACTCTTAATACATTAACACTGACACATACAGTACACTCTTAATATATTAACACTGACACATACAGTACACTCTTAATACATTAACATTGACACATACAGTACACTCTTAATACATTAACACTGACACAGACAGTACACTCTTAATATATTAACACTGACACATACAGTACACTCTTAATACATTAACATTGACACATACAGTACACTCTTAATACATTAACATTGACACATACAGTACACTCTTAATACATTAACATTGACACATACAGTACACTCTTAATATATTAACACTGACACATACAGTACACTCTTAATACATTAACACTGACACATACAGTACACTCTTAATACATTAACACTGACACATACAGTACACTCTTAATACATTAACATTGACACATACAGTACACTCTTAATATATTAACACTGACACATACAGTACACTCTTAATACATTAACACTGACACATACAGTACACTCTTAATACATTAACACTGACACATACAGTACACTCTTAATACATTAACACTGACACATACAGTACACTCTTAACACACTCACCTTAACACTGACACATACAGTACACTCTTAATATATTAACACTGACACATACAGTACACTCTTAATATATTAACACTGACACATACAGTACACTCTTAACACACTCACCTTAACACTGACACAGACAGTACACTCTTAATACATTAACACTGACACATACAGTACACTCTTAATACATTAACACTGACACATACAGTACACTCTTAATACATTAACACTGACACATACAGTACACTCTTAATACATTAACACTGACACATACAGTACACTCTTAATACATTAACACTGACACATACAGTACACTCTTAATACATTAACACTGACACATACAGTACACTCTTAATACATTAACATTGACACATACAGTACACTCTTAATATATTAACACTGACACAGACAGTACACTCTTAATACATTAACACTGACACATACAGTACACTCTTAACACACTCACCTTAACACTGACACATACAGTACACTCTTAATATATTAACACTGACACAGACAGTACACTCTTAATACATTAACACTGACACATACAGTACACTCTTAACACACTCACCTTAACACTGACACATACAGTACACTCTTAATACATTAACACTGACACAGACAGTACACTCTTAACACACTCACTTTAACACTGACACATACAGTACACTCTTAACACACTCACCTTAACACTGACACATACAGTACACTCTTAATACATTAACACTGACACATACAGTACACTCTTAACACACTCACTTTAACACTGACACATACAGTACACTCTTAACACACTCACCTTAACACTGACACATACAGTACACTCTTAATACATTAACACTGACACATACAGTACACTCTTAATACATTAACACTGACACATACAGTACACTCTTAATACATTAACATTGACACATACAGTACACTCTTAACACACTCACCTTAACACTGACACATACAGTACACTCTTAACACACTCACCTTAACACTGACACATACAGTACACTCTTAATACATTAACACTGACACATACAGTACACTCTTAATACATTAACACTGACACATACAGTACACTCTTAATACATTAACACTGACACATACAGTACACTCTTAATACATTAACATTGACACATACAGTACACTCTTAACACACTCACCTTAACACTGACACATACAGTACACTCTTAACACACTCACCTTAACACTGACACATACAGTACACTCTTAACACACTCACCTTAACACTGACACATACAGTACACTCTTAATACATTAACACTGACACATACAGTACACTCTTAATACATTAACACTGACACATACAGTACACTCTTAATACATTAACACTGACACATACAGTACACTCTTAATACATTAACACTGACACATACAGTACACTCTTAATACATTAACACTGACACATACAGTACACTCTTAATACATTAACACTGACACAGACAGTACACTCTTAATACATTAACACTGACACATACAGTACACTCTTAACACACTCACCTTAACACTGACACATACAGTACACTCTTAACACACTCACCTTAACACTGACACATACAGTACACTCTTAATACATTAACACTGACACATACAGTACACTCTTAATACATTAACACTGACACATACAGTACACTCTTAATACATTAACACTGACACATACAGTACACTCTTAATACATTAACACTGACACATACAGTACACTCTTAATACATTAACACTGACACAGACAGTACACTCTTAATACATTAACACTGACACAGACAGTACACTCTTAATACATTAACACTGACACATACAGTACACTCTTAATACATTAACACTGACACATACAGTACACTCTTAATACATTAACACTGACACATACAGTACACTCTTAATACATTAACACTGACACATACAGTACACTCTTAACACACTCACCTTAACACTGACACATACAGTACACTCTTAATACATTAACACTGACACATACAGTACACTCTTAATACATTAACATTGACACATACAGTACACTCTTAATACATTAACACTGACACATACAGTACACTCTTAATACATTAACACTGACACATACAGTACACTCTTAATACATTAACACTGACACATACAGTACACTCTTAATACATTAACATTGACACATACAGTACACTCTTAATACATTAACACTGACACATACAGTACACTCTTAATACATTAACACTGACACATACAGTACACTCTTAATACATTAACACTGACACATACAGTACACTCTTAATACATTAACACTGACACAGACAGTACACTCTTAATACATTAACACTGACACATACAGTACACTCTTAATACATTAACACTGACACATACAGTACACTCTTAATACATTAACACTGACACAGACAGTACACTCTTAACACACTCACCTTAACACTGACACATACAGTACACTCTTAATACATTAACACTGACACATACAGTACACTCTTAACACACTCACCTTAACACTGACACATACAGTACACTCTTAATACATTAACACTGACACATACAGTACACTCTTAATACATTAACACTGACACATACAGTACACTCTTAATATATTAACACTGACACATACAGTACACTCTTAACACACTCACCTTAACACTGACACATACAGTACACTCTTAATACATTAACACTGACACATACAGTACACTCTTAATACATTAACACTGACACATACAGTACACTCTTAATACATTAACATTGACACAGACAGTACACTCTTAATACATTAACACTGACACATACAGTACACTCTTAATACATTAACACTGACACATACAGTACACTCTTAATACATTAACACTGACACATACAGTACACTCTTAATATATTAACACTGACACATACAGTACACTCTTAATACATTAACACTGACACAGACAGTACACTCTTAATACATTAACATTGACACATACAGTACACTCTTAATACATTAACACTGACACAGACAGTACACTCTTAATACATTAACACTGACACAGACAGTACACTCTTAATACATTAACACTGACACAGACAGTACACTCTTAATACATTAACACTGACACAGACAGTACACTCTTAATACATTAACATTGACACATACAGTACACTCTTAATACATTAACACTGACACATACAGTACACTCTTAATACATTAACACTGACACATACAGTACACTCTTAATACATTAACACTGACACATACAGTACACTCTTAATACATTAACACTGACACAGACAGTACACTCTTAACACACTCACCTTAACACTGACACATACAGTACACTCTTAACACACTCACCTTAACACTGACACAGACAGTACACTCTTAATATATTAACACTGACACATACAGTACACTCTTAACACACTCACCTTAACACTGACACATACAGTACACTCTTAATACATTAACACTGACACATACAGTACACTCTTAATACATTAACACTGACACATACAGTACACTCTTAATACATTAACACTGACACATACAGTACACTCTTAATACATTAACACTGACACATACAGTACACTCTTAATATATTAACACTGACACATACAGTACACTCTTAATACATTAACACTGACACAGACAGTACACTCTTAATACATTAACACTGACACATACAGTACACTCTTAATATATTAACACTGACACATACAGTACACTCTTAACACACTCACCTTAACACTGACACATACAGTACACTCTTAATACATTAACACTGACACATACAGTACACTCTTAATACATTAACACTGACACATACAGTACACTCTTAATACATTAACATTGACACAGACAGTACACTCTTAATACATTAACACTGACACATACAGTACACTCTTAATACATTAACACTGACACATACAGTACACTCTTAATACATTAACACTGACACATACAGTACACTCTTAACACACTCACCTTAACACTGACACATACAGTACACTCTTAATACATTAACACTGACACATACAGTACACTCTTAATATATTAACACTGACACATACAGTACACTCTTAATACATTAACACTGACACAGACAGTACACTCTTAATACATTAACACTGACACATACAGTACACTCTTAATATATTAACACTGACACATACAGTACACTCTTAACACACTCACCTTAACACTGACACATACAGTACACTCTTAATACATTAACACTGACACAGACAGTACACTCTTAATACATTAACACTGACACATACAGTACACTCTTAATACATTAACACTGACACATACAGTACACTCTTAATACATTAACACTGACACATACAGTACACTCTTAATACATTAACACTGACACATACAGTACACTCTTAATATATTAACACTGACACATACAGTACACTCTTAACACACTCACCTTAACACTGACACATACAGTACACTCTTAATACATTAACACTGACACATACAGTACACTCTTAATACATTAACACTGACACATACAGTACACTCTTAATACATTAACACTGACACATACAGTACACTCTTAATACATTAACACTGACACATACAGTACACTCTTAATACATTAACACTGACACATACAGTACACTCTTAATACATTAACATTGACACAGACAGTACACTCTTAATACATTAACACTGACACATACAGTACACTCTTAATACATTAACACTGACACAGACAGTACACTCTTAATACATTAACACTGACACATACAGTACACTCTTAATACATTAACACTGACACATACAGTACACTCTTAATACATTAACATTGACACATACAGTACACTCTTAATACATTAACACTGACACATACAGTACACTCTTAATATATTAACACTGACACATACAGTACACTCTTAATACACATACATGGACAGACAGTGTCAGGTAGCAGTAAATGTGAATTACTGAGGGGAGCCATTTTCTCTAGTGAGGGATGTTATGGTTTTTAATCCGTGTTTGTTTTGTGTAATATAAATATGTAGAGCTTTCCTAATAAGTGTGTTGTACTTTCATTATTTGTCATCTCAATTAACTATTCAATCAAGTTGGTAATTACATAATGTGATAATGTTGATCCCAGCCTTTCATATCTATAGCCCATGTTGTGATGCGGTTGAGTAATGTTATGTTTTACACCCATTTAAATAATTATGGAGATCATTTTGATCAAGTTTCAAACTTCTTCTTTCCAAGAAATTACTTTTCCGTTTCAACTGCTAATTGGCGTTTTGGGATTTGATAAAGCGAGAAAGTGGCTATGATGACAGACACACCAGAGTGGATCTGGCATCCAGGGAGAACACATCGTTTGTCAGTCATCTGACAGCTAAAGTCAACAGATTACCCATGGCTGTACACCCCCCCCCCCCCCCCCCCCTGTGGGGGCAGCTTAGCCCCATCGGAGTTTTAATCAGTGTTTTTAATTAGGCTTTTTAATTACAGAGCCACTTTTCACAGAGAGTCCATGAGTGAGGTAACTCTTGAATGGAGGCGATAGGGGAAGTTGAGCACTTGTCAATGTTGCCCTTTCTCTCTCTCTCCCAAATGGGATTCCAGGAATGTTTTCTAGTTTTTGTGAATGCATGGTTGCTTTGAGCCAAGAACTGAGTTTTTGTTTTGTTGGATGGATTTTCTTTCTAATTCGAAGCGTCTTCTGCATTTCCCTTGATAGCTAAGATGTTAATACAACAATGGCTTTTGAATGCATCCGTATGGTTTGTATATGCTTGAATGGGATGAGAATAACTGTCCAGACATGATATCCACAAGAAAATGATGAGTATCAGTGATTAAGGACAAATCTTTTGTTTACGCAAGGACATTTAAAAGTGAGATATATTGATTTGCAACAGAGGGATCAAATTTCAAATCAAATGTATTTATATAGCCCTTCTTACATCAGCTGATATCTCAAAGTGCTGTACAGAAACCCAGCCTAAAACCCCAAACAGCAAGCAATGCAGGTGTAGAAGCACGGTGGCTGGGAAAAACTCCCTAGAATGGCCAAAACCTAGGAAGAAACCTAGATAGGAACCGGGCTATGAGAGGTGGCCAGTCCTCTTCTGGCTGTGCCGGGTGGAGATTATAACAGAACATGGCCAAGATGCTCAAATGTTCATAAATGACCAGCATGGTCAAATAATAATAATCACAGTAGTTGGGATGGTATTTTATAAAGCAATGCATTTGATTGCTTTGGTTTTGTTGTTTAACAAATACATGGTTATCATCTCTGCTCACATTTTGGAAGAGCCAACAGTGGCAGTTTGGGAAGGTCCAATAGTGGCAGTTTGGGAAGGGCCAATAGTGGCAGTTTAGGAAGGGCCAATAGTGGCAGTTTGGGAGGGACCAATAGCGGCAGTTTGGGAAGGGCCAATCGTGGAGGTTTGGGAAGGGCCAATAGTGGCAGTTTGGGAAGTGCCAATAGTGGCAGTTTGGGAAGGGCCAATAGTGGCAGTTTAGGAAGGGCCAACAGTGGCAGTTTGGGAAGGGCCAACAGTGGCAGTTTGGGAAGGGACAATAGTGGCATTTTTGGAAGAACATATAATGGCAGTTTGGGAAGGGCCAATAGTGGCAGTTTAGGAAGGGCCAACAGTGGCAGTTTGGGAAGGGCCAACAGTGGCAGTTTGGGAAGGGCCAATAGTGGCAGTTTTGGAAGAGCCAATAGTGGCAGTTTGGGAAGAGCATATAGTGGCAGTTTGGGAAGGGCCAACAGTGGCAGTTTGGGAAGGGCCAATAGTGGCAGTTTGGGAAGAGCATATAGTGGCAGTTTGGGAAGGGCCAATAGTGGCAGTTTGGGAAGGGCCAATAGTGGCAGTTTGGGAAGAGCATATAGTGGCAGTTTGGGAAGGGCCAATAGTGGCAGTTTGGGAAGGGCCAATAGTGGCAGTTTGGGAAGAGCATATAGTGGCAGTTTGGGAAGGGCAAACAGTGGCAGTTTGGGAAGGGCCAATAGTGGCAGTTTGGGAAGAGCATATAGTGGCAGTTTGGGAAGAGCATATAGTGGCAGTTTGGGAAGGGCCAATAGTGGCAGTTTGTCCTCCAGACGTGACTCTTGCCATTTAGGCCAAAGAGTTCAATCTTGGTTTCATCAGACCAGAGAATCTTGTTTCTCGTGGTCTGAGAGTCTTTAGGTGCCTTTTGGAAATCTCCAAGCGGGCTGTCGTGCATTTTATTGAGGATGGCTTCCATCAGGCCACTCTATCATAAAAGCATGATTGGTGGAGTGCTGCAGGGATGGTTGTCCTTCTGGAAGGTTCTCCCATCTGAACAGAAAAACTCCAGAGCTCTGTCAGAGTGGCCATCGGGTTCTTGGTCACCTCCCTGACCAAGGCTCTAATCCCCCGATTGCTCCGTTTGGCTGGTCGGCCACCACTAGGAGGAGTCTTGGTGGTTCCAAACTTCTTCTATTTAAAACCTTTTCTCAATAGGGGGTGCTGTTGGCACTTTGTAATAATTTCGTTCCCAAATTAAACTGCCTCGTACTCAATTCTTGCTCGTACAATATGCATATTATTATTACTATTGGATAGAAAACACTCTCTAGTTTCTAAAACCGTTTGAATTATATCTGTGAGTAAAACAGAACTGGAGTTAGAGCAATTTTCCTATGAGGATGTGAGAATGCTGAAATCTGCCGGCTGTTCTGAGATCCGTTTATAAATCTGCCTGTCTTCTATTGGTTGAGATGCACTGCATACGCCTTCCCCTGGATGTCAGTGAATAGTGAGAATTGAAATGGTGTTGCTAGGAAGATCTGAGAGCTTATAAATGGGCTGGGAACGTGGGGTCCATCCTTTGTTCTCTTCGCCAGGACGCAGAAAGGAGCTCTGGCTGTCGTTCTAGAAAGCTCCCGTTATAGCCCTTAGATATATCCGGCTCTGTTTTTATTCGATATAGGTGTTAAAGACATCATAATGTTGTTATATTAAACCGAGTTATATCAGTTTATATCAGTATATTGCGATTTTCGGATATTTATTAGTGCTGCGTTTTAGTGAGTTGGGCAGTCTTTGCCACATGGCTAATGTTTACTGCTAATTCGAACGTTGAAGACGACAATCTACAACCGAGCAACGATTCTTTTGGACAAAGGACACCTTGCCCAAGATTCTGATGGAAGCTCATCAAATAGTAAGAACTATATATGATGTTAATTCGTTGTCCTGTTGAAAAATGTTAAACTCATATTCCGCCATTAATCTCGGTGCGGTCTCGCTTTAACGCACGCTGTATGTCGTAGTAACGTTAATTTTAAAAATCTAACACAGCGATTGCATTAAGAACTAATGTATCTTTCATTTGCTGTCCAACCTGTATTTTTTAGTCAAGTTTAGGATTAGTTACTGATTAGACTAGGTGCCTCTCCCAAGATTTCTCCCGACATATTGTTGGCAGCTTGGCTACTTTTCTCATTGTATAACCACGATTTGTGCCGCTAAATATGCACATTTTCGAACAAACTCTATATGTATTGTGTAATATGATGTTATAGGACTGTCATCTGAAGAAGTTTGAGAAGGTTAGTGAAAAAATTTATATCTTTTGCTGGTTTATTCGTTATCGCTATTGTTGGCCTGAATCAATGCTGTTATGTGGTTGGCTATTGTAGTAAGCTAATATAATGCTATACTGTGTTTTCGCTGTAAAACACTTAAAAAATCTGAAACATTGGCTGGATTCACAAGATCTTTGTCTTTCATTTGCTGTACGCTGTGTATTTTTCAGATTTTTTTTATGATGAGTATTTAGGTAATACATGATGGTCTCTGTAGTTATTCTAGTTGCTTTGGTGAGAGTTGTGATGGTGGCTGCAATGGTAAACTATGATTTTTACCTGAAATATGCAAATTTTTCTAACAAAACATATGTTATACAATAAATATGTTATCAGACTGTCATCTGATTAAGTTGTTTCTTGGTTAGTGGCTATTTATATCTTTATTTGGTCGAAATTGTGATAGCTACCTATGCAGGAAAAAAATGGTGGGAAAAAAAAGTTGTGTCTTTTGCTATCGTGGTTAGCTAATAGATTTACATATTGTGTCTTCCCTGTAAAACATTTTAAAAATCAGAAATGATGGCTGGATTCACAAGATGTGTATCTTTCATCTGGTGTCTTGGACTTGTGATTTAATGATATTTAGATGCTAGTATTTACTTGTGACGCTATGCTAGGCTATGCTAGTCAGCTTTTTTACTGATGGGGGTGCTCCCGGATCCGGGATTGTGATGAGTTTGGCTGGTCGGCCACCACTAGGAAGAGTCTTGGTGGTTCCAAACTTCTTCTATTTAAGAATGACGGAGGACACTGTTTTCTTGGGGACCTTCAATGCTGCAGAAATATTATGGTACCCTTCCCCTTGTCTCTGAGCTCTACGGACAATTCCTTCGACCTCATGGCTTGGTTTTTGCTCTGAGATGCACTGTCAACTATGAGACCTTATATAGACAGGTGTGTGCCTTTGCATTTTATTTTATTTTTTAAATTAAACTTTATTTAACTAGGCATGTCAGTTAAGAACAAATTCTCATTAACAATGACGGCCTACCCCGGCCAAACCCGGACGACGACGACGCTGGGCCAATTGTGCACCGCCCTATGGAACTCTCAATCACGACCAGATGTTATACAGCCTGGAATTGCACCAAGGACTGTAGTGACACCTCTTGCATTGAGATGCAGTGCCTTAGACCACTGCGCCACTCAGGAGCCCAAATCATGTCCAATCAATTGAATATACCACAGGTGCTCCAATTAAGTTGTATAAACATCTCAAGGATGATGAATGGAAAAAGGATGCACCTGAACCCAATTTCGAGTGTCATAGCAATGGGTCTGAATACTTCTGTAAGGAAGATATGTTTTTTATTTGTAATAAATTTGCAAAAAATTCAAAATCCTGTTTTCACTTTGTCATTATTGGGTATTGTGTGTAGATTGCTGAGTTTTTTAAACATTTTTAAATCCATTTTAGAATAAGGCTGTAACATAAAATGTGGAAATAGTCAAGGGGCCTGAATATTTTCCGAATGCACTGTATGGAAGACTTTATTAGTATATGGATTAATTGATGCATCAAATGTGTCACATAACTGGTAAGTACTCACAATGAAAGAGGAATAAAGGATGGATTTGTTTCAAGTCGATGAAAATGAAATACTAAGGATGGTTAGTACAAAACATAAGTCGCCTTTATTGCTTTTAGCAATGCAGTTAGCAAACAGAATTTTCAATATCTTTCAACTCTGTAACAAAATAAGATAACTCTGATTTCTAAGTTTTGCTTTGCTGAGTGGTGACCATCATCTCTTTGGTTTTACTGAGTGGTGTCCATCATCCCCTTAGTTTTACTGAGTGGTGTCTACCATCCCCTTGGTTTTACTGAGTGGTGACCATCATCCCCTTGGTTTTACTGAGTGGTGGCCATCCTCCCTTTAGTTTTACTGAGTGGTGTCTACCATCCCCTTGGTTCTACTGAGTGGTGGCCATCATCCCCTTAGTTTTACTGAGTGGTGTCCATCATCCCCTTGGTTTTACTGAGTGTCGTCCATCACCCCCTTGGTTTTACTGAGTGGTGTCTACCATACCCTTGGTTCTACTGAGTGGTGGCCATCACCCCCTTGGTTTAACTGAGTGTCGTCCATCATCCCCTTGGTTTTACTGAGTGGTGTCCATCATCCCCTTGGTTTTACTGAGTGGTGACCATCATCTCTTTGGTTTTACTGAGTGGTGTCTACCATACCCTTAGTTTTACTGAGTGGTGTCCATCATCCCCTTAGTTTTACTGAGTGGTGTCTACCATCCCCTTAGTTTTACTGAGTGGTGTCCATCATCCCCTTAGTTTTACTGAGTGGTGTCCATCATCCCCTTAGTTTTACTGAGTGGTGTCTACCATCCCCTTAGTTTTACTGAGTGGTGTCCATCATCCCCTTAGTTTTACTGAGTGGTGTCCATCATCCCCTTAGTTTTACTGAGTGGTGTCTACCATCCCCTTGGTTCTACTGAGTGGTGTCTACCATCCCCTTGGTTTAACTGAGTGTCGTCCATCATCCCCTTGGTTTTACTGAGTGGTGCCTACCATCCCCTTGGTTTTACTGAGTGGTGTCCATCATCCCCTTAGTTTTACTGAGTGGTGTCCATCATCCCCTTGGTTTTACTGAGTGTCGTCCATCACCCCCTTGGTTTTACTGAGTGGTGTCCATCACCCCCTTGGTTTTACTGAGTGGTGTCCATCATCCCCTTGGTTTTACTGAGTAGTCTCCCATCATCCCCTTGGTTTTACTGAGTGGTGTCCATCATCCCCTTAGTTTTACTGAGTGGTGTCCATCATCCCCTTAGTTTTACTGAGTGGTGGCCATCATCCCCTTAGTTTTACTGAGTGGTGTCTACCATCCCCTTGGTTCTACTGAGTGGTGGCCATCATCCCCTTAGTTTTACTGAGTGCTGGCCGTCACCCCCTTGGTTTAACTGAGTGTCGTCCATCATCCCCTTGGTTTTACTGAGTGGTGTCTACCATCCCCTTGGTTCTACTGAGTGGTGGCCATCATCCCCTTGGTTCTACTGAGTGGTGGCCATCATCCCCTTGGTTTTACTGAGTGGTGCCTACCATCCCCTTGGTTTTACTGAGTGGTGTCCATCATCCCCTTGGCAACATGACTACATGACTACATGACACCATTACAACCAACATGCGAACATGACTACATGACAACATGACTACATGGCACCATGACTACATGACAACATGACTACATGCACCATGACTACATGGCTCCATGACTACATGGCAACATGACTACATGCATCATGACTACATGACTACATGACTACATGCCACCATGACTACATGCCTACATGACTACATGACTACATGACAACAGGACTGCATGACAACATGACCGCGTGATTACACGACTACACAACTACACGACAACATGACACCATGACAACATGACTACATGACAACACATTTTGCAGCCTCCCATTTGCACTCTTTCTGCCTTAAAAACATTCAAATGTTTAGCATAAATCCCCTATTTACATAATGATCCCTTGAATCTTCCTACACCTCATTAATATACATCCTTCTCATCATAGGGCATGTCCCCTAATGGTGAGAAGATCATTTATTATTGAGGACACTCTGTGTGCTTTAAACAACAACATTCTTCTGACATGCAATTGCTTCTTGCAGATTTTCTCTGACTAGCCATATCCAATCCCCTTTTCAAATATATGAGTTGCATTAACACATTGTCTTATGTATTATTCACTTTTCCACTTTCAGAGAGAGAGAGAACGAAAGAGAAAGAAAGAGAGTGAGAGAAAGAGACAGAGAGAGAGAGAGACAGAGACAGAGACAGAGACAGAGAGAGAGAGAGAGAGAGACAGAGACAGAGACAGAGACAGAGACAGAGACAGAGAGAGAGAGAGAGAGAGAGAGAGAGAGAGAGAGAGAGAGAGAGAGAGAGAGAGACAGAGAGAGAGAGAGAGAGGGTGTGCGAGTCCCTTTTATTTGTTGGAGAACATGTGGTTAGGGGTGAGGACATGAGCTTTCACAACAGCCACCTTCTTGAAAGTGTCATGGACTTGGTCTAGAATGAATTTGACTTGGTTCTTGCGTTTGGCGATAGATTTGCAGAAGATCTGTGGGTGACAACCTTTGCAGGAGGGACATGGGGTGATTAAATTACATTTGCAAGCCTGATGGTTTCCGACGCAGCGCCAGCATCTTCTGTGGTTTTGGATCCAGTTTAAATTGTGGTTGTTGGTCATGTGGCTGAACTGTGCACATCTGGTAATATGGTAATCAGCAGAAGTGCAGTGTGCACAAGGGAGCAAAGTTCTGTACACAATCTTCAAGGAGAATAGATTAAAAGGGAAGTGTGTAGCTCTCGTTGTCCATAAACTGTATATTGACAACCAAATATTCCGAGATACAAAGACTACTCCATGGCTATTCTAAAAATTACAAAGTTCTCATAGAGGAGTCGAATAATGGAACACCAAATTTTAGCTATGGTAGGGATTGTAATAATATGTTTTTTTAATAGATAGAACAGCAATAGAATTCAACAATTGTTAAATAAACTACAACTAAACTATACCATTCAAGATAGGGAGTGTTGTAAAATAATTATTTAACTTACCATTTATAGTATTTTATAAATGGATAAGATGGCATTAGGAGAAAGGATAACCAGCAAAATAATACGTCTTCAAATATAACGAATTGGAACACAAAAGTGCTCAACCAACAGGGTGGAAATAAAAACATAGCAAACAGAAGACATAGAAGGCACAGTATTTGGGTATGTGTGGATGTATTGTGATAGACGGTGTGGTGAGGTTTTTTGTGTTTGGAAAAGTGTGGAATTAAGTGAGTGAGAAAGGATATGTTCGCATATCCCAGAGAGAGCTTTACGTTTAAAAATAAATTATACATGTAATTTATTTATTTATTTTCCTATCATGATGAAACGGTCCCCAACCCTATACCTTAGACACCCACCTGAGCCACCCATACACTTAAGAGAAGTCCTTATCTGTTTTATGGGCTTACTGTAAGTTGCCTATATGCAGCCAAAACAGAAAAAGGAATGTGGACAGAGACCTACACTACCATTCAAAGTTTGGGGTCACTTAAAAATGTCCTTGTTTAAAAAATAAAAATAAACATTTTTGGTCCATTAAAATAACATCAAATTGATCAGAAATACAGTTTAGACATGGTTAATGTTGTAAATGACTATTGTAGCTGGAAACGGCAGATTTTTTATGGAATATCTACAGGCGTACAGAGGCCCATTATCAGTAACCATCACTCCTGTGTTCCAATGGCACGTTGTGTTAGCTAATCCAAGTTGATCATTTTTAAAGGCTAATCGATCATTAGAAAACCCTTTTGCAATTATGTTAGCACAGCTGAAAACTGTTGTCCTGATTAAAGAAGCAATAAAACTGGCCTTCTTTAGACTAGTTGAGTGTCTGGAGCATCAGCATTTGTGGGTTCGATTACAGGCTCAAAATGGCCTGAAATGAAGAAGTTTCTTCTAAAACTCGTCAGTCTATTCTTGTTCTAAGAAATGAAGGCTACTCCATGAGAGAAATTGCCAAGAAACTGAACATCTCGTACAACGCTATGTACTACTCCCTTCACAGAACAATGCAAACTGGCTCTAACCAGAATAGAAAGAGGAGTGGGACGTTGACGTTGAGACTGGTGTTTACGGGTACTATTTAATGAAGCTACGAGTTGAGAACCTGAGGCTTCTGTTTCTCAAACTAGACACTCTAATGTATTAATGTACCGGGGCCTCCCACTCCTCTTTCTATTGGTTAGGGCCAGTTTGCGTTGTTCTGTGAAGGGAGTAGCACACAGCGTTGTACGAGATCTTAAGTTTCTTGGCAATTTCTCACATGGAATAGCATTCATTTTTCAGAACAAGAATAGACTGACGAGTTTCAGAAGAAAGTTTTTTGTTTATAGCCATTTTGAGCCTGTAATCGAACCCACAAAGGCTAATGCTCCAGATACTCAATTAGTCTAAAGAAGGACAGTTTTATTGCTTCTTCAATCAGCACAATGGTTTTCAGCTGTGCTAACATAATTGCAAAAGGGTTTTCTAATGATAAACTTGGATCAGCTAACACAACGTGCCATTGGAACACAGGAGTGATGATTGCTAATAATGGGCCTCTGTACGCACAATAGTCATTTACAATATTAACAATGTCTACACTGTATTTCTGATCAATTTGATGTTATTTTAATGGACAAAAAATGTGATTTTCTTTCAAAAAACAAGGGCATTTCTAAGTGACCCCTAACTTTTGAATGGTAGTCTATATGTATTTGAAAAAATATATGGGGGATTGGAAGTGATGCAGACAATTACATTGATGGACGCTACAATCTATCTGCAAAATTAAAGCTGATCCACCCCATAAAAAAACAAAAAACGAAGCAAAAAAATCAGCAGAAGTGCAGTGTGCACAAGGAAGTAAACGGGGTAATGATAGTGGGAACTGCTCAAGGTGGAAGTTTCTACAGCAGTAGCTCAATATGGGAGCCACACAGAAGCTCAGCTTGACCTTGATAGCCCATGTATTTCAGGAGCCCAACCAGGGCTTGAACACGAGGGCAAAAGTCATCCACTGCATGGCTATCTCCTGATCTGATAGGTGGAAGGTCCATGATTGCTTTGATCTCCTTGTAGGTAGGGATTAGCACGAGTACTCCATTCAAGGTTTTCACTCAATTGCTAATAAACAATACAAGTACTTGGAATTAGTATTCTGGTGAGGTGTGGGAATGTTGGACCCTCTGTTGTCCTGTATGGTCTTCTGCCTGGTCGGATGGTTGGATTGGAGATGCAAACAGGTTGGGGACACTACAGGCCGAGGATAGGCTGGAGGAGGAGCCTGGGGGTGAGGTGGCAGAGTTGTTTGATAGGCTACAGCCCCAGAATGGTGGCCCACCGCCAGTGGTTCAGGTGCTGCCTGAGCTTGATCAGATGTAGCTAGTGCCAACACTGGGAGGTGTGTTGGTGTGGAGTAGTGCCTTGGACTGGAATATTATACTATTATATGGATGTTACATATTGCATTGTTATTGCCGAGAAACAGATATCTGTTGGTCTTTAATATTAATGCCCCAAAATGTACAGTGAATATCAAAGCCTACTGAACATTATGTTGCTGTAGTTTCATTGTCATGTTGAATCAATCTAAAACATTTTTTATTTTATTTACCTTGTCAAATCAATTAAGAACAAATTCTTATTTACAATGACAGCCTACCCCAGCCAAACCCAGATGATGCTGGACCAATTGCGCACATTCACGGCCAGACTCCCAATCACAGCCAGATGTGATACAGCCTGGATTCAAACCAGAGACTGCAGTGACGTCTCTTGCACTAAGATGCAGTGCCTTAGACCGCGGCTCCACTCGGGAGCCCAACACAGTACCTTCTACATTCTGAAGATGTCAAATAGATGCCAAAATTCAATGTTTATTTTTTTATATATACTTTTTTAATGTATCCTCTCTATTTGTCAGTGTTCCAAACTGGGCATTATTTGTATTTTTACCTAAACATACAAACACCATCAGATAGAATTTATAGCAAGCAGTGCACTGGAATGACATTCACTTTCATGGAATGGGTGGCTGCAACCACACCACCAATGAGGCACGAATATGACTGCATTGAGGCATACTGTATGTCACTGTGCTTCTAAGGCTATATGCACCATGCCACTGCCTACTTCATTTGTTCATTTAGCAAACCAGACAGCTCATCATCTAGTGCCTTTATCACAGTCAACACACCCATATTTTAATATTAATTAGCTTTAAAAATGAAACATTTTCTCTCAGCTTCATGGCAAAATGTGTAGAATAGCATAAGATTAGCTATACAACTGCAAATGTTCCTCTTTGCCCCATGGCACAATGTGTAGAATTGCAGGAAGTTAGTTGTTTCCCCCCATCATTAAGAAATATAATTTGAAGGTAACAATGCACATTATTATTGGATCTTGTTGGGCCTTGGATCTTATTGTGTCTGCACCCAAGGCATCATGTAGGTCAAGTGATCATCTTATGATATTAGAGGGGTTCTGGTGTGGGATGGAGTGCTTTACCGTGGAGTGTCTGTAAGAACACTACCCTCCGAGCACACTATGTCATTTCAACACGGATAATTGGGTAATATTTGGTTGTGACTTTGATCAATAAGATTACAACCTATATTCATCCACTCAAAAAGACAGACAAAAGTTAGTTGAATTTCCAATGTGTTATCACTGTGTTTTCAATCATCTAAAAGCACAACCACATTCCAATGGAAAAACAAAAATCTAAGTTAAAGAATAAGACTAAATAAATCAAACTTTAAATGCACTTTCAATAAAGTGTTGATATGATTTAGTTCTATTCTTTAACTTAGATTTTGGTTGAGATGGTGATGTGAATTCAACATATCAATGATTAATTTGTAGACATGCTAGAATTAAAGCCAGACTAAGTCAGTAGCACAGATGTAACTATCCAAGACATCTGCTGGGTGTCAATCTGGCATAGGATATAGGTAAGAGCCCATTCAGTGATAAAGCTCTCTTTGCTCAGAAAGTTAGTGAGATGTCTTGGATTCAGGTAAGGGGATCTCTATAGCTTCTTTCCATTCGACTGGAACAATGCCCTCTTGTAGAGATCAGATAAGAACGTCAGCCAATGGTCCACGCTCAATTCATTTGCAAACTCCTTTATTAGCAAACTCCGTTAAACGTTTCAGGTTTTCAACTTCTGTAGCTTTTTGTAGACTTCCCAGGGTTGGACCGTTGGAGCAGGACATGCTGGTAAAAAGGAGGGCAGCAGTGCTGGGTTGATGGGTGGTAGGGACTGTTTTACTTTTCATAGTGTTTTGTTCATTTAATTTGCTGTACCATGCCTATCGTCTGGTCTAAGACCCTCTTTGTGGAAGGTTGCCTCAGTTTGGGAGAGGATGGCTAAGTCTTTGATGTTCTTATGCCACTAGGCATAATGAAACAGCATTCACTGTTACTTAACTACTGTATTGTTTAGTCTACATTAGGCTTTATAAATCAATTCTAGAATATAATAATGCTTCTATAATTGCCTTTCTGAGTTGCACAAAATAAATAGGCTGTTCTTTAAGTGACTCACATTATGCAGTAACACCATGCATTTTAGAAGATAATTTCAATTGCCCTCCATTCAACAACAGGCATGATTCACCAGTTGCATTTCCCGGAATGAGAAGGCAACATGGTTTTGATGCCTCCCAGTGGAGGATTAGAGCAAACATTTGTTGCACTTCCCATCTCTCACAAGGTGAAACTGCAATGTCCACTGGCAATGATTCCTCATACCCAGATATTAGACTACCAGTAAAGTGTGATGGAGGGGCTTGAAAACACACATGGCTCTTATTTATCTCCAGTGTAGACAAACTCTCATTCCCATTTTATATCCAAATTATTACAAACACCCCCTGCAAATAGAAATAAAATACAAAGCAATTCTGTTAAAGGTGGAATACTTAATATTTTGTTACAGCTTAACAATGGGCCAACTTGGCTCAGAAAAAGTATTGCATATATCCGATATGCCAACACATGTTTTTGTTTCAGATCCCTGAACTACAACTAGCCAATGCTTAGTGATTTGTAAGATCAGAATTACCTTCTATCTTTCAGGCTACATCAAGGTTTACCAAGGAGAACCCTAAAAAATAGAACAACCAACAAATTACAGAAAATGTGTGACAGAATTAAAGCCTCTGCAGCTTTAGAAGTAGGCAGCAATAGCCACTCTTCATATTTATTATGGCAATTAAGAATACTTCCATTATGGGATATTTATAATGGAATACTGTATGTTAAATACATTTAAAATGACCTAAAACAACATATTGTGTAAAGGTGCTGAAGGCTGTGCCCAACAGAGTGATAATGATTTTGTATGGCATCAAAACATGTTCCTACATACACACACCAAGCCCACTTTTTACAGTACTTGATAAAGCATTTAAGTAACCACTTATGTTACAAGAAACATGTGATATGACACATGACGTGTCATTCGTCCTCATTTACAAAGTCGCAATTTTGTAACCGGGGACAGTGGCTATCTATGTAGCAAAGACACTAGGAAACGTACAATAAATGATTCAATATTACTACCTCCATCTTTGAAAAATCAATGTAGCAACTCAGTTTCCCCCACCCTGCAGCCTGGTCAGCGTGAGCTGACAGTGACAGCAGCACGCTTGCGCAGTATGTCCACTGGCTCGGAGTCGGTGCTGAAGTTGGGCGGATGGAAGAAAAACACCGCCGATGGAGATTATAAGGCAGGATGCATCTTTACTGTGCGATTTAACAAGCATCAACATAAAACACATATAAATGAACCACTACAGAATACTGACAACCAGAATTAAAAGGGTAAGATTATGGATATTCTTCATTCTTCTGTTAAATGTCCCACGAGCTAGCACTAGCCATGCTAGTCTCATAGCTAGCTGCCGCCTCTTCTTCGCAGCACAGAAAATGAGATAACGGTCTAATGTTAGCTAGCTATACAGAAATGGGGGTTTATTCTTATCTTTGTTGATGCGACAATAAGGCACTATCGTAGTTTTCTATTAGTTTTGCATTAGCATTCGGTGTCTTGCCAAGCAGAATCAGATTGTCTTTGCAGCTAACGTTACATGCAATGTTTTAGCTAGCTAGTTAGTGCAGAATCACAGCTGCAGATGCTTCGAATCACAGAGAACCACGCAAAACACCCCAGAAGCTGCAGGCAAAGACAGCTATGATGCGAATGTTTTAGCAAATTATGGCAAGCATGTTATATGCTTTTACGTGTATTTAGTTAGCTAGCTCTAAAATGTACGATTTTACCACTGCTCACTAGCTAACTATGTCATACATTTCAATTGGCAGCGAGTCAGTTTACTTGGTATTGCTGAACTAGGCTACCGCTCCAGCCTGCCGTTTTCCATATGGAATATAAGGGGAGAATCTCAATTGATCCTCGATTACTCGCGTCCTTTCCACCTTCCTCTCCGCGGCTCATTTTGAAAAAGGTCAAAGGTAATCCAGGAGAGGTTGTGAAGAGAGGGAACTTGGAAACATTAGAACAAGTCATTAGAAATGACTCCTCCACTAGCACATCATCAGGAAAATTACGTTTACAGAGGTGGAATGCCAAAATACAAGTGGTAAAAATAAATGCGGAGGTGTGCTAGACATTTCACAATAACAGCACTTACAGTTGACCGGGGCAGCTCTAGCAGGGTAGAAATTTGACTGACTTGTTGCAAAGGTGGCATCCTATGACGGTGCCATGTTGAATTCACTGAGCTTTTCAGTAAGGCCATTCTACTGCCAAAGAGAGGTCCATACAGAAATGGTTTGTTGAGATCATTTTTGGAAAACCATCGAACACATTTGGGATGATATAATATGTGTATCTTACGTTGATTGTGAAGCTGCATCTCAGTGCTAGAGGCGTCACTATAGACACCCTTGTTCGATTCCAGGCTGTATCACAACGGCCGTGATTGCGAGTCCCAAGGGGCGGCGCACAATTGGCCCAGCGTCGTCCGGGTTTGGCCGGTGTAGGCCGTCATTGTAAATAGTAATTTGATCTTAACTGACTTGCCTAGTATAATTTAGGTGAACTATCTCTTTAGCGAATTGACAATTGAATTAGATAGAGCACTAGCCTTAATCTTCGTATCGGTGCCATTATGGCAACTGTGACCGCATGGGCAGCGACATTGAGGCTACCTCCATTTTTTTAAAGGAGTTTTGTGCGTTTGAAAAAAGCATAAAGCTAATATTGGTGATTTACCTCCACCTGCAGTGCTGGAAACCTGACAAATCTTCTGTATCATTCATTTACTGTGGCCACTAGATGTCTGTAACATAGCTCAAAGCCATTTACTATCTAGGCAAACCAATTTAAAGAAGGCAATGCTATGATCATTGACTGATCAAACCATAAGAATCCCAACACAGTTAACTACTTTAAAATGATGGCAATGTCCATGCTAAAATTGATTATATCCATCTAGAGTCCTATATATATCTCAATGGTATTGACATTCCTACAATATAGCGACTCCGTTTCTGCACCACGGAGGATAGAAGGACGGCGGAGCCAAGGAGAGAACGGACTTATGCCCAAATTGAGAAAAGGCCGTAGGCTATCACACAAACAGCCATGATGTAAAATTGCCATGCATTTATTCCAGTCTAGCTATTTAATTGACAGGTACTGTAGTGATGATGGACTATACCATGTCAATTTCCTGGGAAAGTCAACTTGATCATGCAAAATAAAAGTATTTTAAAAACATTCATAATTATCCTTAATGTCTAAATGTTGGAGTACAGACTTTATTTGACCAGTTAAAGTAGAAAAACTGCATGCAAAAACTGCAGGCCAAGTCTCAAATACGTTTTTTCAGTCAGTCATATTTCATGACTTGCCTGAAAGGGCTCACAGAGCTTGTTTTTCCACTCCCAGCTATCCACCAGTGTTTGTTATGAAGTTGAGATGTTAATGAAGTAGGGCTGACCCCATCTAGTCGATTGTTTGGTTGATAGGCTGTTGGTCAACAGATTTAAAAATAAAATAAAAATTGTAAAGTAGACACACTATTTTTTCATGGCACATGAGACCCCAGCCTTACTTGTGCCTGGATGTTACAGTCCATCACTCGAAGACTGGCATCTGCCAAGTAAGACAGTATTTGCCTTGGCACGGCAAGCAATTTGTTAAAGTTGATAAAATAAGTGAAATTGCATTTGTTTCAAAATTGGGTTTGTTTTCCATAAATAGCTACTGCTTTGGACATGACACCATTTGTGAAAGTATTCCTTAGGCCTACAGTATGTGTGAAAATAATGTGTCTTTGAAATGAAATGTCAGGTCAAGTAGAAGGGGATGCACAAGGTGTGTCTAATGCACTCTCTCCCACCAATTCATGCGTACCAATTCAACTTAATTCAATGTGTGAATTGTATGCTCTTTGATTGTTAGTCTATCAATTACTCATCACCAGTAGTACATTTACTGTTAATCCCCATCATTTCTAATCTACAATGTGTGTTTGGTTAGTGTCATTTCTGTTAATGCATTCATTATATTATTATACCAGTATTTTGCTGTTCTCATTGTCGGAGTGGACATGTTGTTTGCAGAGCTCACAACCTATGCTACACTTGTGAGGAACAAGTTTTAGTTTATTTCATTCCATTTACTCATTGTCTTTTGTTTGAAGCGCTCCTGTCAGTGTTGAGCAAGGACACGCACCTGATTTATGCATAGAAGTAGGCATAGGCTACCTAGACCGCAAATGTATAAATGTGCCCATTTGGGGATCTACTTTTACATTTAGCAGATGCTCTTATTCAGAGCGGTCCTCTATTGGGAATGAGGAGAGGTCCTGGGGATGTGAGTCCTCAGTTGGGAATGAGGAGAGGTCCTGGGGATGTGAGTCCTCAGTTGGGAATGAGGAGAGGTCCTGGGGATGTGAGTCCTCAGTTGGGAATGAGGAGAGGTCCTGGGGATGTGAGTCCTCAGTTGGGAATGAGGAGAGGTCCTGGGGATGTGAGTCCTCAGTTGGGAATGAGGAGAGGTCCTGGGGATGTGAGTCCTCAGTTGGGAATGAGGAGAGGTCCTGGGGATGTGAGTCCTCAGTTGGGAATGAGGAGAGGTCCTGGGGATGTGAGTCCTCAGTTGGGAATGAGGAGAGGTCCTGGGGATGTGAGTCCTCAGTTGGGAATGAGGAGAGGTCCTGGGGATGTGCAACAGCATGTTATTGTTAGTGGAACATTTTCTTAGGCTACCGTTTGGGTAGTCCCACTCTTCACATACAGTACCAGTCAAATGTTTGGACACACCTACTCATTCCAGGGTTTTTCTTTATTTTTACTATTTTCTACATTGTAGAATAATAGTGAAGACATTAAAACTATGAAATAACACTTATGGAATCATGTAGTAACCAAAAAAGTGTTAAACAAATTAAAATATATTTTCTATTTGAGATTCTTCAAAGTAGTCACCCTTTGCCTTGATGACAGCTTTGCACACTCTTGGCATTCTCTCAACCAGCTTCATGAGGTAGTCGCCTGGAATGCATTTCAATTAACAGGTGTGCTTTGTGGAATTTCTTTCCTTCTTTATGCGTTTGCGCCAATCAGTTGTGTTGTGACAAGGTAGGGTTGGTATACAGAAGATAGCCCTATTTGGTAAAAGACCAATTACATATTATGGCAAGAACAGCTCAAATAAGCAAAGCGAAATGACAGTCCATTGCTTTAAGACATGAAGGTCAGTCAATCCGGAAAATTTCAAGTGCAGTCGCAAAAACCATCAAGCGCTATGATGAAACTGGCTATCATGAAGACTGCCACAGAAAGGAAGACCCAGAGTTACCTCTGCTGCAGAGGATAAGTTCATTAGAGTTACCAGCCTCAGAAATTGCAGCCCAAATAAATGCATCACAGAGTTCAATTAACAGACACACCTCAACATCAACTGTTCAGAGGAGACTGCGTGAATCAGGCCTTCATGGTCGAATTGCTGCAAAGAAACCACTACTAAAGGACACCAATAATAATAAGAGGCTTGCTTGGGCCAAGAAACACGAGCAAAGGACGTTAGAATGGTGGAAATGTGTCCTTTGGTCTGAGTTTAAATTAGAGATTTTTGGTTCCAATCGCTGTGTCTTTGTGAGATGCAGAATAGGTGAACGGATGATATCCGTATGTGTGGTTCCCACCGTGAAGCATGAAGGAAGAGGTGTGGGGGTGCTTTGCTGGTGACACTGTCTGTGATTTATTTAGAATTCAAGGCACACTTAACCAGCATGGCTACCACAGCATTCTGCAGCGATACACCATCCCATCTGGGTTGCACTTAGTCCCACTATCATTTGTTTTTCAACTGGACAATGACCCAAAACACACCTCCAGGCTGTGTAAAGGCTGTTTTACCAAGAAGGAGAGTGATGGAGTGCTGCATCGGATGACCTGGCCTCCACAATCACCCGACCTAAACCCAATTGAGATGGTTTGGGATCAGTTGGACCGCAGAGTGAAGGAAAAGCAGCCAACAAATGCTCAGCATATGAGGGAACTCCTTCAAGAATGTTGGAAAAGCATTCCAGGTGACTACCTCATGAAGCTGGTTGAGAGAATGCCAAGAGTATGCCTAGGTGTCAAGGCAAACGATGGCTACTGTGAAGAATCTCAAATATAAAATATACTTCAATTTGTTTAACAATTTTTTGGTAACTGTTATTTAATAGTTTTGATGTCTTCATTATTATTCTACAATGTAGAAAATAGTAAAAATAAAGACAACCCTTGAATGAGTAGGTGTGTCCAAACTTTTGACTGGTACTGTATGTCGATTTTTTATTTATTGGATAGGACCTGAAGTATAGAGGAGAGGATGCTGAAATAGCAGTGGGCCAGATTGGAGGAGAGGGTGCTGAAATAGCAGTGGGCCAGATTGGAGGAGAGGGTGCTGAAATAGCAGTGGGCCAGATTGGAGGAGAGGGTGCTGAAATAGCAGTGGGCCAGATTGGAGGAGAGGATGCTGAAATAGCAGTGGGACAGATTGGAGGAGAGGATGCTGAAATAGCAGTGGGACAGATTGGAGGAGAGGGTGCTGAAATAGCAGTGGGACAGATTGAAGGAGAGGTTACTGAAATAGCAGTGGGACAGATTGGAGGAGAGGTTACTGAAATAGCAGTGGGACAGATTGGAGGAGAGGTTACTGAAATAGCAGTGGGACAGATTGGAGGAGAGGATGCTGAAATAGCAGTGGGACAGATTGGAGGAGAGGGTGCTGAAATAGCAGTGGGACAGATTGGAGGAGAGGATGCTGAAATAGCAGTGGGCCAGATTGGAGGAGAGGGTGCTGAAATAGCAGTGGGCCAGATTGGAGGAGAGGGTGCTGAAATAGCAGTGGGACAGATTGGAGGAGAGGGTGCTGAAATAGCAGTGGGACAGATTGGAGGAGAGGGTGCTGAAATAGCGGTGGGACAGATTGGAGGAGAGGGTGCTGAAATAGCAGTGGGACAGATTGGAGGAGAGGTTACTGAAATAGCAGTGGGACAGATTGGAGGAGAGGATGCTGAAATAGCAGTGGGACAGATTGGAGGAGAGGGTGCTGAAATAGCAGTGGGACAGATTGGAGGAGAGGATGCTGAAATAGCAGTGGGCCAGATTGGAGGAGAGGGTGCTGAAATAGCAGTGGGCCAGATTGGAGGAGAGGGTGCTGAAATAGCAGTGGGACAGATTGGAGGAGAGGGTGCTGAAATAGCAGTGGGACAGATTGGAGGAGAGGGTGCTGAAATAGCGGTGGGACAGATTGGAGGAGAGGGTGCTGAAATAGCAGTGGGCCAGATTGGAGGAGAGGGTGCTGAAATAGCAGTGGGCCAGATTGGAGGAGAGGGTGCTGAAATAGCAGTGGGCCAGATTGGAGGAGAGGGTGCTGAAATAGCAGTGGGCCAGATTGGAGGAGAGGGTGCTGAAATAGCAGTGGGCCAGATTGGAGGAGAGGGTGCTGAAATAGCAGTGGGCCAGATTGGAGGAGAGGGTGCTGAAATAGCAGTGGGCCAGATTGGAGGAGAGGGTGCTGAAATAGCAGTGGGCCAGATTGGAGGAGAGGGTGCTGAAATAGCAGTGGGACAGATTGGAATTCCTAGGCCAGTAGACACTTTTTCCTGACAGAGTTAACTTTGACTTGTAAGTACATGGAATAAAGTGTTTATTGTGAACCTCCTGATCCTCTGTATAGTACCCTGCCTTGCTGAGGTCTGTCAGTGACTCTCCCCAGGCCATGTTAGGAACCAGATGAGAAAGGATCTCTGTAGTTGTCATGGATATGACCATCTAGACCTCTGCAGTCATGTGTTTGCAGTAGTTCTGCAGTATAGGCCCAGGCTATAGCTAGCCTAAAACTGTGAAACACAACTCGCATGTCCATAACAGTCACCTTTGAAAACTGTTAGACTATTGCCTCCATTATGCACAGTTTCATTTTTGGAGGTGTCGAATAAGAGACCAATCAGGATTTGTGGTGGAGTTCATCAAGAGTGAAAAGTCCTGGAGGGCCATGTTTCCACTTTTTTATTTTATTTATTTTTGACCAATTAAGACCTAGACTACTAGGTGAAGGGAGTTCCTAACCAATCAATGACCTTAATTAATCAATCACCTGCAGACACATGGTCCTCCAGGATTTGAGTTTGACACTCGTGGCCTAATGGTCAAAGGTTAATATAAACTTACTATCTGTCTGTACAATATTACAATGCACTGTATTTCTCTGTTCTTTTTTTTTCAGATGGTATATTTTTGCTCCCCTTGCACTCAACACTGCAAATGGTCCACCCACTGAGTCCCTGAGCTCTGCTGAGACCCAGGGCGGGGACTGCTGTCCTCCTCATCCTTCCTCACCTCCTGGCCCTCCATCAGTGATGGTGAGAACAACGATACTACTCTGTAGACACACCCTAGTGCTTTACTTCTGAACCCACCCAAGTTCAACCAACCACTTACCTCAGCGCCATGATTCTCCTGCCGTGTCTGTCTGTGGAAACAACTGACTAATTCTCATGGTAGGTTACATAGGGCAGAGTTCCATGACCTTATAGTAGTGAATGTGACTGCTAAGTTTTATCCTAGATATATCTGTCCATCATTTAAGGAAATTCAGTATGCTCCTATTTGAATTCTCAAAATTCTATTCAGCTGTATGCATCTGACAGACTCCTATAAATTGCTCTAGATTAGTGTTTGCATTATGGGTAGAAACTAGAGAGTGGCAGGAGGGCCGGGACCCTTGGTGGCTGCTTTAGATCGGCCCTATTAATTAAGCCTACAGTACTCTACTAACCCTATTAAGCCTACAGTACCCTATTAAGCCTGCATTACCCTACTAAGAACAGATTATATTTATAATCATTCTAACAGGTTAATAATTACCATTGTGCATAATCTGGGTGTGGAGCACGAGCCCCACTTATCTAGACTGCTAACTCTGAATATGATATTGTTGCTGTATAGACATGTAGGCTAATTGATTAATCAATCAGTAAATGTAGTCTAATGTCCTACAAAAACTTTCTCCCTAACACTGTGTGCACAAGGGGAGAGGGAGTGAGAGTAGCTCTCTCACACAGCAGCCAACAGCGAAACAGGCACAGGCAGATACTCTCATAGCAGGAATCAACATAATGCATAAATAATTACTTTTGACCAAATAATGTTTTTTTTTTGTATAAGAATGTTGTGTAGGAAAATCACCCAAAATTTTGCGACGTACGCAAAACGCTTCTGTAAGAGGAAGGCAATTTTAGTCTTGTTAATTTTCAGTTTATCGTCCTATAGCAAGATCAAAGACAGTACATTTCCCAAATGGCTAATGAAATAGAAATTCTCCTCACTGTAGTTCGACAGTAGAAATACGGTAAGAAATTCATCCTGGTCAAAATGTGATGGAGTTGCAGAATGAAAAGGAGGTTCTTTGGCTAAGCCTATATTTGTGTTTCCACATGGAGAGTTCTTTTATTTGCATTTCTCTTCAGTGGCGTGGACGTGTCCCCAGCTAGAACAAAGGTGTTTGTCACTGTATTTTGCATCAATGTGCATGTTTTCCACCGGTGCAAGGTGAATGGCTGCTCAAGTGGTCAACTCAGGATTTGCATATTTGGCCTATTGGTCCATGTATCATCATTGATGTTAAAGTTTAGGCTACTCAGAGAGACAGGAAACCTCCTCACTGATCATTGTTAGTGTCCGTAAATACGGAGCAAAAGTTGAAGATGACTTTGCAGGTAAGATAATCCTTTATTTAATATTTTTTGGATTCAAAAGAAAAGTTTAAAAGTAGTGAAGTAGAATCACAGGAGAGATTAAATGAGGGCAGAGAGGAAATTTATTTTAAGGTTAGCCTAAATATATAATCGACATTACTACTTGGGGCTCGTGCTCCACACCCAGATTATGCACAATGGTAATTATTAACCTGTTAAAATTATTATAATTATAATCTGTTCTTTGGGATTGATTTGAAACAAGCACTATCGTACCATTCAGCACCAGGATGTTAATAATTGTGGTGATTGTACCAGAATGTTTCCATTGTTGGCTCACATCTTTTTACGTTTCCTCGTCTTATTTACTAGGAATGTTCCCAATAGGCTCCTCATTTTATTGCTTAATTGACCCGAATGTGCTTGATAGGAAGTAAAACATTTGACTTTGTATCCTACTTTTTTTGGCTCTCACAATGGAGATATTCAAATCAAATTGTATTTGTCACATGCGCCGAATACAACAGGTACCTTACCGTGAAATGCTTACTTAAAAGCCCTTAACCAACAATACAGTTCAAGAAATACAGTATACAAAAATATTTACTAAATAAACTAATGTAAAGAAATTAATCATTGAATCAATCAAAAAGTAACACAATAAATGTACATAACAATAACAAGGCTATATACAGGGGGTACCGGTACAGAGTCAATGTGCGGGGGTACAGGTTAGTGGAGGTAATTTGTCAAGTGACTATGCATAGATGATAAACAGCGAGTCGCAGCAATGTAAAAACAAATGGGGGGGGGGTTCAATGTAAATAGTCTGGGTGGATTAATTTTTCAGCAGTCTTATGGCTTGGTGCTAGAAGCTGTTGAGAAGCCTTTTGGTTCTAGACTTGGCGCTCTGGTACCACTTGCCATGAGGTAGCAGAGAGAACAGTCTATGACTTTGGGGACTGGAGTCGTTAACTTTTTGGGCTTCCTCTGACACCGCCTAGTATATATGTCCTGGATGTCAGGAAGCTTGCCCCCAGTGATGTACAGGGTCATACGCACTACCCTCTGTAGTGCCTAACGGTCAGATGCCGAGCAGTTGCAATACCAGGCGGTGATGCAACCGGTCAGGATGCTCTCGATGGTGCAGCTGTAGAACCTTTTGAGGATATGGGGACTCATGCCAAATCTTTTCAGTATCCTGAGGGGGAAAAGGTGTTGTGCCCTCTTCATAGCTGTCTTGGTGTGTTTGGACCAACTTTGTTTGTTGGTGATGAGGACACCAAGGAACTTGAAACTCTTTACCTGCTCCACTACAGCCCCGTCGATGTTAATGGGGGCCTGTTCGGCCCTCCTTTTCCTGTAGTCCACGATCAGCTCCTTTGTCTTGCTCACATTGAGAGCGAGGTTGTTGTCCTGGCACCACACTGCCAGGTCTCATCGTTGTCGGTGATCAGGCCTACCACTGTTGTGTCGTCAGCAAATTGAATGATGGTGTTGGAGTCGTGCTTGGCCATGCAGTCGTGGGTGAACAGGGAGTACAGGAGTACAATGAGTACAAGTGTTAAGGACCAGCGTGGCAGATGTGTTGTTGCCTACCCGGCCCATCAGGAAGTCCAGGATCAAGTTGCAGAGGGAGGTGTTTAGTCCCAGGGTCCTTAGCTTAGTGATGCGCTTTGTGGGCACTATGGTGTTGAACGCTGAGCTGTAGTCAATAGCACACAGCTATTGCGCTGCAACCTTTTAGGCTAGCTTGTTTTCTTCCTCATTACTCACATATAGGCCTAGCAGGCTATATAACCTTTACTCACATATAGGCCTAGCAGGCTATATAACCTTTACTCACATATAGGCCTAGCAGGCTATATAACCTTTACTCACATATAGGCCTAGCAGGCTATATAACCTTTACTCACATATAGGCCTAGCAGGCTATATAACCTTTACTCACATATAGGCCTAGTAGGCTATATAACCTTTACTCACATATAGGCCT
The DNA here is from genome assembly GCF_029448725.1 of Salvelinus fontinalis. Classification (NCBI taxonomy): domain Eukaryota; kingdom Metazoa; phylum Chordata; class Actinopteri; order Salmoniformes; family Salmonidae; genus Salvelinus; species Salvelinus fontinalis. The sequence goes on along the minus strand of NC_074665.1, from coordinate 88,827,891 downwards.
AGCAGGCTATAGACCCTTGACTCACATATAGGCCTAGCAGGCTATATAACCTTTACTCACATATAGGCCTAGCAGGCTATATAACCTTTACTCACATATAGGCCTAGTAGGCTATATACCCTTTACTCACATATAGGCCTAGCAGGCTATATAACCTTTACTCACATATAGGCCTAGTAGGCTATATACCCTTTACTCACATATAGGCCTAGCAGGCTATATAACCTTTACTCACATATAGGCCTAGTAGGCTATATACCCTTTACTCACATATAGGCCTAGCAGGCTATATAACCTTTACTCACATATAGGCCTAGTAGGCTATATAACCTTTACTCACATATAGGCCTAGCAGGCTATATACCCTTTACTCACATATAGGCCTAGCAGCCTATATAACCTTTACTCACATATAGGCTTAGTAAACTGTAGACAGTACCTCCTTGTCATTGTGGAAGTACAGAACATTATTCGTTGCTCATGGTCACGTTTTTGCATGTGAAGGTAGTGACAATGATAAACTTACATTCTTATACTTACTTGCCTAGTGTAATTTAGGTGAACAGCCTGGAAAGCCTGGATTCGAACCAGGGACTGTAGTGACGCCTCTTGCACTGAGATGCAGTGCCTTAGACCGTTACGTCCGTGTGTGTGTGTGTGTGTGTATCTATTTAACTGTACTGGAATTCTTAAAAGGCTGCAACATTTTTCAATATCGGTTATCGGTATCGTTTTTTTTTTTGGCAAGGAAAATATTGGAAATCGGTATGGGCCAAAAATGTGATATCAGTGCATCACTATCCCTAACCAATGTTGTGATATTCATCCATCTATGAGGAAGATAGGATTGTCCCTAACCAACGTGTTTGGGTTTCCTCCACAGCCCCGAAGTTTAAGCGGAGTTGACATGAGAAAACGGCAGCAGCCACACATTGAAGGACCTCCCCAGGCGCCTGGCCACCCACGACCCAACAACTGCTGCATGTGCTGGTGTGGTTGTTGTAAATGCCTCTGGTACGTCAAACCTCCCTTTCTGGTTTCTGTCCCCATGTCTCCTCCATTTTCAATAGGCCATGGTTCTACAAATAACCTGAAGTCCCTGCTATAGACTGAATAAGAAACATTACTTTCATGACCACATCCCTTTCAACCTCACTCTAAAAATGTTTTGATATAAGTGGGGGAAGAGTAGTGTAAACTAGAGGGAATTGTCCCCCCTTTAAGTCAAAATGACCAATATTCATACATTATTGCCTTTATCCACCCAGTATTTAGGCCAATCACATTTTGTATAGATCAAGGTAATGAATGCTGAAATACTGTAGGTCTTTTTCCCCTCAGTGTTTTCAGTACTATGGGTGCATAGACAATGTTTATCAGACCAATTATCTGCTGCATGGGGAAAGAGTTCAAGAAAATACACTCCCATATACTACTGTTTGCTTACTAGGGCCAGGAATTGCCAGTGCCCTCACGATACGATATTATCGCTTTACTTAGGTGCTGATACGATACTGTATTTATTGCGACTCTTACGGTTCTGTATGTATTGTTATTCTTACGATTATATATGTGTTGTGATTCTTACGATTCTATATTTTGCGACTCTTACGATTCTATATACAGTACCAGTCAAAAGTTTGTACACACCTACTCATTCAAGGGTTTTTCTTTATTTTTACTATTTTCTATATTGTAGAATAATAGTGAAGTGTATGAAATAACACATATGGAATCAAATAGTAACCAAAAAAGTGTTAAATAAATCAAAACATATATTTTAGGTTCTTCGAAGTGCCACCCTTTGCCTTGATGACAGCTTTGCACACTTTTGGCATTCTCTCAACCAGCTTCACCTGGACTGCTTTTCCAACCGCCTTGAAGGAGTTCCCACATATGCTGAGCACTTGTTGGCTGCTTTTCCTTCATTCTGCAGTCCAACTCATCCCAAACCATCTTAATTGGGTTCAGGTCAGTTGATTGTGGAGGCCAAGTCATCTGATGCAGCACTCCATCACTCTCCTTCTTGGTCAAAAAGCCCTTACACAGCCTGGAGGTGTGTTGGGTCATTGTCCTGTTGAAAAACAAATTATAGTTCCACTAAGCGCAAACCAGATGGGATGGCATATCGCTGCAGAATACTGTGGTAGTCATGCTGGTTAAGTGTGCCTTGATTTCTAAATAAATCCCAGTCAGTGTCACCAGCAAAGCACCATCACACCACCTACTCCATATTTCACAGTGGGAATCACAGATGCGAGGAACATCCGTTCAGCTATTCTGTGTATCACAAAAACACGGTGATTGGAACCGAACATCTCACATTTGGACTCATCAGACCAAAGGACAGATTTCCATCGGTCTAATGGCCATTGCTCGTGTTTCTTGGCCCAAGCAAGCCTCTTCTTCTTATCGGTGTCCTTTAGTAGTGGTTTCTTTGCAGCAATTCGACCATGAAGGCCTGATTCACACAGTCTCCTCTGAACAGTTGATGTTGAGATGTCTGTTACTTGAACTCTGTGAAGCATTTATTTGGGCTACAATTTCTGGTAACTCTAATGAACTTATCCTCTGCAGCAGAGGTAACTCTGGGTCTTCCTTTCCTGTGGTGGTCCTCGTGAGAGCCAGTTTCATCATAGCGCTTGATGGTTTTTGCGACTGCGCTTGAAGAAACTTTCAAAGTTCTGGAAATGTTCTGGATTGACTGACCTTCATGTCTTAAAGTAATGATGAACTGTCATTTTTCTTTGCTTATTTGAGCTGTTCTTGTCATATTATGGACTTGGTCTTTTACCAAATAGGGTCTTTTACCAAATCTTCTGTATACCAACCCTACCTTATCACAACACAACTGATTGGCTGAAACGCGTAAAGAAGGGAAAGAAATTCCACAAATTACATTTTAACAAGGCACACTTGTTAATTGAAATGCGTTCCAGGTGACTACCTCATGAAGCTGGTTGAGAGAATGCCAAGAGTGTGCAAAGCTGTCATTAAGGCAAGGGTGGCTACTTTGAATATTCTCAAATATATATTTTGATTTGTTTAACACATGTTCCGTTATGTGTTATTTCATAGTTTTCATGGCGTCACTATTATTCTACAATATAGAAAATAGTAAAAATAAAGAAACTGTAGGCAACTGGTGTTTGGATCACAACTTCTGAGAGTTCTGCCAGTCAGTTGCATTGCACATTGTCCCTAGTGTGCATTACTGACCTGAGAAAGGCAAAGGCAGAACAACTTGAGAAACACTATCTTTTTGAAACTGTCATTCTACACATCAGGACAAGTCCCTCCTGTCCATATAATTATGATCCAAAAGGATCCTAGGTTTGAACACGTACTGTAAGATGCTTAAATAGGAGAGGTGCTCAATAAAAACTCAATGTGGAGATAGGCTACTACAAGGATGTGTTATCCTGTAAATACAGTACTTCTATTGGGTAATAATGTTATTCTATAACTACATGGTATCTGTCTCTCAAACTACCATGATGTAAGTAAATTATTTCAGCACCACGTAATATGATGTAGGGCTGGGCGGTATACCGTATTTTACGATATACCAGTATTGATGCATGGACCCGTTTGGGTTTTTACTTTACCTTCTACAGAGGTATTTGAATGTCTGGTTTGTTAAATGTGATACGCTGTGTGGAACGTCCATTTTTATAGTTCTCTACTTGAGTCATCTCTCTCCGGTCTCTCTGTCTCCATGATGCTTTACACACAGACTTAGCCCTGCCCCTGTCACTCAAGGAGTGCATTTGTTGTTCCTCGAGACACTTGCATTCAGTCTGCATGGTCAGTGCAGCACATGCAATAATGTTGATGACATCCGATGCTGTTTTCACTTCGCTTCTTAATTAATTAATTACACTATTAGTCTGTGTTTCTTACATCTGCAAACAGCTAGTTTGTCTTTTCTTAGCAAGTTGGGCCTAAATTGTGTTAGCCACTAATGCTAGCTAATGTACTGAGTCAGAGCAAACGTAATTAGCTAAACAGCCTGATAATACCAGTGATGGTATAGACCTAAATCAGCATTTCTGTGCAACAGTATCTTCTAAATCAAAGAGGAATACACAAAGCATGAATATGTCAATTACATGAAGTAGCATGAGAACATTACATTTAGCCAAAGATTATAGGGTCACCAAGGAAACACTTATGAACACTTTGGTTCCTACCATGTCACAGTAACTCATCCCTGACATTTTCATTCGTTGTCATGTCAAACAACACTATTCAAAGTGCCCACTATTATATTCTAACTATAGAATTATTCCAACAGTTCACCCAAGTATTTTGATCTGAATCGTAAGTGGTTAAAAATAAGGCCTAGATTGTTTGCCCATATCGTGCCACCTCAAGATTATCTGAAATTAGTGCAGGAAATAAAGAAATGTATGAAAATGCTGAAAATTATTTTTGGTTGAATTGAACAATATAAAACAATCAGAATTTAGAAAGACTCATGGAAATCACTTAGAATGTGTTGCCACTCTAGGATCACTCACTACTCATAAAGCACATTTACAACTTTTATTATTCAAAAACATAAAATACCATCATGCCGTCCAATTTTCTTTTTAAGACCTTGATATGATATTTTGGCCATATCGCCCAGCCCTAATATGAAGTGGGCCCAACTTATGAAGTAAACTTGTAGTGACTAGTTTGAATCTTTTGAACCTACTGTAAGCGGAAGACGGAGGCTGAACAAAGCAAGCTTGAGGACTCCACCGCAGCCAAGTCAGTCTTAGACCGTGAACCCACAATATAGATCTACAGAACTATGACTTAAAATAATGAAAACATTGAAGAAAGCAGGATTGTAAGCCCTGTTTCTAACATGCAGCCCCCACAAATCTCCCCAATAATATGAAGGCCTCATCTAGTCTAGGAACAGCCAGCCTATTCCTATCTTCACATCACATGCAAAACAGCTGTGAAGAACATGTATATTTAGAGTCAGCTCAGCATGTGTAGAGCCTGTGGCTGGTGAGCTCAATTATATCAGCACAAAGGATACTTTGATGAAGATGCTAATATTGACCACTGTGCGACTTGCAGTTAAATGGGAGATAACAAATGTAGGAAGAGACAAGCCATATATGGGTACAGATGAAGATTAGGAGGGGTTTTCTGAATGCTTAGTGCTCAACCTGGAAACTAGCTGCACGAAGGGCTCAATTCAATTGATTGGTGGGGGGGGGGGTTCCTGTGGTAATTTCCTGTAACCGGTAGATGCTTTCAGAATAACAAACACTACCGTTCAAAAGTTTGGGGTCACTTAGAAAAGTCATTGGCAGCTTCATTAAATAGTTACCCGCAAAACGCCAGTCTCAACGTCAACAGTGAAGAGGCAACTCCGGGATGCTATGTTCTTTTGCCCATCTTAATCTTTTCTTTTTTGGGGGCAATCTGTGATATGGGCTTTAGTCCAAACTCTTGAAAGACACCCTATCCCCTCAGCCCTCAAATGAAGTGGACACTTCTGATGATGTATCATGACGTCTGACGAGTATACACTTGCAGGGCGAGGGAGGAAGGAATGATTCTACATTGATGTTGTTTAAGTTTTCGTGGACTTTTCTTAGCGGATGTACATTCTTCGCGAATTGAATTATGGGGAGTTTCAGGTCCCGGCGTGAACATAATTGTACACTCGCAATCCGACTAAAAACGAGTGCTGAGAGGCTTACGTTGCAAACGTCCCTTGTTTGGCTAATCATTTGGACCACCCTCCAAGATGGCGATGGGGATTCCCCCAAGGGCATAAGGCGAGGGTAAGTGGACGAGGGTGTGTCTTTTTAAGCGTTTGGACCGCAGCCATAGCTTTTTCTTTGCAACTCTGCCTAGAAGGCCAGCATCCCGGAGTCACCTCTTCACCTTTGACGTTGAGACTGGTGTTTTGCGGGTACTATTTAATGAAGCTGCCAGTTGAGGACTTGTGAGGTGTCTGTTTCTCAAACTACACACTCTAATGTACTTCTCTATTATATTCTGGTTAGAGACAGTTTGCGCTGTTCTGTGAAGGGAGTCGTACACAGCGCTGTACGAGATCTTCAGTTTCTTGGCAATTTCCCGTGTGGAATAGCCTTCATTTCTCAGAACAAGAATAGATTGACGAGTTTCAGAAGAAAGTTCTTGGTTTCTGGCCATTTTAAGCCTGTAATGGAACCCACAAATGCTGATGCTCCAGATACACAACTAGTCTAAAGAAGGTCAGTTTTATTGCTTCTTTAAACAGGACAACAGTTTTCAGCTGTGCTAACATAATTGCAAAAGGGTTTTCTAATGATCAATTAGCCTTTTTTAATGATAAACTTGGATTAGCTTACACAATGTGCCATTGGAACACAGGAGCGATGGTTGCTGATAATGGGCCTCTGTACGCCTATCTAGGTATTCCATTAAAAATCAGCTGTTTCCAGCTACAATAGTCATTTACAACATTAACCATGTTATTTGAATGGACCAAAAGTGTGCTTTTCTTTCAAAAACAAGGACATTTCTAATTGACCACAAACTTTTGAACGGCAGTGTAGGTCCACAAAGTGCACGGGCTGTAGTTTGTAAACAAATATTATATAGTCTAGGTTTATTAGGTTTGACTGGACCATGGCTTGTTTATTTTAAAATAATTTTGAGATAAAGAAGGAGAACTAATCATCTCTTTAGAGGAAAGCTGCTCTTACAAGAAGCTGTCCCTGAGGCGGAAGCACAAGAAGAAGAACTAATCATCTCTTTAGAGGAAAGCTGCTGTTACAAGAGGCTGTCCCTGATTCGGAAGCACAAGTAGAAGAACTAATCATCTCTTTAGAGAAAAGCTGCTGTTACAAGAAGCTGTCCCTGAGGTGGAAGCACAAGAAGAGGAACTAATCATCTCTTTAGAGGAAAGCTGCTCTTACAAGAGGCTGTCCCTGAGGCGGAAGCACAAGAAGAAGAACTCGTCATCTCTTTAGAGGAAAGCTGCTGTTACAAGAGGCTGTCGCTGAGGCGGAAGCACAAGAAGAAGAACTAATCATCTCTTTAGAGGAAAGCTGCTGTTACAAGAGGCTGTCCCTGAGGCGGAAGCACAAGAAGAAGAACTCGTCATCTCTTTAGAGGAAAGCTGCTGTTACAAGAGGCTGTCCCTGAGGCGGAAGCACAAGAAGAAGAACTCGTCATCTGAAGCTCTTGGAGAGACGCTGCTGTGTCAAGAGGCTATGCCTGAAGCGGAAGCACATGAGGATTATAGGAGCAGTTAGCAGCATGGCACTAGGAATCTGCTGTTAGAGATAGAGAAGTCAATCCAATCTGACTATGGCTGTGTCAACCGCTGTACTTCCCTGCTGCTATGCGATTTGGCACGTCCCTTAATCCAGTGTCTGTTGGAATTCCCATATATTAGATGGGGATCCAAGATCGTATTCTGCAGGCCCAGCTTCCTGTGATTGGAAGAGCCAGGCTAATAAGAGGAGCCATTTTTTTTATTGGTTTAGGCTGTGGCCTCCCCAGCTAGTCAGTCAGTCCATTTGATGACATCATTTCCCCCCATTTGAAATAAAGATACAGTACAGCTTTGTTTGGGGATGAGAGCTGAAAGCTCAGTTGGTATGAAACATGTATTGATCCACGCACCGTTGTGGATTTTTACTGTAGCTTCTCTAAGGGTATTTTAATGTTTGATTTGTTACATTAAATAATTCAGTTATGGCAGTCATCCGTTGTTATTGCCAGTAAGAAACTGCTAACAGCTGAGAACTGCTAGTTAACTTTAACACAACAAGACAATAACTTCTAGAAAGCAAGCTTTCCAAATGGAGACCCTCGGAAATCGCTGGGAAAAATACTGATTAGGCATGTGCACAACTATTCATTTTTGCATGCAAAAAAACAAATAATATAGGCCTATTTTAACACTGAAAAGCTTTTTCTAAATGAAATAAAAATTCCCTTGTGAAATTGTTACATACAGTGCATTCGGAAAGTATTCAGGCTTCTTGACTTTTTCCACATTTTGTTACATTAACATCTAAAATTGATTAAATAAATGTTTTTCCTCACCAATCTACACACCCATCATGACGAAGCAAAAACAGGTTTTTAGACATTTGAAAATGTATAAAAAATGTAAAACTGAAATATCTTATTTACATATGTATTCAGACGCTTTGCTATGAGACTCAAAATAGAGCTCAGGTGCATCCTGTTTCCATTGATCATCCTTGAGATGTTTATACAACTTGATTGGAGTCCACCTGTGGTAAATTCAATTGATTGGACATGATTTGGAAAGGTGAACACACCTGTCTATATAAGGTCCCACAATTGACAGTGCATGTCAGAGCAAAAACCAAGCCATGAGGTCGAAGGAATTATCCGTAGAGCTCAGAGACAGGGTTGTGTCGAGGCACAGATCTAGGGAAGGGTACCAAAACATTTCTGCAGTAATGAAGGGCCCCAAGAATACAGTAGCCTCCATCATTCTTAAATGGAAGAAGTTTGGAACCAGCAAGACTCTTCCAAGAGCTGGCTGCCTGGCCAAACTGAGCAATTGGGGGAGAAGGGCCTTGCCCAGGAACCTGATGGTCACTCTGATATGGCTCCGGAGTTCCTCTGTGGAGTTGGGAGAATCTTCCAGAAGGACAACCATCTCTGCAGCACTCCACCAATCAGGCCTTTATGGTAGAGTGGCCTGACGGAAGCCACTCCTCAGTAAAAGGCACATGACAGCCCGCTTGGAGTTTGCCAAAAGGCACTTAAAGACTCTCAGACCGAGCAAAGTACAGAGGTCCTTGATGAAAACCTGCTTCAGAGCGCTCAGGACCTCAGGCTGGGGCAAAGGTTCACCTTCCAACAGGACAACAACCCTAAGCACACAGCCAAGACAACGCAGGAGTGGCTTCAGGACAAGTCTTTGAGTGGCCCAGCCAGAGCCCGGATTTGAACCCGATCGAACATCTCTGGAGAGACCTGAAAATAGCTGTGCAGCAACACTCCCCATCCATCCTGACAGGGCTTGAGAGGATCTGCAGAGATGAAATGGGAGAAACTCTCCAAAAACAGGTTTGCCAAGCTTGTAGTGTCATACCCAAGAAGACTTGAGGCTGTAATTGCTGCCAAAGGTGCTTCAACAAAGTACTATGTAAAGGGTCTGAATACTTATGTAAATGTCTTGAGTTTTGTATATTTTTTTAAAATAAATTTGCTCAAATTTCTAACAACCCGTTTTTGCGTTGTCATTAATTAAGAGGTATTGTGTGTAGATTGAGGGGGGGGGGGGGGACGATTTGCTCCATTTTAGAATAAGGCTGTAATGTAACAAAATGTGGTAAAAGTCAAGGGGTCTGAATGGTTTCTGAATGCACTGTACAAGGATATACCATGCCATTTTAGATTATTTTATTTAATAAAACAACAAACCTTTCAATGTAGTTTTTATGACGTGCACTGTATGCCCCATTTAAAAAGACCGGTAACCTTCGTGTGTAGCTTGTTGTTTATGTTAGCCAATCAAAGCGACAAATATGCTCTATGTGTAGCAAGTGGAGTGAGAGTTCACTAATACAATGCAAGATGTAATGAAATTAGGGAATTAAAAGTTAGCGAAATGAGAGCGTAGGCTACAACGAGCAACCAACTGGTAGGCAGTTGTTTTATTGGAATGGGGTTGAAAAGCGCATCATGTGGAGAAAAGCACATCATGTGGCCTCAATTAGCCTAGATAGCTATAGCTTCTCCAGTCAAGACAAGCACTGTTATTTGGCATGATAAATAACATTGTAGCTGCTACAAGTTAGCTAGTCTTGGCATCTCTCCCTCCGCCTGTTTGCTCCCATCTCATCCCCTCCACAGTGGCAGCATTAGAGCGCCAGACTCCCTCGTGCAGCAGTGTTCAGGTTTAAAGTTTAAAAAATAACATGTATTTAGAATATCCAGATAGCAAACAAAAATTCATGATACTATTCGATTAGTGAATTTTTGTTTAATTTGTTTTACATCCCTAACGTTGATATATTTTCGCCTTATCGCCCAGATCTCAATACTGTGAAGGCGAAATAAGGCTAAACACTGGGAAATGTGTAGATTTTTAGGCTACACATCCCATTTGGGTTTCACTTCTTTACTTGTTATTAATTTGTTAAATACTTGTAGTTAAATTAACTTGCTGACTTCATCAGGGATACTGAAGGTATTTTTTGGGGGTCGGGGGGGGGGAATGGATGTCTGTCTATTCGCTATTTGTGTATCACATAATATTTGGCGTGTTTAGTGTTAAAGTAATGATCGTATAACACATGCTGAAGCAATAGGCCTATACTAGGCTACATCCAAGCTCAAGTCAGTCAAATCTGCATAGCAGTATTTACACAGTGGCATATAAACAAGCTGTTTCTCCAATACATCCCTACCTGAAATTTGCTATGCGTACATTCCGTTTGCATGTCATGTGAAATGACTTGATTACCTCTTTCCAATACATTTGTAATGTATTTAGGAACAAAACAATGCACCTCCATACTAGCTTTTCAGGTTTTTGTGAAAGGAAAAGATGGTTAATTGCATTGTTAATGTGTTGCAATTCAATTTGTGTTACAATAGTTTGTTATTGTGTATCCAACACGTGTTTAACATGTACATTTCCTGTATAGGGATTTTGTAAAGGTTTTGTGAACTGTAAATAGCAGGGAGCCTCACTCCCCACACAGGTTGTTTTCATGTCAAGCTTTCACTGGTTTTTAGAATAATTACATACCTGTTCTCAGGCAGTAGTTTCAACAAAGATACAACATTTAGACTGCCATATGAATAAGTATGTTTGAATATGGAACATGTTTGAAAGCAATAGTAATCTATTTCTGCTTCCCCTGTTCCAGGAATGAGGACCGCATGGAGGGTTCCGAACGGACATGCACTAAAATGGATAGTATTGAAGCCACGGAAGAGCAGTACGTTGCCAGCTATGCCTTTTTCCTTAGGATGTCTCTGAGAAAATACCAAATTGTTTTGATATCGTTTCATATTTTTGGTCATTTAGCAGACACTCTTATCCAGAGCAATTTCCAGTCATTGAACTGAAGGTAGCTGGGTGAGACAACCATGCGACAGTCAAAACAGTCAGGAAAATGCAAGTTAGTGTTAGTGCCAGACAGGGAAGGAAAACAGTTTTAGTTTTTTTGTGTTGTCACATAAGCTAATGGCCATTGGTCACGTCCGTTCTTGCTTGTCTTTGCAGGCATTGTACATAGACATTATACGTTAGGACAGGTTACCTCAAGAAAGGATGCCAGAAAATTTGCCAGAATCCATGCCAGTAATGTTGTAGTCTAATTATTTTGCCTAATTTACTGCTTTGGCCCATTTAATTTTCTCTCCTTACGTTACTGCTGTGTCAATATCTATTCCTGTGTGTTGCTCACTCGTTTGCTGTATTAGCCAATTAGAGCATGAGTTTTATTTTCTCTCCACCTCTCCCACGATTTCAGTTATTTGACTGAAACAGCTGTTAACTGAGGACACATGAGGACATAATTTCCATCCACCCCAAAAGAGCAGGTCCGTTATATAGAGTATAGGATTCACCTCTGCAGTGTTTTGTGTGCCTGTTATTTGTGTGATATGTATTATTGTTGGATTTCAGCATTCAACCGGATTTACACGATGTAGCCTGTCAGACAACTGTGAGCCAAATACTGTTCTCACACGGCTGTGGCCATGGCACGGGATTCAACCTTAGGCTCTACCTTGGAAAACTCATTCTTCATGTTGTTCTTCTAGCTAGATCGATCACCTGGTCCTACTGTAATAATAGAAATAATGTTTTGTTGATTAAGAAATGAAAATAACAGAAAGACCTGCACATAATTACTCCTAATTACCAACCTTTAATGACAACATTTCAATGGGTCCCTGTAGCCATGACTCTCAGGTCAAACAAGTCCTGACAAAGATGCTCCCGTTCAAACTGGTAATTAGTAGGGCTAGGAACTGCCAGGGACCTCACCATATGAAATTATCACCATACTCAGGTGCCGATACGATATGTATTGCAATTCAATACTGTGAGTTTTGATCAGTCAGGGAAATAAAAGTGCTGAAAACTTGTTGGCTCACTATTTAAAATGAAGATGGGGAACAAGCTATAGGATAAAAATACATATGGATACTTGGAGTCAAATATCGTCCAAAAATAATATTGCGAGATGTAACTATCAAATAAATGTTTTACCCCATCACTAGTAATTAGGAGCATACTAAGGTGTTCTGTTAGTACATGGACAAGTCAGCCAAATGGAATGGTTAGTTGGTTGGTTGCAGTGGCTAACCAAAGTATTTATTGCAGTCTCTTCATGTCTGCTTAGACCAATCTCTATTTGCCAAGTGCTATCCGTTTAAAAATGTTCATAACAATGAATTTCTCCAAATCACTCCACCTGGCTATCAATCTTCAGGTGGAGACTACTTGCAGACGTGTCATCTTACAGTACAATATGTAACCCTGGAGTATAAACTGTCATGGTCAACTTATTGATGCAATGGTAGCTAAGCTGGGGAGAGGACTGTCCATAATAAAGCGCTGCTCTGCTTTCTTGATATTGCTATCAATAAAACAAGTTCTGTCACACATGGACCACTGCCCAGTTGTAAAATTAAGTTCCCCATTGAGGGACATACAATTGGCCCAGAAGAGGGCAGCACGGCTGGTCCTTAAATGTGTACAGAGAGACAACATCAATGACACGCATGTCAATCTCTCCTGGCTCAAAGTGGAGGAGAGATTGACTTCATCTTTGTGAAAGGTATTGACATGTTGAATTCATTGTAATTGGGAAGAAGTTAGGTAATAAAAGAAGTATGGGGAATAACAGTTCTGACATTGTTGCTGACAAGCACACTAATCTGTTTGTTTTGCTGTGTTTTTTTATTTATTTTTATTTAACCTTTATTTAACCAGGTAGGCAAATTGAGAACACGTTCTCATTTACAATTGCGACCTGGCCAAGATAAAGCAAAGCAGTTCGACACATACAACAACACATAGTTACACATGGAGTAAAAACAAACATATAGTCAATAATACAGTGAAAAAAAAAATAAGTCTATATACAATGTGAGCAAGTGAGGTGAGATAAGGGAGGTGAAGGCAAACAGATATATGTATAAATAAATAAAAATATAAAAAGGCCATGGAGGCGAAGTGAGTACAACACAGCAAGTAAAATAAAAACTAAAAAAACACTGGAATGGTTGGTTTGCATTGGAAGAAAGTGCAAAGTAGAGACAGAAATAATGGGGTGCAAAGGAGCAAAATAAATTAATTAATAAATACAGTAGGTAAAGAGGTAGTTGTTTGGGCTAAATTGTAGATGGGTTATGTACAGGTGCAGTAATCTATGAGCTGCTCTGACAGCTGGTGCTTAAAGCTAGTGTATCGTGAGAGTCCAGACTGCTGACACTGGGTTCCTGGTATCGTGTGTTTAGGCAACCCACTCTAGACGAGGTGGTGGCCTGGGCCCGTAGCTTCGAGCTGGTGATGCGCTCCTCAGAAGGCAGGGAGATTTTCCGAGAATTTCTGCGCTCTGAGTACAGCGAAGAGAACCTGTTGTTCTGGCTGGCCTGTGAGGAGCTGAAGAAGGAGACGGACCCGACAGCGATCGATGAGAAAGCCAGGATCATCTATGAGGACTACGTCTCCATTCTATCACCGAAAGAGGTAGGAGGCATCAGGTTGGAAGCAGGAGTTTGACTGGTACCTAGTATTACTCAGTATCACATTGTTGCTTGATTTAGCTTTAGGGTTACTTTAGAGTTGCACTTTCAGGACTTCCATTGGTTCCGTTGTGGAAAATGAAAGCAAGTACACCCAAATATTTTGACTATATTTGACATGCATGTATTTGACCCAGGTCTGATTCCAAGACATATTGAAACCCCCATCTCAAAGTGGGTGAGGAGGAGGTGGGAGGTGAGCTTATCTCCATTGATAACATGACCGTGTAGCTCTTTGAGTGATTGCATTGTCATTGTTCTCTCCCCCTCTGCCCCCAGGTGAGCCTAGATTCACGGGTGAGGGAAGGCATCAACCTGAGCCTGGCAGAGCCTAACAACGTGATGTACGAGGAAGCCCAGCTGCAGATCTACACCCTGATGCACAGAGACTCCTACCCCCGTTTCCTCAACTCCTCTGTTTACAGAGACCTTCTGGACAGCAAGAGAAGCTCCTGCCTAGACACCTAAAGTAACCCACCCACCAACAAACAAAACAGAAAGACAATCAGGTGCCAGAACTGGGTTAGATATTTTCCTTTTTTGAAAACCAGAAAATAATGAATAGTTTAAGCAATTTCAATTGTCTGCTCGCAGGCGGCCCTGAGGGTTAGTTCCTGGTTTAACTGCAGATAAGAGCTCCTCAGGCTACTGTTACAAAGACAAACAAAAGGAAGGGTAGACCCATTGTTCCGGTACTGTACTTTTGAGAGTTCTCCTTTTGCTCGGTCTCTTTCTCTCTTGGTCTGTATTTTTCTCTCAAATTCTGTCCCATGCCTCAGACTTTTTACAGTCCAAAAACAATGCCCTTTTTAAAATAGTTGTAGAGTTGACCGTGGTGAGCAGGAAAATCACTGACTTTGCATGTGACACGGTAATGGACTACACTGGCTTGGTATGTTAGCAGTGGACAGCAAAGGTTCTTGAATATGAGATGTATTTTCTTCTGTTCTAGGGATTTCCCTGTCAAGCTCTTGATGTGTTATGTGAAGGGAATATCGATATTTGCCAATTAGCTTGCAGTTGTTGATTTTGAGAAGGTTGAAAGTTTTACAGCAGTGTTCATTTCCAAGCACTTGCCTTCTTTACAACTCTAAAAGAGAAGGAGGCCTGGAATTGTGGTCGGGCAGCTAAATGTCTAATGAACATGACTTTCCACGGGAAATCACAATGCCTTGACGAGAAAAAGGTGGCACAAGCGCTGCTTGTTATGGTAACAACCACAGTTTAGTAAACACAGTACAGTTCTACCTGTCCTTCCCTCACCATCTCACCCTAAGAGAAGCACAGGTTATGTCAGAGGTTGGAATCATTGCTGGAGAATTTTTTTTATCAAACATTCAATTAGTTTCAGACAAATCATGAATACTTTCAAGCTCTCAAATGAAAGAGAACCGTTAACTTTTTCATTTTTCTACTGCATATAATATAAATGGTAGTAATCAAGCCTTGGTTCGGAAGGTCAAGTATGAGATAGCGGTATGTCTGATGCATAGCCATGAGGTCTAAGAGGGGTCTGCATTGCATAGACATGGAATTATGAAGTATGCCTGTGTGGCTTCTGGTTTTAAAGCTGTAGCTAGTTCTAGACTGAAGGGGGTCAGTGCCAGCTAAGGAACAGCCCAGCCGAGAGCAGAAGAGGCCTGGTGGAATTGTGGTTTGGAGGTTTACAGTCCTGTTCACCAGGTGTGTGTGTGTGTGTCTCTTTAAAGGGGCAATCAGCAATTGCTACGTTCATTTTTGGACTTATAAATTAATGATCATTGATTCTTGAAGAATATAATTTATAAATGCCTCATGAGCTTAGTTAAACTGTTGTACACCATCAATACCCAAAATAGAAGCTTGTTTTACTCCAATGTTTGTAAACAAAGTAAACAAACACTGTATAGCCTCTAAACATGGTTCAAACTGTCATGTTGGTATCATGCATGGTCAGTTCTTGCATCTATTGCTCTTGTTTATGAATTTAAGTGGTTACATTTATCCAGCCCAATCCCTCAGCTTTTTACAAAACGGGTGAGGAGAACACTGCTATTTTGTTTCTACTGCTGATTGTCCATTTCAGCCTGGCTAGCGAGGTGCCAGTAAGATGCTTGGAACATCACTGAGCCCCATGCCTTTAACAGTCTCTCTGCTTCCCAGGGATGGCCAAGGGAGGTGAATAGAAATTTTGGAGACGATTCGTTATTTTTCCTAAAATTGCCGGCGTGCATTATTGTGTGTACCTGCCGTCCAGATACACACGTATCAAACATTTTAAATATGGTATAGTTAAAGGTAGACTCAGCGAAATGACATTGCCACCGTAGATATTGCGATGAGCGAGATGCAAGACGTTCTCCTACAGTCACACACAGTATCTGTGCATGTGCACGTGTTCAGTTTACGCTCTTACAGCGTGGTAGCCAGGGGACCAAAACAGTGGGGAAGTTTAGCCTCGCGGTTCAACGCTCTTAGTTGTTGTGGAAATTGACCCACTATGCTGTTTACTTTCTGTGTCTACATCATATTGCTGAGTCTACCTTTAATGTCCCATGAACATATACTGTAGGTCTAAAATATATATAGTACCAGTCAAAAGTTTGGGCACCTACTCATTCAAGGTTTTGATTTTTAGAATAATAGTGAAGACATCAATACTATGAAATAACACATGCAATCATGTAAAGAAATCAAAATATATTTTATATTTGAGAAGATTCAAAGTAGCCACCCTTTGCCTTGATGACAGCTTTGCACACTCTTGGCATTCTCTCAACCAGCTTCAAGAGGTAGTCACCTGGTTTGCATTTCACTTAACAGGTGTGCCTTGTTAAGTTAATTTGTGGAATTTCTTTCCTTAATGCGTTTGAGCCAATCAATTGTGGTGTGACAAGGTAGGGGTGGTATACAGAAGATAGGCCTATTAGGTAAAAGACAAAGTCCATATTATGGCAAGAACAGCTCAAATAAGCAAAGAGAAACGACAGTCCATCATTACTTTAAAACATGAAGGTCAGTCAATCTGGAAAATTTCAAGAACTTTGAGTTTCTTCAAGTGCAAAAACCATCAAGCGTCATGATGAAACTGGCTCTCATGAGGACCGCCACAGGAAAGGAAGACCCAACATTAGATCTGCTGCAGAGGATAAGTTCATTAGAGTTAACTGCACCTTAGATTGCAGCCCAAATAAATGCGTCAGAGTTCAAGTCACAGACACATCTCAACATCAACTGTTCAGAGGAGACTGCGTGAATCATTGTCGAATTGCTGCAAAGAAACCACTACTAAAGGACACCAATAATAAGAAGAGACTTGCTTGTGCCAAGATACAAGCAATGGACTTTAGACCGGTGGAAATCTGTCCTTTGGTCTGATGAGTCCAAATGTGAGATTTTTGGTTCCAACTACCGCGTCTTTGTGAGATACAGAATAGGTGAACGGATGATCTCTGCATGTGTGGTTCCCACCGTGAAACATGGAGGAGGTGGTGTGGGGGTGCTTTGCTGGTGACACTGTCAGTGATTTATTTAGAATTCAAGGCACACTTAACCAGCATGGCTACCACAGCATTCTGCAGTGATACACCATCCCATCTGGTTTGCGCTTAGTGGGACTGTCATTTGTTTTTCAACAGGACAATGACCCAACACACCTCCTGGCTGTGTAAGGGTATTTGACCAAGGAGAGTGATGGAGTGCTGCATCCAATGACCTGGCCTCCACAATCACCCAACATCAACCCAATTGAGATGGTTTGGGATGAGTTGGACCGCAGAGTGAAGGAAAAGCAGCCAACAAGTGCTCAGCATATGTGGAACTCCTTCAAGACTGTTGGAAAGCATTCCAGGTGAAGCTGGTTGAGAGAATGCCAAGAGTGTGCAAAGCTGTCATCAAGGCAAAGGGTGGCTACTTTGAAGAATATCATATTAAATGTATTTTCATTGGTTTAACTTTAGATATTTTTTTTTTACCCCACATGATTCCATATGTGTTATTTCATAGTATTGATGTTTTCACTATTTTTCTATTATTAAATAAAAACCCTTGAAGGTGTGTCCAAACTTTTGACTGGTACTGTATTTTCAATTCAGATTTTGTGCATTAAAAAAAAAAAAACATGGACAAATTATTGTAGGCCTTTGTCACCTGTTGATGTGCAGAGGTCAGTGAGTAAAGTATATTGTGAGAGTTGTGTGTATTATCACCACTGGTGGGTAATGATATTCAGGTGTCATGGAAACCACTGTTTTGTAAGAACATCATTCTGCCATCAGGTCTTACTACCTGAAGTTCATGTGCCAAGGCCAGTTTTAATAAAGCCCATATACTGTAGGTTATTGAAGTGCAATTGGATCAGATGTAGAGTTTTTCCATTTTTGTAGTCATAAAAATGAACATATAGCCTAATGATATCAGCCATTTTGTATTCATAAAAATGAACATAGGATAGCTTAATGATATCAGCCATTTTGAACATCCAACTATATTCTAACATTCCCTATATTTAGTTCACATTCAGCTACCTTTATAGAAATATTTGAACAGTGTTTGCATACAGTGCAGAGAACATTGATGTTATATTTTGAGTGAATGACACAGTAAAGGTGATCCAGTATGCATGCACCACAGTGGTTAGAGGATACCTTTTTATGTCGCTCTATTAATGACAACTCACATTGACATTTTACAAAAGAATTACTTGCTCAGTTTAGATGTTATTTCAGCTGTAACTTCACAATGTTTGACCAACCAGACACTGAAATGATGGTGCAATCAAACCAAGTTTACATTCGTACGGTGAGCAATTTCCTGCAAGGGAAGCCAATAGCAGATTTTTGGGGGTAGGAAAATGGTTCTGAATGATTTGAAAATGAACATTTTACGATGGGTGAAGAGTAGTATTGTGTTGTCTGGGTGTACTGTCTTGTCTTGACTCTGAGTAACTAATTATTTTCACTCCATGGAAGGAAATGGTTGTTCATTTTACTGGCATTTCAACAAGGATTTAACTATTCATGACGAGACGGTATCATAGGCATAGTGTCATATCTGTTCAAATGTTGACTTCAATTCAGAATGAATGGCTTTGAAAGGTGGCAGAGGTTTGTTGACAGAGAAATCATTTGATCTAAAGTGTCATATTTGATGTGATTAGAGAAGCATTGGCCTTATTTGCTTTGTTTCTCCTTTAAGAGTGTCATTAGTGTTTTCACTACCTCTCATTTTGGTTCCTTTATTTCACATCTAGTTGTCAATGTACACTTTGTTTTTAGATCTACTTGAAGCCTAACACTGTAAACAAAATGTGCACAGAAAATATGTATTGAGCGTTAGGATGATTAGCCTAGTTTACTTTTTTGTTTGTTTGATTGTTTAATTGTGTTCAACTGGAAAAAGATTTTTAGATATATAAAGAATTCAGGAAATACACTGTTTAAAGGGCTAATCTCATTTTGCCTATGCAAATATGTTACTGTTGAAATGTGGGAAAGGGTAGGTTAAGTTACCTTTTTAGCTAAGTTTGATGGAACATGGTTTACATTGCCCTTTGCTGGTATTCTTCAATCTTATTCAGCAAAAATGTACCGTTATTTTTGTTTCTATATAAATATATAACAAGTAATATACAGAGAAAATAGTATATGCCTTCGTGAAGAAAAAAACAACACTTGATAAATACAAATAAATATGTGTGTTGTCAGACCTGTGGCTGTGTTATGAGATGACAGTTCACTCTGAGATACACCTGTTGACTGATAGACTAGTCAGAGACTCCATCCATAGAGGCTTTATTATCCATTCAGTGTTTTCTTTCAGGCCCATGAGCATCTCTTTATCAAAGGAGCCATTCAACGTCGTCATTGCTGTACGTAACCCATATTGTAATTTGCAGTACAACCGTTTCTACAATCAAGAGGCAGTTTCTGTCTGTTGTTTCCAAGGGTTCTTCATAGTCACATTCACAAAGGTTGAAGGGCTATTTTCGGAACTTTAACAAATATGTTAAAATCACAAGAACAGAAACATCTACCTCTTGGTTGCTTTCCCAATGAACCCGATGTACAAGAGCCAGGTTGTCGTGGTAAAACATTAGATATAACGTTATGTGACTTCACACAACATTAATAACAGCTTAATAACATGAATAATGATATTTTGAGCTTAACTGATATTACGACTGACTGGCTGACTGAACATTCTCAATAATTATGTTCAGTAATAACAAGACACCTGAAATGTGATGTCAGTGTTCCCTAAAGATTAAATGTGGTACTACATCACTATGTCCAAGCAGGGCATAATGGTGACTTGAGCCATGACTGAGGGATAACCAGAAAACCGGTTGTCCATTGTCTACTGGGTATGCTTTATATTGAGATACTGAGAGAGCTTGGGTACTTGCTTTCAGAGGGCCATGCTTATAAACATATTCATAGTCATATTAGTTTGCTCATTGCGCCATTTTTTCCCCTCTAAGAGCTAAAACTGTTTAATAATTCTCTTTCCTCAAACTCCATCAACCATTTGTTATGTTCACGAGCGGACATTAGTGGTGACTCACGGTCAGCCTGCCACACAAACATTGATTGAAATAATTCTATAACAATAAATCCTATAACTGAACATGCTTTGCTGGGTTTGTGCAGTAGTATAGAGTACTCCTTCTGTTGTCAAAATAAATTGTAGAATGATTTGGGGTATTGGCAATGACAGAGTTTTCTGTCACAGGTATATTATATGCGTCCAGATTTGACAATCAGGCAGTGTAGTTGTCCAAACAGATACAAACTCAATACTGTCTTTTCGTCAAATTACATACAATTGACTTACTTCACCTTTGAGTTTATAGAGACTGTTTTAGAGAGTATGAAGCGAAGTGTCATCTACCATGTCTTCAGAAATGCTGCATCCAATGCATTGTCAACAACAATTAAAAACCTATTTAGAATTGTTCTGTAAGCTTGTCTCCAGACCAACACTCACAATAAGGCATATGTTGATTACTTCCCCACATTACAGTGTAATCATGTTGACAAAATGATATTGAAATAATGTGGTAACAGCATTTGATTCCACCTGTTTGTCTATTGACCACACATATGTTGTATTCTATTGTGCCATCCATACCTCACTCCCATCTCATCTTTCAATTGATTTCCAATATCCATTAATCTACAAAGATACAGTACATTGATGACGCTTTTCAGGAATTAACAAAGAAACAAAGGCTATTTTCAACCCAAAATATTATTGGTCAATATTACCACCACAGGTGTCCGTCAGTGATTCAGACCCTGATCTCGACTGAGAGTCTTTCTTTTTTACCCACCAGAGCATTAACTGCTAGACTAGTTAATCAGGTATTGTACTATTTTGATGATTTAATGTCTTCTTAACTGAACACCATTAGTTTAACATGGTCCTGTAGGCCTAAATCTTGTTCCCGGTCACAAACGTCTATTATATAGTCTTTTTGGCTTCCATCCAAACTATTATTTTTCCCACAGGGGATGTGGAACCAGTCCTGACGCTCTGTCTAAATGGGGGTGTGTGGAACCAGTCCTGACGCTCTGTCTAAATGGGGGATGTGGAACGAGTCCTGACGCTCTGTCTAAATGGGAGATGTGGAACCAGTCCTGACGCTCTGTCTAAATGGGAGATGTGGAACCAGTCCTGACGCTCTGTCTAAATGGGAGATGTGGAACCAGTCCTGACGCTCTGTCTAAATGGGAGATGTGGAACCAGTCCTGACGCTCTGTCTAAATGGGAGATGTGGAACCAGTCCTGACGCTCTGTCTAAATGGGAGATGTGGAACCAGTCCTGACGCTCTGTCTAAATGGGAGATGTGGAACCAGTCCTGACGCTGTCTAAATGGGGGATGTGGAACCAGTCCTGACGCTCTGTCTAAATGGGGGATGTGGAACCAGTCCTGACACTCTGTCTAAATGGGGGATGTGGAACCAGTCCTGACGCTCTGTCTAGATGGGGGATGTGGAACCAGTCCTGACGCTCTGTCTAAATGGGGGATGTGCAACCAGTCCTGACGCTCTGTCTAAATGGGGGATGTGGAACCAGTCCTGACGCTCTGTCTAGATGGGGGATGTGGAACTAGTCCTGACGCTCTGTCTAAATGGGGGGTGTGGAACCAGTCCTGACGCTCTGTCTAAACTAAAAAGCCTAACGGGCCGTATGTGGCCCGCGGGCCGTAGTTTGCCCATGTCTGGTCTAAACATTAATTATCCCTGCTTGTGATGTGGTTTTGGAAACGTTTGGAACTTTACTTTCATATCATTGAGAAACTATTTTACAAATACCAAAGATTACACTTACTGTACAGCATTTTAACACAGTTGCAGCCAACAGTATTTTTCAGTAAACTTTTCTTGCTTCCTCCTTCTGTTATAAACAGATGTTTGCAATGCTGGATAGTTAATTAAAATATATACAAGCCAGACAATTGCTGTAAGATGGATCCCACACTGCCATGTTATAAATGGGCCTAGTAATTTTGCCTTATTTTTGTATATTTATACAGAGTGTTGGGACTGGTTACCTATTCTCCGCAAGCAAAATAATAGTTTGGACAGGTTCCCAAGGGTTGTATAAAAGCACTCTGACTCAGGGCAAGCCATAATCATGAGATTAGTTGCATGATATGGGCTATTTGGAGGCAGCATTTCGGTTCACTCTAAGTGGCAGGTTTTCTCCATCATTTAATGTTCTCCATAATGTTTTCTAAGGTTTTTGTCCTTGCTCTTCTACATCTTCCATACATCCCTTACCTCACTTTATGGAACTGGCTGTGACCAGACAGAGAAACCGTCATTGATATAGAACGGCATAGATATAAACCGGTCTCTCACTACAGATAGTTAGCAAAAGAGTAGGAAGGAGGACCCTCATACACATTTTACCTCAGAGGCATTCATGACAATTGTGTCTTGCTTTGGGGTGATGGGGATGACTTTGTACAGATATTTGTAGAATTTATTTTCAATGTACACAACTGGTGAGGCAATCGGAGCGTATTTATTGATTTAGAATGCCAGAGCATTCTTTTCACAATGCTTTTGTAGATACCATCAATGATCTAGAGTTAAAACAACTATTTTAAAGGTCACTCGAGGAATTAAAAGTTATATTTTATATTCAGCATAATTGTTATTTGCCATTAACAATAATGTATGAGTATATATTAAAGTATTGCAATATGCAGACAATTAGTAATGCTAGAGAAATTATTTTACGTCTAGTATATTTCACTAATATTGACAATCTAAATCTGTCTTTTCTCTTAGTGTATTCTCATCAATTGCCTGAATGACTGACTTAAAGTAACTGCCCAGTGAAAATCTAACTTTTATAAATTCATATACAATTAACTCATACCCAAATAATGTTGTTGACTTATCCACCCACGTTGTTGACTTATCCACCCACGTTGTTGACTCGTATTTGTGGCCAAAGCATACATTGGAACATTTTTATTTAAAAAAAAACTCAAACTTGTACCTCAGACAGTTTTAAAAATGCTTGTTATTTCCTCAGAGGATGAGCTGGTAAATCAGCGGTCTACTCGTATGAATATTTTTTATGACTGGTATATGCCCACACCATGCTGTTGTTGGGGTACGCCCACACTGTTCTAACACAGAAAAGCTGTTTTTTTACATACTTAATTACCATTTTTTTGGAAGGAAAACTATTTAAATCATATTGTAGTTCATTATAGGTCATATTTCATAGAAATCTGGAAACACTGGACAGTTACTTTAAATCCTCTCCATACAGTATTCATGAAATTAGGTTATGGTAGTGTTACGAAGCCAGCTAGCTAGCTTACTAATTGCTACACTTGCTAAGTCTAGGGGTCCTAGGCCCAGCTATATGGTCTGTAACTTGATTTAATGTGTTCATTTAAGACTTAGCAAGTGTAGCAATATCATTAAGCTAGCTAGCTGGTTTCGTAACACTAGTCAGAGTATGTGGACCATGTTGTATATGACATCACCTTATCTGGGGTCCAGGGCCAGCTCCATCTTGACTTCTTGGTTGTTCAGCCCAGGCAGATTGTTGTTCAGTTTATGGTGCTAAAAATAAATATTTACAAAGAGGCCTGTCCAAAACTAAGGACACTAAAGACTGGCCGGCCAAGAAGCTCCTGTCCACTTCTCTCTCACTGATTGTCGATCCCTGATTGCCCGCACATGTGTGCTTATCAAGGCTTGGCACAGCACCTGGCCCAGTTGCTGCTGCCACCTGGGGATAGGGAGTGGAAGTGGTAGTGTGCTGTAACAATAAACTAGCCCCCATATCATAACAGTAGGTCACTAACTAGCCCCCATATCATAAGTAGGTCACTTCAGAAGATTTGATACTATTCAGTTGTATGACTCTTATCTAAAGGCCATTTACCACGTGTTTGGGAATGTTCAAATGAACGTTCGAGTGCATCAAGAGTCATTGTTGTGCGATACCGTTGATGATTTTGAACACTATAGCTATCTCTTTTTAGAGTGTTGCCAGGGCAAGTCAATAATGATTTCTACAAGTCACATTTGCTGTATATTTCCATGTAACAACTTATCAAGCTGTTGTGTGACTTTCTTTTGTCTGAGCTGTTGAAAGATCTCGCTATGGATTAGTAATGAAAGCAAATATATGACATTAGTAATGTAAATATTTGTGGCCTGCTGGAGGTCATTTTGCAGGGCTCTGGCAGTGCTCCTCCTTGCACAAAGGCGGAGGTAGCGGTCCTGCTGCTGGGTTGTTCCCCTCCTACGGCCTCCTCCACGTCTCCTGATGTACTGGCCTGTCTCCTGGTAGCGCCTCCATGCTCTGGACACTACGCTGACACAGACACAGCAAACCTTTTTGCCACAGCTCGCATTGATGTGCCATCCTGGATGAGCTGCACTACCTGAGCCACTTGTGTGGGTTGTAGACTCCGTCTCATGCTACCACTAGAGTGAAAGCACCGCCAGCATTTAAAAGTGACCAAAACATCAGCCAGGAAGCATAGGAACTGAGAAGTGGTCTGTGGTCACCACCTGCAGAACCACTCCTTTATTGGGGGTGTCTTGCTAATTGTCTATTTTCCACCGTTTGTCTATTCCATTTGCACAACAGCATGTGAAATTTATTGTCAATCAGTGTTGCTTCCTAAGTGGACAGTTTGATTTCACAGAAGTGTGATTGACTTGGAGTTACATTGTGTTGTTTAAGTGTTCCCTTTATTTTTTTGAGCAGTGTATATTCAAGAAAGAGCGTGACCAACATTCAAACTACAAATTGGATCCAGTAAGTAGTACACCCTTTATTGAGCCCGAAGTTTGACATGATCTGTGCTATTGTAGCTGCTCCCTTTCAGTGACAGATATCTTCTTCAAAAGGTGCATAGCCTACTATAATTAGAGGGGTTGTGTTTAGGAAACCATGAATGGCCTCAAGCATTTTGTCAGTCACTATTTTCCTTTTTCAACATGACAATTTGACAAAATCACACCAGGCTATTGGTTTAAATAAACACTGGGCTGCTTGATTCTATGTGGTTGTTATAGGCTAACATTTCGACCTGATATCATTTGGTCATGAAAATCTCATCTTATTCTATGGAGTGCATGTGAAGTTGCCAAACTTTCCTGTTGCCTGTAGTTGCTTTCTCTGCTAGAATGTGCCACAACATTTACAGGAGGCTGAACTGGCCATCGCCATCCATTTCTAGACTTGCAGGGAAAGTGTAACGTTGTTGGAGTTGGATGGTGTTGTTTCTTGCACTCATGTTTTTAACAAACACAGAATAGCCTGTTATAAACCCTCCCTATTCACTTCACTGTTGTAGGGCCATGTGAAAAATGCAGAAAATGTATGTCACTTTTCCTCCTCAAAATTCATTTTCACGCTAAACCTTGACATTTCCATTTGTCATTTGAGATAAAACATTTAAAGTTATACATATTAGAAGAACATAGGCGGGCTATGTTTGAATTGTTGTCAACAAGGTCAACATTTTGTAATATTTCATAGAACCTGTGCTTCCACCTAAACAGAATTGAAAAATAGATTTTTGAAAGAGTATGTGGTATATCACGTAATGCTGAAATTGTAAAGTTTGTGTATTTCAATTAGCATTTTCTGTTTTATTTATTTTAACTGGTCTATATTTTATAACTCAAGACAGTGTTTATTAATGTTTAACTTATTTTTTTAAGTATGGAATACCTTTGTTATAAATTGTGGAACTGGTAAGCATATTGATGTAATGTTCTGTCTTTTTCTTTGTTTACAAAACATCTTGCATAAGAAACAAAGTCCAATCTATTGTAACTGCCCTTGAATAGCTGTGTTATTTAAATAGTGCTGCTAGAGAGACATTCTAAATGTAACATCTTACAATAAACATTTTTTAGACTTTTCCCCCGTGATGAGTTATTTAGAACTACGTTTTCCCTCCATATTGTATCACTTAGTAGGACTGAGTAGTACACTAGCACTAATGTATTGTATCACTTAGTAGGACTGAGTAGTACACTAGCACTAATGTATTGTATCACTTAGTAGGACTGAGTAGTACACTAGCACTAATGTATTGTATCACTTAGTAGGACTGAGTAGTACACTAGCACTAATGTATTGTATCACTTAGTAGGACTGAGTAGTACACTAGCACTAATGTATTGTATCACTAGGTAGGACTGAGTAGTACACTAGCACTAATGTATTGTATCACTAGGTAGGACTGAGTAGTACACTAGCACTAATGTATTGTATCACTAGGTAGGACTGAGTAGTACACTAGCACTAATGTATTGTATCACTTAGTAGGACTGAGTAGTACACTAGCACTAATGTATTGTATCACTTAGTAGGACTGAGTAGTACACTAGCACTAATGTATTGTATCACTTAGTAGGACTGAGTAGTACACTAGCACTAATGTATTGTATCACTTAGTAGGACTGAGTAGTACACTAGCACTAATGTATTGTATCACTTAGTAGGACTGAGTAGTACACTAGCACTAATGTATTGTATCACTTAGTAGGACTGAGTAGTACACTAGCACTAATGTATTGTATCACTTAGTAGGACTGAGTAGTACACTAGCACTAATGTATTGTATCACTTAGTAGGACTGAGTAGTACACTAGCACTAATGTATTGTATCACTTAGTAGGACTGAGTAGTACACTAGCACTAATGTATTGTATCACTTAGTAGGACTGAGTAGTACACTAGCACTAATGTATTGTATCACTTAGTAGGACTGAGTAGTACACTAGCACTAATGTATTGTATCACTTAGTAGGACTGAGTAGTACACTAGCATTAATGTATTGTATCACTTAGTAGGACTGAGTAGTACACTAGCACTAATGTATTGTATCACTTAGTAGGACTGAGTAGTACACTAGCACTAATGTATTGTATCACTTAGTAGGACTGAGTAGTACACTAGCACTAATGTATTGTATCACTTAGTAGGACTGAGTAGTACACTAGCACTAATGTATTGTATCACTTAGTAGGACTGAGTAGTACACTAGCACTAATGTATTGTATCACTTAGTAGGACTGAGTAGTACACTAGCACTAATGTATTGTATCACTTAGTAGGACTGAGTAGTACACTAGCACTAATGTATTGTATCACTTAGTAGGACTGAGTAGTACACTAGCACTAATGTATTGTATCACTTAGTAGGACTGAGTAGTACACTAGCACTAATGTATTGTATCACTTAGTAGGACTGAGTAGTACACTAGCACTAATGTATTGTATCACTTAGTAGGACTGAGTAGTACACTAGCACTAATGTATTGTATCACTTAGTAGGACTGAGTAGTACACTAGCACTAATGTATTGTATCACTTAGTAGGACTGAGTAGTACACTAGCACTAATGTATTGTATCACTTAGTAGGACTGAGTAGTACACTAGCACTAATGTATTGTATCACTTAGTAGGACTGAGTAGTACACTAGCACTAATGTATTGTATCACTTAGTAGGACTGAGTAGTACACTAGCACTAATGTATTGTATCACTTAGTAGGACTGAGTAGTACACTAGCACTAATGTATTGTATCACTTAGTAGGACTGAGTAGTACACTAGCACTAATGTATTGTATCACTTAGGTAGGACTGAGTAGTACACTAGCACTAATGTATTGTATCACTAGGTAGGACTGAGTAGTACACTAGCACTAATGTATTGTATCACTAGGTAGGACTGAGTAGTACACTAGCACTAATGTATTGTATCACTAGGTAGGACTGAGTAGTACACTAGCACTAATGTATTGTATCACTTAGGTAGGACTGAGTAGTACACTAGCACTAATGTATTGTATCACTTAGTAGGACTGAGTAGTACACTAGCACTAATGTATTGTATCACTTAGTAGGACTGAGTAGTACACTAGCACTAATGTATTGTATCACTTAGTAGGACTGAGTAGTACACTAGCACTAATGTATTGTATCACTTAGTAGGACTGAGTAGTACACTAGCACTAATGTATTGTATCACTTAGTAGGACTGAGTAGTACACTAGCACTAATGTATTGTATCACTTAGTAGGACTGAGTAGTACACTAGCACTAATGTATTGTATCACTTAGTAGGACTGAGTAGTACACTAGCACTAATGTATTGTATCACTTAGTAGGACTGAGTAGTACACTAGCACTAATGTATTGTATCACTTAGTAGGACTGAGTAGTACACTAGCACTAATGTATTGTATCACTTAGTAGGACTGAGTAGTACACTAGCACTAATGTATTGTATCACTTAGTAGGACTGAGTAGTACACTAGCACTAATGTATTGTATCACTAGGTAGGACTGAGTAGTACACTAGCACTAATGTATTGTATCACTTAGTAGGACTGAGTAGTACACTAGCACTAATGTATTGTATCACTTAGTAGGACTGAGTAGTACACTAGCACTAATGTATTGTATCACTTAGTAGGACTGAGTAGTACACTAGCACTAATGTATTGTATCACTTAGTAGGACTGAGTAGTACACTAGCACTAATGTATTGTATCACTTAGTAGGACTGAGTAGTACACTAGCACTAATGTATTGTATCACTTAGTAGGACTGAGTAGTACACTAGCACTAATGTATTGTATCACTTAGTAGGACTGAGTAGTACACTAGCACTAATGTATTGTATCACTTAGTAGGACTGAGTAGTACACTAGCACTAATGTATTGTATCACTTAGTAGGACTGAGTAGTACACTAGCACTAATGTATTGTATCACTTAGTAGGACTGAGTAGTACACTAGCACTAATGTATTGTATCACTTAGTAGGACTGAGTAGTACACTAGCACTAATGTATTGTATCACTTAGTAGGACTGAGTAGTACACTAGCACTAATGTATTGTATCACTAGGTAGGACTGAGTAGTACACTAGCACTAATGTATTGTATCACTAGGTAGGACTGAGTAGTACACTAGCACTAATGTATTGTATCACTAGGTAGGACTGAGTAGTACACTAGCACTAATGTATTGTATCACTAGGTAGGACTGAGTAGTACACTAGCACTAATGTATTGTATCACTTAGGTAGGACTGAGTAGTACACTAGCACTAATGTATTGTATCACTTAGTAGGACTGAGTAGTACACTAGCACTAATGTATTGTATCACTTAGTAGGACTGAGTAGTACACTAGCACTAATGTATTGTATCACTTAGTAGGACTGAGTAGTACACTAGCACTAATGTATTGTATCACTTAGTAGGACTGAGTAGTACACTAGCACTAATGTATTGTATCACTTAGTAGGACTGAGTAGTACACTAGCACTAATGTATTGTATCACTTAGTAGGACTGAGTAGTACACTAGCACTAATGTATTGTATCACTTAGTAGGACTGAGTAGTACACTAGCACTAATGTATTGTATCACTTAGTAGGACTGAGTAGTACACTAGCACTAATGTATTGTATCACTTAGTAGGACTGAGTAGTACACTAGCACTAATGTATTGTATCACTTAGTAGGACTGAGTAGTACACTAGCACTAATGTATTGTATCACTTAGTAGGACTGAGTAGTACACTAGCACTAATGTATTGTATCACTTAGTAGGACTGAGTAGTACACTAGCACTAATGTATTGTATCACTTAGTAGGACTGAGTAGTACACTAGCACTAATGTATTGTATCACTTAGTAGGACTGAGTAGTACACTAGCACTAATGTATTGTATCACTTAGTAGGACTGAGTAGTACACTAGCACTAATGTATTGTATCACTTAGTAGGACTGAGTAGTACACTAGCACTAATGTATTGTATCACTTAGTAGGACTGAGTAGTACACTAGCACTAATGTATTGTATCACTTAGTAGGACTGAGTAGTACACTAGCACTAATGTATTGTATCACTTAGTAGGACTGAGTAGTACACTAGCACTAATGTATTGTATCACTTAGTAGGACTGAGTAGTACACTAGCACTAATGTATTGTATCACTTAGTAGGACTGAGTAGTACACTAGCACTAATGTATTGTATCACTTAGGTAGGACTGAGTAGTACACTAGCACTAATGTATTGTATCACTAGGTAGGACTGAGTAGTACACTAGCACTAATGTATTGTATCACTAGGTAGGACTGAGTAGTACACTAGCACTAATGTATTGTATCACTAGGTAGGACTGAGTAGTACACTAGCACTAATGTATTGTATCACTAGGTAGGACTGAGTAGTACACTAGCACTAATGTATTGTATCACTAGGTAGGACTGAGTAGTACACTAGCACTAATGTATTGTATCACTAGGTAGGACTGAGTAGTACACTAGCACTAATGTATTGTATCACTAGGTAGGACTGAGTAGTACACTAGCACTAATGTATTGTATCACTAGGTAGGACTGAGTAGTACACTAGCACTAATGTATTGTATCACTAGGTAGGACTGAGTAGTACACTAGCACTAATGTATTGTATCACTAGGTAGGACTGAGTAGTACACTAGCACTAATGTATTGTATCACTAGGTAGGACTGAGTAGTACACTAGCACTAATGTATTGTATCACTTAGTAGGACTGAGTAGTACACTAGCACTAATGTATTGTATCACTAGGTAGGACTGAGTAGTACACTAGCACTAATGTATTGTATCACTAGGTAGGACTGAGTAGTACACTAGCACTAATGTATTGTATCACTAGGTAGGACTGAGTAGTACACTAGCACTAATGTATTGTATCACTAGGTAGGACTGAGTAGTACACTAGCACTAATGTATTGTATCACTAGGTAGGACTGAGTAGTACACTAGCACTAATGTATTGTATCACTTAGTAGGACTGAGTAGTACACTAGCACTAATGTATTGTATCACTTAGTAGGACTGAGTAGTACACTAGCACTAATGTATTGTATCACTTAGTAGGACTGAGTAGTACACTAGCACTAATGTATTGTATCACTAGGTAGGACTGAGTAGTACACTAGCACTAATGTATTGTATCACTTAGTAGGACTGAGTAGTACACTAGCACTAATGTATTGTATCACTTAGTAGGACTGAGTAGTACACTAGCACTAATGTATTGTATCACTTAGTAGGACTGAGTAGTACACTAGCACTAATGTATTGTATCACTTAGTAGGACTGAGTAGTACACTAGCACTAATGTATTGTATCACTTAGTAGGACTGAGTAGTACACTAGCACTAATGTATTGTATCACTTAGTAGGACTGAGTAGTACACTAGCACTAATGTATTGTATCACTAGGTAGGACTGAGTAGTACACTAGCACTAATGTATTGTATCACTAGGTAGGACTGAGTAGTACACTAGCACTAATGTATTGTATCACTTAGGTAGGACTGAGTAGTACACTAGCACTAATGTATTGTATCACTTAGTAGGACTGAGTAGTACACTAGCACTAATGTATTGTATCACTTAGTAGGACTGAGTAGTACACTAGCACTAATGTATTGTATCACTTAGTAGGACTGAGTAGTACACTAGCACTAATGTATTGTATCACTTAGTAGGACTGAGTAGTACACTAGCACTAATGTATTGTATCACTAGGTAGGACTGAGTAGTACACTAGCACTAATGTATTGTATCACTAGGTAGGACTGAGTAGTACACTAGCACTAATGTATTGTATCACTTAGTAGGACTGAGTAGTACACTAGCACTAATGTATTGTATCACTTAGTAGGACTGAGTAGTACACTAGCACTAATGTATTGTATCACTTAGTAGGACTGAGTAGTACACTAGCACTAATGTATTGTATCACTTAGTAGGACTGAGTAGTACACTAGCACTAATGTATTGTATCACTAGGTAGGACTGAGTAGTACACTAGCACTAATGTATTGTATTACTAGGTAGGACTGAGTAGTACACTAGCACTAATGTATTGTATCACTAGGTAGGACTGAGTAGTACACTAGCACTAATGTATTGTATCACTAGGTAGGACTGAGTAGTACACTAGCACTAATGTATTGTATCACTAGGTAGGACTGAGTAGTACACTAGCACTAATGTATTGTATCACTTAGTAGGACTGAGTAGTACACTAGCACTAATGTATTGTATCACTTAGTAGGACTGAGTAGTACACTAGCACTAATGTATTGTATCACTAGGTAGGACTGAGTAGTACACTAGCACTAATGTATTGTATCACTAGGTAGGACTGAGTAGTACACTAGCACTAATGTATTGTATCACTAGGTAGGACTGAGTAGTACACTAGCACTAATGTATTGTATCACTAGGTAGGACTGAGTAGTACACTAGCACTAATGTATTGTATCACTAGGTAGGACTGAGTAGTACACTAGCACTAATGTATTGTATCACTTAGTAGGACTGAGTAGTACACTAGCACTAATGTATTGTATCACTTAGTAGGACTGAGTAGTACACTAGCACTAATGTATTGTATCACTTAGTAGGACTGAGTAGTACACTAGCACTAATGTATTGTATCACTTAGTAGGACTGAGTAGTACACTAGCACTAATGTATTGTATCACTTAGTAGGACTGAGTAGTACACTAGCACTAATGTATTGTATCACTAGGTAGGACTGAGTAGTACACTAGCACTAATGTATTGTATCACTAGGTAGGACTGAGTAGTACACTAGCACTAATGTATTGTATCACTAGGTAGGACTGAGTAGTACACTAGCACTAATGTATTGTATCACTAGGTAGGACTGAGTAGTACACTAGCACTAATGTATTGTATCACTAGGTAGGACTGAGTAGTACACTAGCACTAATGTATTGTATCACTTAGTAGGACTGAGTAGTACACTAGCACTAATGTATTGTATCACTTAGTAGGACTGAGTAGTACACTAGCACTAATGTATTGTATCACTTAGTAGGACTGAGTAGTACACTAGCACTAATGTATTGTATCACTTAGTAGGACTGAGTAGTACACTAGCACTAATGTATTGTATCACTTAGTAGGACTGAGTAGTACACTAGCACTAATGTATTGTATCACTTAGTAGGACTGAGTAGTACACTAGCACTAATGTATTGTATCACTTAGTAGGACTGAGTAGTACACTAGCACTAATGTATTGTATCACTTAGTAGGACTGAGTAGTACACTAGCACTAATGTATTGTATCACTTAGTAGAACTGAATAGTACACTAGCATTAATGCATATTGTATCACTTAGTAGGACTGAGTAGTACACTAGCACTAATGTATTGTATATTGTATCACTTAGTAGGACTGAGTAGTACACAAGCACTAATGTATTGTATATTGTATCACTTAGTAGGACTGCGTAGTACACTAGCACTAATGTATTGTATCACTTAGTAGGACTGAGTAGTACACTAGCACTAATGTATTGTATCACTTGGTAGGACTGAGTAGTACACTAGCACTAATGTATTGTATCACTTAGTAGGACTGAGTAGTACACTAGCACTAATGTATTGTATCACTTAGTAGGATTGAGTAGTACACTAGCATTAATGTATTGTATCACTTAGTAGGACTGAGTAGTACACTAGCACTAATGTATTGTATCACTTAGTAGGACTGAATAGTACACTAGCACTAATGTATTGTATCACTTAGTAGGACTGAGTAGTACACTAGCACTAATGTATTGTATCACTTAGTAGGACTGAATAGTACACTAGCATTAATGCATATTGTATCACTTAGTAGGACTGAGTAGTACACTAGCACTAATGTATTGTATATTGTATCACTTAGTAGGACTGAGTAGTACACTAGCACTAATGTATTGTATATTGTATCACTTAGTAGGACTGCGTAGTACACTAGCACTAATGTATTGTATCACTTAGTAGGACTGAGTAGTACACTAGCACTAATGTATTGTATCACTTAGTAGGACTGAGTAGTACACTAGCATTAATGTATTGTATCACTTAGTAGGACTGAGTATTACACTAGCATTAATGTATTGTATCACTTAGTAGGACTGAGTAGTAAACTAGCACTAATGTATTGTATCACTTAGTAGGACTGAGTAGTACACTAGCACTAATGTGTTGTATCACTTAGTAGGACTGAGTAGTACACTAGCACTAATGTATTGTATCACTTAGTAGGACTGAATAGTACACTAGCATTAATGCATATTGTATCACTTAGTAGGACTGAGTAGTACACTAGCATTAATATAATGTATATTGTATCACTTAGTAGGACACTAGCATTAATATAATGTATATTGTATCACTTGGTAGGACACTAGCATTAATAGAATGTATATTGTATCACTTAGTAGGACACTAGCATTAATATAATGTATATTGTATCACTTAGTAGGACACTAGCACTAATGTATTGTATATTGTATCACTTAGGACTGAGTAGTACACTAGCACTAATGTATTGTATATTGTTTCACTTAGTAGGACCGAGTAGTACACTAGCACTAATATACTGTATATTGTATCACTTACTAGGACTGAATAGTACCCTACTGTATGTGTGACATCCTAGTGGACTAATCAGTACCAGAAGTACTGTAAAGTAGGCATATTCTACACTTACTAAATCTGTCTCACTGTCTGTATATGTTTTGTGTGTTTATTTTTTTGTCTATTTTATTTTCATGGATTTGAGCTGTGATCATTCGGGGCGTGACATGTGCTGTGATCATTCGGGGCGTGACGTGCTGTGTATGCTGCGAGCATGGGTAAGAATCTGACCCACTGCTCCTGCACTATCTCTCCTCAATCCAATAAACATAAACACTGTGAAAGGAGTCGGCCACTAAGCGACCACTTAGGGCCTCAGGCCTGCTAGGGAGCCCCTGACGAAATGTTTATATATATATTTGTTTAGGAGCTCCGTCATTGTCTCAACTTACTGTTGATAGTTAGAAATAGTAGAACACACAAGGTGAAATTGAGAAATTTGGTCGTGCATCAGCAGTTTCTCATTATGTAACCTACCCTCTCCACTTTATCAGCGAACTGTTGTTGAAAGAGCATGCGCCTGTGTCGAAAGAGGATGAGCACATTGGCGTCGTTTATGATGGGAGCCAAAGATGCACAGTGTGCAGCAGTGGAGGCTGCTGAGGGGAGGACAGCTCATAATAATGGCTGGAACGCAGCAAATGGAATGGCATCAAACACATAGAAACCATGTGTTTGATACCATTCCACCTATTCAGCTCCAGCTATTACCAAGATCCCGTCCTCCCAAATTAAGATGTCACCAACCTCCTGTGGTGTGCAGAACAAACAAGGAGGTGGGCAGAGCCAAGCACAAGCTAGCGAGTTCCTATTCACAGGTTTTTGCATATTTCTGTTAGGGAACCACAACTGCAGTGTTTCCCAAAAATGGGGTCGCGAGAGAAACTCTGGAAAAAATGTAAATGGTTCATAGAACCGTGGTTATGTAAGTAACCTCCGATATCCACTAAATGCAGTTGTGACAAACAGCTGTTTTCTTCCAACAAATGTGTCTAACTTTTGAATGGTTGGAGTTATAAGCTATTATGACCCTGTTCCTGAAAGTCAAGACTCTCAGGACTCGTTAGAACAGAGTGTACAGGACTAGGCATCAAATCAGACTTGGGGGAAATTAATATCATCATTGAAAGCAATAATGGTGTTCTTTCCTACACAGAAGATAATGCACGGTTATTGGATGCTAATCTTCTGAAATTCCCAATACCTTTCTGATGCATTTCAGTCACTTCAAACCATACTGTCTTCAGATTGACAAACTGTCAAAAGTACTGTCAGACTGATTTGTAATAGACTGTCATAGCCCAACATTGGCTGTTGATTACATCAATAATTTTATTCAAAATGTGGTCACGGGTCAAAAACATTTGCAAACCCCTGGCCTAACAACACAATGTTTAGAACATTTGGAAAAGGGTCAGGTAGACAACTTTGTAGAAGTAACAGATGTTAGTGTAGGGAACAGAAAGCTGTATTGAGATTGGATGTTTGGTATATGAGAACTAGCAGAACGTCTATTTTATCTGCTCCATTGATGCCTACAACTAGACATCCTCTCATCACCATATCTGGTGGTGAGTGGAAGTACCAACCGGATGCTTCTGGTTTTCACCCTATGTGACCCATCTGGGTTTCCCTGTGTTGTAGCCTGAAACATTCTACTAGATGGCACCAATGAGCAGGAATTAACCCTGGAGTATATTTGAGCCCTGTTGGTATCTTGTGAGTGTCTGAAAACTAGATGTCAAATCCTTGCCTCTCTTTTACAGCCTTGCCTCTCTTTTACAGCCTTGCCTCTCTTTTACAGCCTTGCCTCTCTTTTACAGCCTTGCCTCTCTTTTACAGCCTTGCCTCTCTTTTTCTCTTTTACAGCCTTGCCTGTCTTTTTTTGATGTTTCATTCCATTGCTGGACACACACGGATTAGACAGATGTAAGCTATACACACCCACGGCACCCTGTCAGGCTGATAGTGCAGCGGAGGACTTCTGGTTCCGCCTCAGAGTATGGTTGTGAAAAGCTTGAGACTTATTAACAGTGAAAGGATATTTACATGTCTAGTATTCACACACTTCCCTCATTCCAGCTAGTTAGGTGTGCAACCACTGACTAACACATGCTAGAGGCATGTGTTGGCTGTATGGCATCATTGAATAAGATTACCAATGGTTAGCTAGGTAGCTAGGATATAATTTAGCTAGCCATTTACAGTAACAGCAGTTCATTAATAAGTCAATACATACTATCATTGTTGTGGCTAGCTTAAAAAAGGTTCAGCTTAAATCTAAAGCAGAAATGTAGAAAGCCCACCTTATCTTGGCACTGCGACACAGTAATTAATAGAACGGCGTTAGAAGGGTGAACAGCTATTTTGAAGGGACAGGAAGTGTTAGCTTTGCATTTGGCCAATGACAGTAATTCCACATTTAACCCCACACACCTGAAAATCGATATCAAGTTTTTTTTTGGTTTTAAAAAACAACTAGAAAAGTATTTTTCTATTTCTATCCCAAAATTATATATTTTTTGCTGTTTTCTTGTTCCCTATTGCGCTGTTTTAACTCGGGAAAACAAACGGTTAACTTAAACTGACCACCTGAGTATCTTTAAATACTTATTTCAATATACAATCAGTTTATTAAGTTGACAAAATGATTATGACTTTACCATTGTAACATACAGTGATGGGAATTATATTCCCTGTCAGGAGCCTGGGCTTTTGCGGTAGATGGAGTTCTCATCTCTGGACCGCAGGATCGTAAGATTGCATTCCACTACATTGGTGACCAGGGTGGGATCCTTTGGATACCTCTATGGGGCATGTGAATGCTCCTAGAGGCATCAGAGCAAGATGTATAATACTGTACATCACAAGACGTACGTTACTAAACGTCCTCAAATTTGTATGATATTGTAAGACTGCTATTCCATTGGTAACATTATGTAACATATACTAAATGGAGGGATACAAAGAAACATCCCAAATTATACAAATTGCCCTGAGGTCAGGTTGGATAAGGAGGAAGGGAGGTATAGTATTACTAGGAAACATCATCAAGAGACATGTTGTTGTTACTCTTGGCCATCTGCTCACCTATTACCACGAAAACAACACCCCCTGCGATTACCATTTCCCCCTGAAAATGCTTACTGCCTGGCCCTGTTTGCCCAGTAACTCGATCACTAGCGATCACTAGCCCCTTGTAAACCGATAACAACATGTTAGCAAATCACCCCTCTGTGTCTGCACTAACAAGTGTTCTAGATGGCCAGGGAGCATGCTCTTTCCACTGGTCCTGAGAGGGCAGAAAGAAGAGTAGGGAAAGCCAGGACTTCTCCTGAGGCAATTTAAGGGGTGGCAGGTAGCCTAGTGGTTAGAGCATTGGATTAGTAACCAAAAAATTGAATCACCGAGCTGACAAGGTAAAAATATGTAATTCTGCCATTGAACAAGGCAGTTAACCCACTGTTCCTAGGCTTAACTGACTTGCCTAGTTAAATATACACTGCTCAAAAAAATAAAGGGAACACTTAAACACCACAATGTAACTCCAAGTCAATTACACTTCTGTGAAATCAAACTGTCCACTTAGGAAGCAACACTGATTGACAATAAATTTCACATGCTGTTGTGCAAATGGAATAGACAAAATGTGGAAATTATAGGCAATTAGCAAGACACCCCCCAAAACAGGAGTGATTCTGCAGGTGGTGACCACAGACCACTTCTCAGTTCCTATGCTTCCTGGCTGATGTTTTGGTCACTTTTGAATGCTGGCGGTGCTCTCACTCTAGTGGTAGCATGAGACGGAGTCTACAACCCACACAAGTGGCTCAGGTAGTGCACTTCATCCAGGATGGCACATCAATGCGAACTGTGGCAAAAAGGTTTGCTGTGTCTGTCAGCGTAGTGTCCAGAGCATGCAGGCGCTACCAGGAGACAGACCAGTACATCAGGAGACGTGGAGGAGGCTGTAGGAGGGCAACAACCCAGCAGCAGGACCGCTACCTCCGCCTTTGTGCAAGGAGGAGCACTACCAGCGCCCTGCAAAATGACCTCCAGCAGGCCACAAATGTGCATGTGTCAGCATATGGTCTCACAAGGGGTCTGAGGATCTCATCTCGGTACCTAATGGCAGTCAGGCTACCTCTGGCGAGCACATGGAGGGCTGTGCGGCCCCCCAAAGAAATGCCACCCCACACCATGACTGACCCATCGCCAAACAGGTCATGCTGGAGGATGTTGCAGGCAGCAGAACGTTCTCCACGGCGTCTCCAGACTCTGTCACGTCTGTCACATGTGCTCATGTGCTCAGTGTGAACCTGCTTTCATCTGTGAAGAGCACAGGGCGCCAGTGGCGAATTTGCCAATCTTGGTGTTCTCTGGCAAATGCCAAACGTCCTGCACGGTGTTGGGCTGTAAGCACAACCCCCACCTGTGGACGTCGGGCCCTCATACCACCCTCATGGAGTCTGTTTCTGACCGTTTGAGCAGACACATACACATTTGTGGCCTGCTGGAGGTCATTTTGCAGGGCGCTGGCAGTGCACCTCCTTGCACAAAGGCGGAGGTAGCGGTCCTGCTACTGGGTTGTTGCCCTCCTACGGCCTCCTCCACGTCTCCTGATGTACTGGCCTGTCTCCTGGTAGCGCCTGCATGCTCTGGACACTACGCTGACAGACACAGCAAACCTTTTTGCCACAGTTCGCATTGATGTGCCATCCTGGATGAAGTGCACTACCTGAGCCACTTGTGTGGGTTGTAGACTCCGTCTCATGCTACCACTAGAGTGAGAGCACCGCCAGCATTCAAAAGTGACCAAAACATCAGCCAGGAAGCATAGGAACTGAGAAGTGGTCTGTGGTCACCACCTGCAGAATCACTCTTGTTTTGGGGGGTGTCTTGCTAATTGCCTATATTTTCCACATTTTGTCTATTCCATTTGCACAACAGCATGGGAAATTTATTGTCAATCAGTGTTGCTTCCTAAGTGGACAGTTTGATTTCACAGAAGTGTGATTGACTTGGAGTTACATTGTGTTGTTTAAGTGTTCCCTTTATTTTTTTGAGCAGTGTAGGTTAAAAAAATGTGACAGATGGAGCCGTATGTTACACTGCTGCAACTGATAACTCTGCAGAGGCAGACAGGAAGGACGGTGGGTCTCTGTGTTCTTCACCGTATGAAGAATTCACCTCAGGACACGTGAGGAAGAAGGTAAAGAGAGTGAGGCCACCTAAGAATAATTTTATTCTAATGAAAAAATCTGATTCAGAGTTCCACTTACTGCACTATGGAGGGGATGTCAATTCTATTATTTGAAATAACTGGACTCAGTAATATTGAAGACAATATCATCTCTGTTACTTCTTCTACTGAACATTGTCCTACAGTATATTGCAGGACCCTGGGTCTGACTGTGTTGAGTGTTAATACACACAGCTTGTCTTTTCTGTCCCCTGTACAAAGCAGGTGTTTTTTTAATGCAATGCTCCCAGACTTGTAAGTTTGGTGAGGGCAGGCCTGCTAATGACTGCCCAGGGGTTCCGGGGGGGTACCTGACTGTGCCCACACACACACTCTCGAGTAATGCGTCGTGAGACTGACAGCTGAACCCAACAAAGGCCGCTCACAGTGCTAGCCGTGAAGACACAACACCAGAAAACCAACTACGCCATCGACAGACTGTGGGCAATTTGGGAAGAATGAGGGATGGGTTTTTTAGGCTTATGCCTCCCTGTCCTCAACTCCGAAAGCATCAACACTGCCAGAACTAGAGTAAATAAAGATAATCTAAATTAATAGATTATCTGTATATTCTAACTAGATCTCGTGACATATACAGATAACCTGAACTAGATGCTGGTGTCTACCATTTACACTGATGTGCTAGATACAAAAAAAAGTTGGTATTTTTTTTACCCCTTTTCCTCAAATTGGTAGTTACAGTCTTGTCCCATCGCTGCAACTACCGTACGGACTCAGGAGAGGTGAAGGTCGAGAGTCATGTGTCTTCCAAAACATGACCCTGCCAAGACGCATTGCTTCTTGACACACTGCTCGCTCGTCAACTCAATTGGAAATGTCAACTCAATTGGAAATTACCTTTAAATGTCAATTGCGCTATAACACAAATCTTCTGCGGTCCTGATTGAATCTAAGCCAATGGCTTGATGCCGAAAAGGTTTGTGTTTTGTTCTCTCATTATGATGTCCCAATAAATCAGCTCAATGTTTTTTAAATTTAAGCTTCAGTTTAGATTCTTATTAGTATTCTTATTTTGTAACCTACACACCTATAACAGACACTATTTGATATAAAGGGCCTTTAAAGAGCGCAGACGGCCATCCAGTTCAATAATGTGGCAAAAAGAAATGAAGCTAGTTGTGCTAGACATTCTATATAACTGAGAAGGCTGGTGGGAGGAGCGGTAGGAGGACGGGCTCATTGTAGCGGCTGGAATGGAATAAATTGAACGATGTCAAACACCACGTTTCATTTAGTCAAACACCACGTTTGACTCCGTTCCATGAATTCTATTCCAGCCATTACAATGAGCCCGTCCTTCTATATCTCCTCCCACCAGATTTTAAAATTAGTTCATGCTTTTCTCCTTTGAGAAAACAACAGCTGTTTCTAAGGGTGTGTGGCTGATTTCAAAACGTTCCTACGATAGGATACACCTGTGTCCTCTGCTGGAGTAGGCAATCGAGGAGAGGAGCAAACTCCTTTTCACCTATTACCGAAATTGACACTCCTACATATGGTGACCAAATATTTGTTTCCGTGTCATGGAGTGGAGGACAGAGGAATCGAGGAGAGGAGGTACTTTTGCCAATTGAGAAAAGGCCTAAGTGTTTTACTTTCCCAACGTGCATTCTTCCATCTCTACTCCAGAGATGCAACCTTTTGAAAATTACCAAACATTCTCCAATTTATTAACCCTACAAACATTGTTTCAAGCACCTATTTGTTAGATTTTTTTTATTGGTACGCTGGGTGTGTTGTGAAAAATGAACATCAGTCCATAA
Organism: Salvelinus fontinalis; assembly: GCF_029448725.1. NCBI lineage: Eukaryota > Metazoa > Chordata > Actinopteri > Salmoniformes > Salmonidae > Salvelinus > Salvelinus fontinalis. Next base: position 88,786,093 of record NC_074665.1, on the reverse strand, counting down.
AAGGTGTCCATATCTCATGCACCAGATATCCTTGAAGTGATCTGTTTGTGGTGCAAATAGCATAAGTGATTATTGTCCACACTCCACAGTGTGGAATGAATCCAGTGAGCCAACGACTCCTTGAACATGACTGAATATTTTAATGTGTTTAACAGTGGTGTAATGTACTAAAGTAAAAATATTTAGAATATATATTCTTATGTAGTTTTTGGGGTATCTGTACTTTACTATTTATATTTTTGACAACTTTTACTTCACTACATTCCTAAATAAAATAATGTACTTTTTACTCCATACATTTTCCCTGACACCCAAAAGTACTCGTTACATATTGAATGCTTAACAGGGTAGGAAAATGGTACAATTCACACACTTGTCAAGAGAACATCCCTGGTCATCCGTATTGCCTCTGATCTGGCGGATTCACTAAACCCAAATGCTTCATTTGTAAATTATGTCAAGTGTTGGAGTGTGCCCGACTATCTGTAAAATTAAAGAAAAATCATGCTTTGCCTAATATAAGGAATTTGAAATTACATTTACTTTTGATACTTAAGTATATTCAAAATCAAATACTTTTAGACTTTTACTGAAGTAGTATTTTACTGGGTGACTTTCACTTTTACTTGAGTCATTTTCTATTAAGGTATCTTTACTTTTACTCAAGTATGGCAGTTGGGTACTTTTTCCACCACTGGTGTTTAATTTGTTAAGTGTTTGAGATTTTAGAACACTATTAACACCACATAATTCATAACCGTTTGGACAACCCTCCCCGGCGTAGGATAATGAACCATGTGTTTTTCATAAAAATTCTTTATTTTGTCACTGGAGCAAAGGACATTGTTTACATTCAGAACACTGGGGCTGAACATGCTGTGGAGTGAAGCATGTGTTGGTGCTCTCAGAAAGTAATTTGCTCTGGAAGTTTATGGGTTGCAGAGGCTGTTGTCTTCTCCTGGCTCTTATCCGCGCCCTGTGTGCAGCCTTTATCATTTGACGGTGTGTTGTCTTTCACGCCATTGGGAGTGTTGGAGTAGGTTGCATCTACACTCTCATAGGGCTCTGATGTCCACTGGAAAAACAATGAAAATAATGTATTAATACAATCTGAAATCTGATACATTATACCAGCTAAAAAGATAATTTTTGTAGAGGTTCTGACCCATGTCTGATAAGTGTCCTCTACAACTGTTGACATTAAACACCTACATAGATAACCACAACATTGTTAAATGGTGATATAATTTCAAGAAATAAGCTTAATAAATGCAACTAAATATATTCTGGGGCGGGAGCTCTGGCTTCTACCTGTGTGGCTCTGCTGGTGGACCGGCAGGAGGGTCCACCCATGGAGGGTCCACCCATGGCGATGTTGACGCTGCTGGACGACTGCGTGTCTGTGGTGTTACCACCCTCGGCTGCCGACAGCCCAGAGATGACTAGGCCGCTGGAGAAGCTCCTCTTGCCGAACAGCAGACTGAGGGTGGAGCTGGAGGAGGACACCTGGCTTGAGCGGTGGTGGGCTGCAGCCTGGAGCTGGGAGCTCAGCTGGCCCCCGGCCGTGGAGAGTCGTGGGACCTGGGAGAAGACAGAGGCGATGGAGGTGTTGAAGGACAGCTGGCTGTTGGAGAGGCGCTGCACCAGGCCATTGGCCGAAGCTGACACCTGCTGACTGTCCAGGATGGGCCCTGACTGGCTGGTGACTGGAGGCCGCTGGCTCTGGGGCTGCACTGAGCGGCTCCAGTACTCTCTCCTCCCTGGATGGATGCACATACAGATAAAACGACCCAGTCTGTGTCAGAACCTAACATGACAGAACCGTGAACATAGCTGGCAGAACCTAACATGGCAGAACCATGAACATAGCTGCGCAAGGCTCTACTTAGACGTGTAATGCTTTCCTGGTAAGGAAACCAATTTAATGTTGTAACTTGGGTGAACTATCCCTTTAAATGTATCATGTGTGCCTCTCCTGTAGAGGACCAAACCTGCAGTGTGCTGCCTATTACCCTGAGAGGTACTGTTGGGCCTGGCCTGGTACAGACTCAGGCTCTGGGAGGTGATGGAGTTTGGGTTGTGGCTCAGAGAAGAGGAGCCCCCTGCACAGTCCACATCCTCCATGTTCACACCACTGTTACAGCTGGTCAGGTTATCCTTCCGCACCCTACAACACGAACACCCAGTAGGCCTATGTGACCTTTCTAAACACCTTGACAGCTTTATTAAAATGGAGTTAAAACATTTAACTATCACTGAAGGGCAATGAATCTGGATAAAAAAATCTAAATCTGACGTCAAATGAAAACATGTCCCTAAGTGGTTTACAGTGCAGGCCACGCCTCACACTAAACATAAAAAGGCCCATAAGCCTAACAGTAGATGGCAGTTATTCAAATGCGCTGGATACAGCTGAACATGTCGCAGCACTTTAGCCCTATATGGTTTGGGAAGAGTGGTGCTGTCACAGCAGGAAAGGCCCTGATTGGATTCCATCCATAGGGGAGCAGAACACAGGCAGACTGACTGATAAAGATGACCCTCTGTTCCCCCTTGGCCTGCCTCCAGCAGCCAGAACTCACCGCAGCCACTTGGACAAGAGCCAGGTCTTGATGCCGTCCAGGCTGAGAGGGCCGCCCCAGATGCTCCTCAGCTGCTTGTGGGTGCCCATGTAGGAGGTGGTGAGGGGGGACACGTACATGGGGTAGCCCAGTGGCTGGTCGCACGACGAGTTGATCATGTTTCGGAGGGACTGCTTGGAGTTCTGCATGCTGCCGCGCTCTGGGTTGCGGTTGCGTAAGAACACCAGCTCCTGCTGCTGGCCGGCCCACAGGCCCCTAACACACTCCTTATTGATCTAGAAGAGAGGAGAGGATGAAAAGGGTAGTATTACTGACATCTGAATACACATTACACACCGTCCAACTCCACATTTCTTTACTCTGATTAAATCACCATTTTAATCAACTGGATATGGCAGAACCATTTGGATCAAGTTTCTTTATGTATTAATCAAACCAACAACTCATCCACCCCACACTTCTCACGCTAAACTCGATCAATATGTAGAGTTGATCAGAGTAACTTCATCTCATGTTCCAGACAGCTTGAACAGACAACAATGCTGAATAATTCCAGTTTGACCTATAGTAACATAGCCCCTTCAGTAGATCTGAGATGACTGGATAGGTGCAAGAAATATGGTAATAACTTCTGGATAGATGTAAGAAATATGGTAATAACTTCCGGATAGACGTAATAACGCCATATTTATCCAATCCTCTAAGATCTACAGCGGTGGCTACGGAGTAGGGGCTTGGAATTCAGCATGTGTTCAGCACAACTGTACAGGTCTAGGATCAGGTTCCCCTTCCCCAATCCTAACCTTAAACATTGGTGGGGGAAATGCAAAACTGACCCAAGATCAGTGTCTAGGGGCAATACCACCCTACACCAGTCATCTCACACGCACCTTGATAACCTTGAAGCTGAGGTGGCGTTTGTAGAGCATGATGATCTTGTACTCGTCCGTGCCGTCGTCCACCATGTGTCTCAGTGTGAGCAGAGTGTCCCGGCTGGACAAAACTGCCTTCCTCCAGGCTGGGTCACTCTCATGGCAGATCACCAGACTGGTCTTGTAGTTACTAATGGCCTCGTACAAGATGGCTGGCTCCTCTGTCTCCTCCAGACATGTAAAGTGGTCCTGAGAGCAACCAAGGAACAAGAGCAGTAAATATATCACCGTGAGGAAAAGCTTTATTACAGGGATTAACTGAACCACTTTAAGGATGGGATTCAATTAACGGAGCATTGTCTACAATTTATTGACCTTTAAAATGTAATTTACGCTTGAGCTTATATCCGCAGCGTTCACAGCACAGGTGGCGCCTTAATAATGAGAGTGAATAGAATAATGGTTGGAATGGCATAAATGGAACAGTATCAAACACAGTTTCAATGTGCTTGATACTATTCCATTCATTCCATTACAGCCATAAATATAATCAGTCCTCCCCTCACCAGCCTCCTGTGGTTTACAGTGAATTGCACCTTTTAAAGACAATTTTCCCAGATATTTGCGGGAATCCTATTCATAATAAAAGCAGCTCAAGGGTAAATTACCTTTTAAAAGTCAAGTGCAGTGCACTTATCGACAATGTGCCACCTGGCTTATATTTGCAGCTCCAATGTACATCAAGGTACACGTGCAGTCCACTGAGAAAGCACAGGAAAAGCTCAAGGTTAAATGTACAGTTACCTACATATTCTACTTCAATAAGGGAGAAAGTGAGCAAATGCTATTGTCTTCAAGGTAGAATATTGTGAATACCTGATGGAGCTTGAGACTCATCCTCACGCCTGGGACCACCACTTTCTGCAGCAGATCCATGTCTGTGAACACCCACTCATCTTTAGTAGCGATACGGAAGTCTCCTTTGAACAGAGTGTTGAACCCACACAACAACGACTCCAAACTGAATTAGAGACACAGAGAAAGGGAGCATTGTGAAGGTTTTTATCACATTACAGCAAGAGGGGTAGAATTTGGAGACTCACATCACTGTGATACAACAGAGAGCCATAGCTGCCCCCTTATGGAATATCAATGAAACTACAGCTCATTGTGGATTGATGTGTTATTTCGTTCCTGGAGGGTAATAAAACCCCATATATAACACAACATCCATGGAGGGTAATAAAACCCCATATATAACACAACATCCATGGAGGGTAATAAAAGCCCATATATAACACAAGACAACATCCATGGAGGGTAATAAAAGCCCATATATAACACAACATCCCTAGAGGGTAACAAAACCCCATATATAACACAACATCCCTAGAGGGTAATAAAACCCCATATATAACACAACACAACATCCCTGGAGGGTAATAAAACCCCATATATAACACAACACAACATCCCTGGAGGGTAACAAAACCCCATATATAACACAACATCCCTGGAGGGTAATAAAACCCCATATATAACACAACATCCCTGGAGGGTAATAAAACCCCATATATAACACAACATCCCTAGAGGGTAATAAAACCCCATATATAACACAACATGTCTGGAGGGTAATAAAACCCCATATATAACACAACATCCCTAGAGGGTAATAAAACCCCATATATAA